>NC_141829.1:23607764-23916931 GCF_982586985.1 Callionymus lyra
GAAGGAAAAGGATGGACAGAGTACTGATGACTCTAGTCAAAAGAATCCGTGAACAGCCATGTTTCTCATGACTTGACAGGAATGAGGTTAATTAAAGAACTTCCTCATCGTGATTCCAGGTGGGAAGGTTGGAAAGTTTAAGACCCCGATCGCTCAAGTCTTCGGCTCCGGCAGACTGTATCGCTGCTAAATTAGCATAGTCTTCCCGTCAGCTCTTCACGATGGCTCTCAGTTTACTGGACTCAATTTGATGGTGATGGAGTCCTCACCTCTTGCTCCAAGTAGCTGGGATAAGCAGCATAAGTTAAGAGCAAGAGACGATAAATCAATAACATGACTAGAAGCTGTGACTTACGAACATTTATTGTCGACTTCAGATATACCTAATAAGAATTATTTTAATTATTTTAAATGAAAGATTGTTCAACAGTCGTGAGAAGCGTTTGCGAGTCGTGAGATTCACATTACACAAGGAGCCTTATCTTTTTAATACATTGATTCAGACAAACCTTGATCCATGGAGAGATCATCAATGGATTAGCGAGGATGCCCTGGGTGAGCATCGGTATTCTTGAAGCCACTGCAGTGCAAACAAGCTGCTTCTGTGTGTTCATGTTTGTGAAAGTGGATTTGTATAACAACCTTTGTTTGTGTCACTCCGTAGGAGTGTTTCACAGTCGTTGTTATTCCAGTTTTCTTGCAATAGCTGCAGAAGTTGCTCTTGTTTTTGTAACTGCTAACCCTGAAGAAAAACATAAATGTTTAAAGGTTCAAAGCTTTCTGCAAAACAAATGTAACTTTGGACTTTTGCAAATGAATGAATTTACCAGTCATATTATGTTATAAAGCTGACAGCAACCTAGAGGATAGCAACTGAGTTTAAAATGCTACTATAGGTAATGTTTAAAAGAGTTTTGAGGTGAAATCCACTATACTAGGCTGTGTCCCAAATCACACACTTCTCCGGTTTATAGTACACATTAAGATAGTGCACGTACTTGGCCAGTGCGCACATTTTCAACAGATAGTACTGTCTCTAATCAAACACTATCACTACACACTTACCAGAAATTACTCGACAGCTTCTTCTTCTACTATTTTTAGCACTGATCGCAACCGGAAGTTGGAACACTATCGCAGACACTTGACAGCGCCAATTTAGTTTCATTGTATATTATATATTATAGTGGTCTTAAAGAATAATGGACCGTGATTGTTAAATTGCTCCTTTAATGTTGCGTTGACGCCCCCTTACAGCCCACTCCAAAGAGATGAATTGACAGCCAAGAATGTGTTTGAAATTGTATCCAATTTGATGCTCATGTTCTTCAACTAGTGCCAATTATTATAAATGATATGTGTGCTGGTGAAACTGGTGTTTCTTTGTCAAACATAAAATGATTAAATATTGTTGTCAATGAGCCTTTAGCAGCACAAGATACAAGGTAACGTCTATAGACTGTACAATAAATAACTAACTAGCCAACTGTGTCTTTTTTTATTAATTTTCATAGCAAAAAAAACTAAAGTTCATAGTGTAAATATTATGATTTAACTGAAACAGACCAGAATCCATCCAACTCTCAATATAGGTAAGTAGTTATCGTGTGTATGACATTTTAAAATAAGTTTAATGTTGCCGTTTTTTTTAATCATGTTGTGATGTGTGACATGAAAAATGTTCCTGTATCCTTCTTGAATGAAATCCTGAAACCACTTCTGCCATCATCCACATTTCTTGAATATTTAATTGCAATCTATTTCACATCTTTTTTGCTAAAAGACAGACACTAACTGTCTACCAGAAATAAGTTATGACCTATTTGGCAGTTGTAAAAATGGACCCTTTTGTTTCCTTAATGAAAAGCAAAGAATAACCATAAAAACATGTGATTCAAATGTTTTATGCATATTGAAACTTTTTTCCCATGGATAAAAAGTCCAACATCCAGAGGGTTTTAATCAGTAATATACTGCTTATTATCTTTTTATTAAAGTGAATAAAACCCATTTAAAGACACAAAACCTCATCAAAGAACTTCTGAGTGCTGAAGAATTATGATTTCTGTCTCTTGTATTTTTTCTCAGCCATTGAAAGGTTTTCTTTGTGTTGCTCAGTCATAGAAGTAAAAAGAAAGACTCAGAAGGTGAAAAGAGACACTTTGAATAACTGATGTAGGTGTAATGAATTAAAAACAACATAATTTGAGTGAGCAAACAACCTTTTAAATGCAGTTTCCAGTTTTCACCTTATGACTAAAATAAGAATTCTGTGTGAGGATCTTAAGAAAACTGGTGAAACAAATGTGGACAACAGCTCAATGACACTATATAAGGTACAAACAGGGTCGTGAAGTTATATGCTGTCAGAAATGTGACAACATCAAACACCAAAAACAAGATATATAGAGAGCCGATACTTCCAAATAACCATTGTTGGGTTTAGACAAGATATCAGTGGTTAATGAAAATTAAGATGAATGGAGACGAAATAAATAATGAGCGAAATATTTGGCTGTTAAATAAACATTTTGAAAAATAATAAAACCCGGACTGATAATGTCTCTTTTAAAAAGGGTGAACACAACCTTCTGATCCAGCTAGAACTCTCATATGAATGAAAGGTGTGAATATATATGAGTTGCAATGAGTCCAACCTGAGGAATTTCACCACGCAACCCAGAATCAAAGTCTATCACAGTTCTACCTGTCGAAAGTAAACAGAGAAAATGAGCTTTTCTAATTTTCATGATATTATTGTGATTTGTTCTTTTAATAAAAAATATGGTTGGTATGGTTGATATATGAGGGCTTTATGTTGTTAATTGTAACATTAAATTGGCCAATTAGCGACAATCTCACATCTAGCACTTGTGACAAAGCCATTGATTGGAGTTTGTATGTGCTCTCTGTGTTTACTTGGGTCTACTCCGGGGCACTCTGTAGTCTAATATAACCGTATTATGTGAAAAGAACAAATCACAATAATATCATGAAAATTAGAAAATGTTTATCGCCATTAGTGTTAGAAAAACACAAGATTTTTTTTGTAGTGCATACATTATAAAAATGGAACACATTAAATAAAAAAATAATGACTCATTCAATAAAGTGGGCAAATAAACATTGAATAATGTATTTAAATCAGGAAACAATCGAAATGAAAACTAAATAATTACTGAGGTGTTTATTATCCAAACAACAGACAGGTAGAATGAGTTATGGAAAGGGGAATATTCGAACATTTTTTTTATTTGAAAAGCGAATTATTTCGGAACTCGAAAGTTTGTATTGCATTGTACAGTTGTGCGTTAGTTTCAGCCAATCAGCGGCTTCAAAACATGTAGCGTAGGAACTTCCGTTTGGGTCGAAGTCACGCGTGTCGTCAGACTATGTTGCTGAAGATCGCCTTTTTGTCAATATAAATGTTTAAATTGTGGTAAAAAGTATCATGCAAACGTTGTATTGTTGTTTATTTGACACATAAAAAAAATATTTTGAAGAGACGTGTGACACCATCATGTAGGAAGTGGGGGGACAGAAAATGTAGGGGGGACAGAAAATGTACCTACACCGGAGTAGACATTGTGAGCAGATTGACCCCTCCCACTTGGCAGTCTTATTGATATTTCTAAAGCAGTATTTCTTTTGGATTTAGTGAACCTTGAAATGTCTGATTAAGTTATAAAAAAAGAGAGATTTTATTATTAGTGTCGGTTCAACCAATTCTTTTCATTTTCTAAAACGCCAAGACAACATAAGAGAAACACAGTATTCCCATAAAATTAGGAAAAAGCCTGCACAAATAAAAATATCTTAAGATTTTTCTTGAAAGAGTCAGTAGATCCATCAAGTGCAGAGGGACAGGAAATCGTTTCAAAGCTTAGGAGCAACAGTCTGGAAGGATTTCTCTCCTCTGGTCCTGAACCGTGTGCGAAGAACCATCAGTAGCTTCAGATCCACAGACATCAGAGCCAGAGCTGGGGTGTAAGGCTGGATCCGATCAGTGATGATCCTGAATTGCTCTGAAAGTAAGAACCAGAATTTTTAAATTGAATCCTGAAAGAAACTGGAAGCCAGTGAAGAGTTTTAAGGATCGGAAAAATGTGTGTTCTTCTACTAGAGCGGCTCAGAATTCTTGCTGCAGAGTTTTGTATTAACTGCAGGCGAGACAGCTCCTTCTTATTTAGACATGAAAATAAACTCTTAAAATAGCCCAAACGAGAAGACACAAACGCATGGATTATAAATTCTTAATTTGTGTTGTGACACCATTTTCCCAAGTTTAGAGATTTTTCTCAGTTGAAGGAAACAGTTTCTGGTCAGTATTTTTGCAGTATTGAACTAGAGACATGTCTACAACATCCAGGTTTCTCAGGCTCAGTTTGACGGACTGGCCCAAGTCACCCAAGTACTGACTCAACCCTGGAACGGAACTGGAAAGTCTATATTTTAACCTAGTTAGTAGTGGTAGACTGCAGTCTCTCAGCTGCTGCCTGAAGACTTTCCCCATTGAAACACATTGCAAGTGTCAGTGTAGTTTTAACATAAAGATGAGCAATTGTTTTTGGAGATTTCATGGATGAGGTGTTTGAAAGGATAGCATTTTTACATTAAAACCGTAAAGAATGAGGCTGTTTCATACTGATGTGATATTTTGTAAATTAATCGATACCATGCACGTCCACAAAGGCAAATCCTCCAACTCAAATTGTTCATGTGAGAGTTCCTAATGGTCGGACAATTTAGCGCATTCCTGGATTTAAATGCGACCCTGATATTACATGAGGCCATGCACCGTGGGGCCTCGGCTTATTTCTCAAACGCATGAGAAGAAGCCAGCGCCATGAGCGAGGTGTTGGGCTTAGTGTTATGGGTGACATGGTTCTCTGATGGAACCAGAAGGATCAGTCTGGGGGGATTTGGAGAAACTGCCAAACAAGTGTGACTCCAGACCTCTGTAGCTGTTTGATATCCTGGAATGTATTCATAGAGAGGAGCAGAAAAGAGGATAAGAGGCACCTACTCTTATATTGCCGCAGTATACGTGGCAAGAGCTGAACATTTTTGACGTAACGCCAAGTAATTGAATGTATCTTCCCGTAAATGTGATGGGACAAAATGACTCACATAGGAACTCCTACAATCTCTGTCCTCACCCAACCCTTACATAACAGTCCAGATCAGATGTGGCTTTTATTCCACACTCCTGACAGACTGTTCTCTTCCCAATATTCACAATGTATTCCAGAGTTCATCTGGTTATTAAGACTCTTCCTCCGTCCAAATGAATCAAATCAAGTTCAGGGCTTACAGAGTTGAAGTATTTTTAGTTTGCATCTCTCTTGTGTTCTCTTCAGTGGCAGAGGGATAATAGAAAGAGGGAAATTAGAAGAACAATCAAAAAGAAAGTCATCACGTCCCAGATGATTTTCTAATTATCAGCAACGAGAGGGGAAGAAACTTAAAATCCTCTTCCAGTAATGAGAGTGTTATTCCTTTGAACACGTGAAGTTTTGATTCATCATTTTTGGAGAATAATTTCAGAAACAAACTGGGGTTTGCAGTTCTTTACTTTGCTTTAATGATACATTTTGGAATTGTAAAATATTTGTCATTAATAACAAGATTTCAATAATATTGAAATAATAAACACTTTTAGATTAGATTAGATTAGATCTGAGGGGCGAGAACCAAAGAAAATGTTTATTCACCTAAAAGATCGTAGGAGACGTTGATATTGTCTTTTCATTCTTTGAGTTTCTCTCAATTCTCAATTTATTTTAAAGTGATAGTTCATCCAAAATTAAAATTTGACTCGTTTTCTACTCACCCTCAAATCGACTAAGGCTTGGCATTATTTTCAAGTAATCTGTTCCTTTTTTATTATAGACAAAAATATATGTTTAGGATGTATGTTTGGCCTAATAGCTAGCCTAGCAGAGTCCGCTAAAATTTATCTGGGTAAAAATCTCTCTAGTCCACTCTTCCAAAATACACTAAAAACAAACTTAAAATAAAGACTTGTTTAATTTTTTACTGGAACAATTCCTCATGTTAAGGCTCAATTCAAGATGGACGTTACAGACGAGCACAATGAAGGTATTTGGATGATTTTAAGGGACTTTTTGGACGAACATGAAGACAACTAATCATCAGTACTTAAATTAAAATGAACATGTTTGTCTATAACTCTAAAAAGATTACTCTAAAAAAAAAAAAATCTCAACCTTTAGTGGCCATAAGGGTCAGTAGAAAATAAACTATCACTTTATTATCTCTGTGCTTTTCTCCTTCACCAAACCAATTCTACTTTAACCCTTATTGTTGACATCCATAACCTCTGTGACTTGTCTTTTCTTAAACACTGTCATGTTTATCGTTCAACATATTAAAATGAACATTTATCTATGATTTTGAGATAACATTGTGTTGACAATAGTGTACATGAATTAACAGTTTTAGCATACTAGCACAGGCTTTCAAATATTTCAGATTCAGTAGCTTAATTTTAAGACAGTGATGGAAACACGATGGGCCACCTGTGCTGGCGCCGTGAACTGAGCGCGACGTGAGTAACGCATTGGCTTCTGCAAAAATTGTGAAAAAAAAAATAATTCTGCTTGACTGAAGATTTTAGAAACCACACAATAAATATTGAAGTGGACCAAATGAAAGGAGTGATGTTTTCCCCTAAAGAAAAATGACTAATGTGTCAACATCAAATGGTGATGATGGTGTAAGTTCTCGTGTTAGGGGTGTTGATCTGCAGCAGCATGAAAACCTCAGCATAGTACACAGTGTAAAAAATGTAAATCAGATAAATTGTCATGAATAATCCATGAAGGCATGACATGTGAATCTGAATAGCCCTATAAAATCTCCCTGTATTTTTAAGTAACGTTTTCTCCTTCACACCATCTTTTATCCCATTTATCTCTGTGCATCCCTTCTTCTTGTGTATGTTCTATAGACCATCATGAGAAAATAATGAGTTCTAAAGATGTGGGCACTCTAAACAGGATGTATGCATCGACTGTTCCGCATGTAGAGTCAATGTGCAGGTAAGATAATAGCTCTGCTGAAGGATTCATTCAAATCTTTACTGTTAATGATTCTCTTCCACATTAGATACAGAATGTGCCATTTTAACTTTCCCCTAACTTTAGACTAGCCTTTAGCAAATTGACGTACTGGAGGGTTTGTTCAACCAAAATTCAAATTACACTCATTTGAGCTCTAGTCGCTAGATTAAAATGAACATACATGCTTATCAGCTATAACTCTAAAAAGGAACAGATTACTCTTAAACTAATCTCAACCCTTAGTCGACATAAGGGTAAGTAGAAAATGAGTGAAGTTTGGGTGAAACATCACTTTAAAGATGAACTTGAGAGGTCATATGAGGTGGTTTTGTTGACAGAAACCAATGACCACTTTGCTGCAGGGAGTGTGACCACAAATGGTTTGAACACACACTGAGTACAGGGGGCGCTGTTTTGCTCTGGATTGCTTTGGCTCGTTCTGCACTATGGATGGGTTCTGATACTCTGTTCCATAATAGCACCGTTTCTAAAATAAATGGCCATAACCACCACTGAAGAGCATTACAGAGTTTTCTGAACCTTATTTTAGTTTTTTGGTTATTTAACTGATTACATTTTTAAGTTCTTAAATACCGATATTCAGAAATTATTTGAAGATATAGCGATGTCTGTGACCATCATTTCTTATCAGAATTCTACGTCACTCAATTTAGCCCCAAAATAAAACCGACAAAACATAACTCTTACAAAGTATATTACTATAAATACTTAAATAGATTTTTATATTTTTTTTCTTTAAACATAAATTCATTGCGATCATTCTTCGAGCACTGTTTAATCAACTTTATATTGTAAAGTTGTGGCACTGTTATCCGAAGTAACCTAGAAGATAGTCCTAACCTCCTTGAGTCTAACCAATATATTATTTTTTGTTATAATGTTTTCATGTATCAATCTGTCTAGTGATGGTTATGTATGGTGATGGTTTGATGAAGCTTCATGAAACAGTGTCATTATTTCCAGAGTCCACTAGATGGCAGTCTCTGCACCATTTTCCTTTGTTTTGAACAACTGTGCTGTGTCTCAAATCGCATACTAGCGTACTAAAAGTTAGTATTTTTAGTGCGTTAGTGCATCTCAATTCTTAGTAATGCGAAATTTAGTGCGCCATGCAATTGGCGTACTAACATGCCCACAAAACTGAGCATGGTTTGATGGACACTAACCACACTAAACAGCCGCCATCTTAGTGACGTTTTAAACGGAAGTTACGTCATATATAAATGCATATATATGCATATATTTACAGGTGCATTTTCCGCAGCAGTAGGAGGATAAACACGTCTTCGCTGCTAATACCAGCTTAAATATCTCGCGATTATTTAGATTCTCATATTTTTTCTTTATTTCTTTTTCCAAAGATGCAAAACGTGCTGCCAGCAGGTGTCGGCGATAGCGTTCAAACAGCTGGTTGCAACATCGTTAAATAGAAGTAGAAGAAGAAGCTGTCATGTGATTTCCGGTTAGTGTGTAGCAGCAGTGTTTGATTTGAGACATACTATCTGTGGAGAATTTGCGTACTAGTTAGTACGTACACTAAACTGATGCATACTAACTTCTAGCATACTAAGAGTAGTATGCGATTTGAGACACAGCACTGTTCTTATGAAACATCACATCATTTTAAAACTGATGGCGCCACCTACTGACCTCTAAACAGCATGACACTGCTTCATGAAGCTTCATCACTAGTTTTGTACCTCCTTAATGCTATGAAGCACTTTGTTTCATAAACAAAGTTTTAATCATACATTTTGCAAAAATAGTTTCAGACTGTTTTCTCAACACATGATACGATGCTGAATAATTGAAAAGTCCATATTTCGGTGAAATCCATCATATATTCAGAAGTTTAAAAAAAAAACACAGGAGACAAAACCATCTCCTGATGCACAAACAGATGCTCAGAGGACAGCCGCTCTTCATCCACTCCGGGGAAATGAGCTGCTCTGTGTCAGCAGACCCCAACCGAGGCTCGTAAACAAACCCAGGCTTCACCAACGCTGAATTAATCATGAAAATAATTTGACAGTCGGTGACCTGGAGGGGTTACCCGCTCTTCCCCTCCTCGTCTCCATGCACCTCTCCGCCTCTAACCGGATTGAGCAGGGATGTGTTTTTCCCCGGCTGAAGCTCACTTAGGGTTTTATTGAACCAGAAGCTACACCTGAGACCACTTGGGCCGGCGGGTTCAATAGCATCATGATAAGTGAGTTTCGGGATGACATCATTGGAGACTAAGAGACGGCTTTAGAAAAGTCCGTGACATGACGTTTCATTTAATCAAACTGTTTGATCTGAGATTTATGATATTGTAAACATCGTGATGAAGTTAAAACCATCAAACTTAAATCAAAGTTCAATACAAACAAGCAAGTTTAACTAAATGTATGACTTATATAAAATAATTTCCCCCCATTTTATTTATTTTTCATTTGAACGATGTAAATCTTTTTTAACCATATAAGTTGCAATTGTTCAACAAACATATTAACATAAAATTCTTCTTCAGAAACATTTAAAATGAATTAAAAACATATAATAATTATCCTAATCCTTATTCTAGATATTAATACACATTTGTCTTTCAAAATGTTATGTTAAGTTTTGCTTTTCACTGAAGTAATTACATTTTTAAACAGAATAATATATAATTATTATTTACTATTGATTTTGTTCAACATATCTATAGTAAATGTTTTTATTTACTTCACCTTATTTAATATTTAATAACTTTTTTGTACACCATTATTTAAAAAAAAAAAAACCTTGGTTTTCAAAAATGAAATACATATATTATAGTTGAATAATACACAAAGTTATACATTTTATTTAAAGTTATACCTATACATTTATTTAAAAAAATTAATGTTAAAAATGTAAAATGGGCAAAGTGAGCTTTGAGATAAAAATGAAAGAGTATAAAAATTGTAAAGTAAGTTAGTTTGCGAACGGTATCATTAGAGCTAATAAACTAAGATAGTTGAAATAAATCAAGAAAGATTTAATAAATAGTTTATTTACCCTTCAAACCTTTGGCAATTTGATTTCTAAATATTATTTTTTCTTATTCTCTGTCAAAATAAGGATACAATATAGTAATAGAAAAGATCATTTTAAGGTTAAACTAAACATAAAGTTAAAGTGTTGTTTGATATGTTTCAATAAAATCATAATTGACATTGACTAGTTAGAAACGTACGAAGAGTGAATTTCTCTCATAAACAGCACTTTATAGAGTGAAATGAAAGACGTCTGAGCTCCTGGAGAAAAAAGGCTGCAACAAAACTCAAAGGTGGAAAGGAGGAGAGTGTGGAAATGGAAACCTTTGGGGGGAAACAATTGTTCTCCACTGACAGCGTCAGCACTCTCTGATCACACTCTTCTTTACACAAGCCTGACGTTTGAGTAAAGTTCAGCCAAAGAAGCTTGTGTGGATTCTCCTCATGCCCGAGGCCAGAGGAGAGTCTGCCTGCATTTCACTGTCATCACAAAACAAACGCTGCTCTGCCGGCAGAGTACGATATGAATGTGAGGAAATGCAAATACTGACAAAACAAATGTTCGTTAACCTGTCTACAGTGACGACTCATTTAAGTTGCTAAACACTAGTGATGGGTTGATGACGCTTCATGAGGCAGCTGATGCTGTATCACGATACAGTTTGAGAGGCCACTAGATGGCGCTCTCAGTAGAAAATGATGCCAAGATTATAGAGCCCAAGATTATAAAAGAATGCCATCTAGTGGCCTTTTCAAAATGAAGACAATGTATCATGATATAACTGATGCTAAACCATCAACTCATCACTACTTAACACCAATCTGAGAAAACAATTATACGTGTTTGGACAAATTCAGGTCAACAAACCACATGTAAGGCAAATCAAAAATGTAAAATTGTATTTTGCAGAGCACTTGAAGACACACAACACTTACGGACAATTTAGAGTACTTATTGACCAACGTATGATTTTGGGGTCCAGGAGGAGTACTCAAAGTAAACCCATGCAAACATAAAAAAAAGAACTATTAAAATAATATTAATAGTAATACTAATAATTTAAATGTTCAGGGCAAACTGAGGACATGTTGGAGACACTATGATTTTGGTGGCTAGTGATGGTCTGATGAAGCTTCATGAAGCAGTGTGATTAGTCCACTAGATTGCAATGTCTGCACTATTTTACTTTGTTTTGAACTGAAGTGTTCAAATGAAACCTTACATCATGTTTAAACTGATGGCGCCACCTACTGACCTCTAAACAACAAGAAACCGCTTAATGAAGCTTCATCAGACCATCACTACTGGAATTAGTATGTTGTTGGAGACATTATAACATTGGAGACACTATCATGTTGGAGACACTATGTTATTAGAGACACTATGATGTTGGAGACACTATGATGTTGGAGACATTATCATGTTGGAGACACTATGATGTTGGAGACACTATCATGTTGGAGACACTATGATGTTGGAGACACTATGATGTTGGAGACACTATCATGTTGGAGACACTATGATGTTGGAGACACTATCATGTTGGAGACACTATGATGTTGGAGGCACTATAACGTTGGAGACACTATGATGTTGGAGACACTATGATGTTGGAGACACTATGATGTTAGAGACAGTATAATTTGGAGACACTATGATATTGGAGACAGTATAATGTGGGCACACTATAATGTTGGAGACACTATGATATTGGGGACAGTTTAACGTTGGAGACACTATGATATTGGAGACAGTATAATTTGGAGACACTATAACGTTGGAGACACTAAGATGTTGGAGACACTATGTTGTTTGAGACATTATGATGTTGGAGACACTCTAACGTTGGAGACACTATAATGTTGGAGACACTATGATATTGGAGATAGTATAATGTGGGCACACTATAATGTTGGAGACACTATGATATTGGGGACAGTTTAACGTTGGAGACACTATGATATTGGAGACAGTATAATTTGGAGACACTATAACGTTGGAGACACTAAGATGTTGGAGACACTATGTTGTTTGAGACATTATGATGTTGGAGACACTTTAACATTGGAGACACTATAATGTTGGAGACACTATGATATTGGAGACAGTATAATGTGGGCACACTATAATGTTGGAGACACTATGATATTGGGGACAGTTTAACGTTGAAGACACTATGATGTTGGAGGCACTATAACGTTGAAGACACTATGATGTTGGAGACACTATGATGTTGGAGACACTATGATGTTAGAGACACTATGATGTTGGAGACAACATGATGTTGGGGACAGTTTAACGTTGGAGACACTATGATATTGGAGACAGTATAATTTGGAGAAACTATAACGTTGGTGACACTATGATGTTGGAGACACTATGACGTTGGAGACACTATGATATTGGAGACAGTATAATGTGGGCACACTATAATGTTGGAGACACTATGATATTGGGGACAGTTTAACGTTGGAGACACTATGATATTGGAGACAGTATAATTTGGAGACACTATAACGTTGGAGACACTATGATATTGGAGACAGTATAATGTGGACACACTATAATGTTGGAGACACTATGATATTGGGGACAGTTTAACGTTGGAGACACCATGATATTGGAGACAGTATAATTTGGAGACACTATAACGTTGGAGACACTAAGATGTTGGAGACACTATGTTGTTTGAGACATTATGATGTTGGAGACACTTTAACGTTGGAGACACTATAATGTTGGAGACACTATGATATTGGAGACAGTATAGTGTGGGCACACTATAATGTTGGAGACACTATGATATTGGGGACAGTTTAACGTTGGAGACACTATGATATTGGAGACAGTATAATTTGGAGACACAATAACGTTGGAGACACTAAGATGTTGGAGACACTATCTTGTTTGAGACATTATGATGTTGGAGACACTTTAACATTGGAGACACTATCATGTTGGAGACACTATGATATTGGAGACAGTATAATGTGGGCACACTATAATGTTGGAGACACTATGATATTGGGGACAGTTTAACGTTGAAGACACTATGATGTTGGAGGCACTATAACGTTGGAGACACTATGATGTTGGAGACACTATGACGTTGGAGACACTATGATATTGGAGACAGTATAATGTGGGCACACTATAATGTTGGAGACACTATGATTTTGGGGACAGTTTAACGTTGGAGACACTATGATATTGGAGACAGTATAATTTGGAGACACTATAACGTTGGAGACACTAAGATGTTGGAGACACTATGTTGTTTGAGACATTATGATGTTGGAGACACTCTAACGTTGGAGACACTATAATGTTGGAGACACTATGATATTGGAGATAGTATAATGTGGGCACACTATAATGTTGGAGACACTATGATATTGGGGACAGTTTAACGTTGGAGACACTATGATATTGGAGACAGTATAATTTGGAGACACTATAACGTTGGAGACACTAAGATGTTGGAGACACTATGTTGTTTGAGACATTATGATGTTGGAGACACTTTAACGTTGGAGACACTATAACGTTGGAGACACTATAACGTTGGAGACACTATGAAATTGGAGACAGTATAATGTGGGCACACTATAATGTTGGAGACACTATGATATTGGGGACAGTTTAACGTTGGAGACACTATGATATTGGAGACAGTATAATTTGGAGACACTATAACGTTGGAGACACTAAGATGTTGGAGACACTATGTTGTTTGAGACATTATGATGTTGGAGACACTTTAACGTTGGAGACACTATAACGTTGGAGACACTATGATATTGGAGACAGTATAATGTGGGCACACTATAATGTTGGAGACACTATGATATTGGGGACAGTTTAACGTTGGAGACACTATGATATTGGAGACAGTATAATTTGGAGACACTATAACGTTGGAGACACTAAGATGTTGGAGACACTATGTTGTTTGAGACATTATGATGTTGGAGACACTTTAACGTTGGAGACACTATAATGTTGGACACACTATGATATTGGAGACAGTATAGTATGGGCACACTATAATGTTGGAGACACTATGATATTGGGGACAGTCTAACGTTGGAGACACTATGATATTGGAGACAGTATAATTTGGAGACACTATAACGTTGGAGACACTAAGATGTTGGAGACACTATGTTGTTTGAGACATTATGATGTTGGAGACACTTTAACGTTGGAGACACTATAATGTTGGAGACACTATGATATTGGAGACAGTATAATGTGGGCACACTATAATGTTGGAGACACTATGATATTGGGGACAGTTTAACGTTGGAGACACCATGATATTGGAGACAGTATAATTTGGAGACACTATAACGTTGGAGACACTAAGATGTTGGAGACACTATGTTGTTTGAGACATTATGATGTTGGAGACACTTTAACGTTGGAGACACTATAATGTTGGAGACACTATGATATTGGAGACAGTATAGTGTGGGCACACTATAATGTTGGAGACACTATGATATTGGGGACAGTTTAACGTTGGAGACACTATGATATTGGAGACAGTATAATTTGGAGACACTATAACGTTGCAGACACTAAGATGTTGGAGACACTATGTTGTTTGAGACACTATCATGTTGGAGACACTTTAACGTTGGAGACACTATAACGTTGGAGACACTATGATATTGGAGACAGTATAATGTGGGCACACTATAAAGTTGGAGACACTATGATATTGGGGACAGTTTAACGTTGGAGACACTATGATATTGGAGACAGTATAATTTGGAGACACTATAACGTTGGAGACACTAAGATGTTGGAGACACTATGTTGTTTGAGACATTATGATGTTTGAGACACTATAACGTTGGAGACACTATGACATTGGAGACAGTATAATGTGGGCACACTATAATGTTGGAGACACTATGATATTGGAGACAGTATAATTTGGAGACACTATAACGTTGGAGACACTAAGATGTTGGAGACACTATGTTCTTTGAGACATTATGATGTTGGAGACACTTTAACGTTGGAGACACTATAACGTTGTACACACTATGACATTGGAGACAGTATAATGTGGAGACGCTATGATTTTGGGGACACTTTAATATTGGAATCACTATATAGAGTTTCCATTGTTATGTGATTTGAAGACTCAGCATCGTCAACTGACTGTGAGGCTTGAAGAGGTCCGAGAATCAATCAAGCATAGTTAGCTCATTAGTGTAAGTGGCCGTCGTTAGGGGAAAACATTTAATTGATCGATGACGGGTTTCATGGTCTTTGACGGCCCGAACTAGTCTGCAGTGCCTCTAGTTAATGACTCGCACACCAACACTCCGGCAACCAGGGATGAGACCAAGCAGGGAGCGCCACGGTTGAAGGATTCAGAGTTTCATCGGTGATCTTTCATGCCATGCGACTTCAACGGAGGATTCTATCCTGCAAACTGGATGTTTTTTTTTTCACCCACTGATGTTTCTGTGTCGAGCTAATATGACCTCAGTTAACCTCAGTCAACTGTTTCCACTCACCATCACTCTTCTTTCTTCCTCTCTTTCGTTCAAACAATAATCCTGTCTTTCTTCTACTGACTCTCACTGTTATGCTTCTCTTTTATTTTGGTTTTATTTTGTTTAGTTACTTCCTGTTTTCTCCCTTTCGGACTTATGGCTCATGGCTGGAGCTGATCAACAATCACCTGCAGCTTAAGAACCCACGACATCAATGATGAAACATTAAATGCTGTTCATCAATTCACTTCCTGCACACAAAGAAGAATATTTGTACCATATTTTGAAAACCCATAACATATAATATTAATGAATATATCTGATTTGTGAAATTATTTAATATATTTGTATTACTTTCAGCATCAAAACAAGCGTTTTTTTTATTCCTAAAGACTTCATATTGTTCAATATTTTTCCCAAAAAACATTTGTCCACACAAAAATAATTATGCTTTACTGAAATATTCCCATTACTATAAGAATGTATTACTATTTATTACTGTTTGTACACAAAATACATACATGTAATTGTGTTCAAACTATGATTTATAATGCTACAAATTAAGGCTGCTAATTCTCTATGCTAATTCCTAAACACTTAAAACGTTGGTATAAAGGTTCTCAATATTGAGTTGAACTGGTTAAAGATGAAGAACCTTTTATTTATTGTAAACTTCTTTTTAAGTTATCTTTTGATATGTCACCGCTCACATTTAGCTCCTTCTTGTTTTTACTTCTACTTAACTTTTAAAAAGTATTTCATTAAAATATGAAATGAACATTTTTTTTATAGCTATCAAATTAATGCTCTTAACTTAAACTAAAAAATAATTTAATGTATTATTATCTTATTTCATAATTTAGATTTGTTTTATTTGATACATTTATCCTTAAAGTTTTTTTTACTGAAATATTCCTATTTCCCAAAGAGTTATTGATAAATACAGTCATTATTTTTGTGTTAAAAAAACAACATATGCACCTCATAATTAAGTATATTTTTCTTCTCTTTTAAAAATAAATATTTATTAGTATTACAAGTATATACTATGCATACTTTATCGTTTTATTCTTGAAATAATGGCAATGACCTGACAGATAAAGCTTTTAAGGACATATTAGTAACCATCATGTCAAGTTTTTAACTGTTTCATAAACATTGAGTGAAAGAGGCTTCAGTGCTTTAACTCACAACCAAAGACTCGGCCACAGAATCACCTGCATGAAAGTAGGTGCTTCATTTCCTGCGTGTTCCATCTCATCTTTAAAGGAACAGCGTCAAAAGCTTTCACGGTTCAGCCTAACACTGTCTCTGCCTTTTGTAGATAGTCTTTGTTGGGTAGTGCCACTCACCCACCAGGGAGTTCTCGCTTGAGGTGTCCGTGAATGACAATGGTTTTAGAATAAAAGATGAACTTCTGTGACTCACTTTTGTCAACACAATTAAAGCTAGCAAGTGATGCCACGTGTGTGTTGTTTAATCAGAAATAGAAAAGGATCCATTGAAGACAGAGATGAACAGAGATTGGATTCAATTGACGCCCTGCTGTTCTGGTGGCTTTATTTACCAAGAAACTGTCAGTTACTGGCTCCTCTTTAGTCAACCTCACAATTGGTTTAAATACTGGCACTTTTCACCGTTAATAATCATTTAGTTTTTTTAGGTTTAAATTATAGATCGTAAAAGATGAGGAAAATGGGAAACAGAGAAGAACTGCATTTTTAAATGAGTTAAATTATCAGTTTAATGATTGTCAATAATAAACCAACAATGAACAACAACAACAAAAACACTATTTCCAGAAAAAATGAATTCCATATCTATCACTAATAATATCATGATTATGGATGATATTTCCATATCATGATTATGGAAATATCGGTGTTAAAATATGATGACAAAACAATACCAATTAAGTGGATAGATTTATAGACAAAGAAAAGGAATAATAAGAAGAACACACGGAAATTAAAGATTATAGGGAAATTATTAAATTCATATATTAAGTTATTGAACGATGCATATTTAAAGGCCTTTTAATTAATATTAGATGCTGGTGGATCATTACAGTATATTGCATTCATCCTTTGTGCATATGTATTTCTGGAAGAGATTGTTTACCTTGACCAACAGACAACACAAGGGTTAATAAAATAAGCAAATTCCTTATCTCTGATTCAGTAGCACATTCATTTAGATGTTGTCCTCCGTTGACCACACCCCTTTGTCGTGCTTTATTTGGTGGAGATGTGAATGTAGAAAGGAAAAATGTGCCAGTACAAAAACTGGATAACACATACTTCTGCCAAAATCGAGCATAACTGTAAATTAAAAAGCTTTTATTCTGATTCATGAGGTCCTTCGGGAGACACTAAAAGTAATTACATTTTTGAGGAAAACCTTCCGGGATCCAGATGGAACTTCAGATCATCAACGAAAAGTTTCCCACAAAGTTACCCATTACCTTCACCACACCTTGGCAGATACATATCGAACAAAACATCTGACAGGTTCATCTGTTCACTTCAGAGATGCAAAAGTCTTATTAAAGACATTTATGTTTTGCTTCATATTTATCACCCTTTAACTGGACCTGGACACCTGAAATGAAGTCAGTCTCACTTGATATTAAAGACAGACCTTCATTAGAACGAGAGCGTGTCCTCCTTAACAAGTTTTCTTACCACTCTCAGATATAATTCGCTCGGTTCTGTGAAGGTTTTTGCTTCATTGAGGTAATTTATTTTCTCCACGGCTGTTGTCATAGCGATGGGCAACTCTTGATATGCAGTTCTGGTTCTAGCTTGTTCAATAAAACCTTGAAAGTATTCATAGTCAGACCTGCTGGAGGAGGACATGGGAACAACTGTGTGAACAAACTAAGTGAGTGTTGTGTTAGCCCCTTTATCTACATCTGAACTATTATAGGATTTCTTGGTGGCTCACATGTGAAGCAAGACAGATTTAATATGCAGTTCAACCCTCTGAGCTTTGGCCCGTTCCCTCCTCCCTAGACTTCTAATGCAGCATAATGAATCAGTGCCAGATACTCTTAGTGCAGGTCTTTGTCAACGCCACCGCTATGGATCTCTGAAACTCCCTTACATTACCTTATGACGCAAGTCTATGTACTAATGCAGCGTTTCTCGAAATACGCCACATGTTCACTAAGCTGCTTAATTCCATCGTGTCATTTGAAGACAGCAGAAGAAGTCAATCACGATTATCTACGTGTTTCAAACATGTTCTCCAAGCAGCTCACGGGTAATGTGGGAGTGACTAGAACTGACGAGAAAAAAATGTATTTCAGGGAAAAGTTTGGTGACGTGGAGTGAAGAATGAAGGATCGGGAATGTTGGAGATGAAGAAGACGACCAATGAGTTTCATAGATGTGATGAGTGAGGAAATGAAGGGGTGACTAGGTGAGGAAGAGAGGTAAAGGAATTGTTCAAATTCGTGTTTTTTTTGTTGAGAAATACAGCGGTATTTGAGCTTCTTTAGTTTGAGGCAAACTGCTGACTTTCTGTATGGAGTGTGAATATTTCTTTGGTTTAGTCCGGTTTCCTCCTACAGTCCAAAAACAAAGAGGTTGATTGAGAGCTCTAAATTGTCAGTGGGTGTGATAGTTTGTCTGATGTCCCCTGACTCCCCCTCACCCCTGTTGAGGCAATCTGGGCTAGAAAATAAATAAATGAATGAACCCACTTTACTTTACCTTGCCTTGATGTTATGTTTTTCTATTGCCTATTTTGTGTGTTATCTCATTTCATTCTTTTATTCTGTACAGACACCACGAAAAATTCTTTGTGTTTACGTTTCTGAAAATTTAGACATTGGGTTCAACCCAAAATTGCTCTGTTTTTTCTCTGGCTTTTTGTCCCTATATTTTCCCACATTAGATAAATACATAAAATTGTGTTTGTAGTAACTTACAATCTTCCTCTCTTGCTGCGTCTTTGACGTCACGGTCGTCTACCCCTCGTACATGTAAAGTAAAGTGTATTGTGAGTTGATGCTTGTTACATTAAATGGGCTCCAACATCACATAAATAAAAGATATAAAATAATGTCTGGAGCTCAATCTCATTTCCCTCACGCTTGTTAGATTCTTGGGAAGACGCAAAATCCGTCACCAACTTTCACCGGAAGATTTCGTGAGTCCATGTTTTTTATTTAGCTGAGCACTCTCATATCCATCACACCGAACAGCACCACGACGGATCAATACAACCCAATTAGAAACATGGTATCTCTGGAATCGGGAAGCCCACTGTGAGCTTTAGAATCTCTGCACTTTATGTTAATATAGTCTTACAGTCGCTCTCATGACAGCGGCATTCACGTCCCCTGACACTTGGACAGAGACACGCCCGGAATACCAACAGCTTTTCATTGTTACGGCCCTATTGCAATCAATTTCTGTCTAAGAACACTGGTCTATCACATTCCCGCGGTGGACACAAAGAGCCTGCAAATGAGTTTCAGGGGAAAGATGCTTGACAAAGCTCCCAGAGTCTGATGTGTCGGTGCTATCTGTTGTGCAGCGATGAGCAGACTACAGCACTGGGAGTTGTAAACAACACAGCTTAAAAAATAAAATCCTGGCTCACTCGGGCTCCTCTCCGGTTCGTCCCGCGCTTGTGTGGCATCTGCCAGAAACTGCAATGATTTGGACAACATAAGGGAGTCTGGAAGATCTTCAGAAAATATACGGCGAGTCAGATTACCTGTGGGAATAAGCGAACAACAACAGACAAGACTAGCTCTCAAACACTGATAAGACGAGATGGATGCAGACAGGCAGATTGAGGTCCAAATGTGCTCTTGCTAAAATGCCAAACTTTTCACAATAGCGTTCATTTTATACCTATTGTTCAGCAGGTCAATTTTGAAGAGGTAATTGTGCAGGAAGATAATGAAAGGCAGCCTTTCCATGTGTTTTCTAAGAAGCAAATGCAGGAAAAATGTCCACTAAAGTTTGTAAGGATCTATTTGACTTTGGCATTTTATTCCAATAACATTAGAAACTTTATTGACACTCTGAGGGCCAATTTTTCATTCATTTCATCATAAATTGTTGCCCATGGAGTCGGAGAACTAAAAGGCTTAATTGTATCAGGCAACTTAAAAAAATCATAAATCGAAAATTGCTCATTTGGCAGTTTGCTAATCTGCACATAGTGTTTTATTTTGTAACTTAATATGATGTACTTTACTTTTATTGACTGATTTCATGCTTCAAATTCTTCTTAACTCGGTGAAAGAATCCTATTTCAGCGGTTTGGTTCTGCAGTGTTGTACGACAAATTGAAAGACCTCTGATTAATACACACTGTATCGTACAATAATCAGATTTCGTTTGAGTTTGAGGGAAGACTAGTAAAAGGGTTTATGAAGGTTTGAGGTTCCCTGGGACTGAATAGGTTTGTGTATACAAAAGGCATTTTAGGATTGAGGCGCACACGATCCACTATGTTGCTGGGTACAACTAGCTAAAGAAGAAGCGTAGTGGCATCATGAAAGTATGGCTTCCGATGAGGCATCTCCAAATGGCTGGAGAGCTTGGCTGAACCCAGAAATCCCTGGTTATTTCCCGGGTAGAACCGGGATGAGCAATAGAAGATGGGTGGATTAGTAGGCGGAGGAAAGTATTTATACTGAACCAGCCCTATTTTCATTTTTCATTACTGTGTATTCACGCCATCCACTATTCCAGACACCTACCCAGTAGCGTTAAGTCATACAAGTTGTCTGTCTAGATTTTATAATTCCTTAAGTTTCCCAAAAAGTTTTCATTGAAGAAAAAAATAAATAAATCATTTTGGTGGAGCGACTACTGTTTTCATCAGAACAGAGGCACATTAACAATTCAGCACCGCCTTCACAGCAGGACGTGTTACATCCAGGAGCCTGTGGGACCCAGAGTCCAATTTGCCTCAAACCTAAAAGGCAGATGACGCTGCTGATCTCGGAGTCGGACGATTCCCCCGCTGCCCTTTTCAAGCATCAAACTGCTCACAACAAAGATAAGGAACATATGGATTAATGTTAAATGTGCTGGAAGGGAATGTAGGAGTTCAAAACTCTGGTACTTCTGTGCTCAACGATTTTGTGATAAAGGGCAAAGCAGATCTGACAATGTTATAAACAGACCAACTGAAGTGATCAAAGTTACCAGTTGTTGCCTATAATTCATTAAACTGCTGACTAAGCAAGAGATATCAGCAGATGAGAGAAAATGATATAAGAAATGATCATTCATGGTCCTTTGATGAAATGAAAATGCCCTACAAAAAGATAGTGGTAGTGTGTGCGTGATATGAATGCCCACTTGTGTACAATCATGGCACTAATGTGAAGAAAGGCCTGGGAAGGTCCGTCCTATTTTTCAGCTGACACTTTCTACGTGATGAAGTCGCACGCTGCAAACATCTCATTAAAAGCTTTTTTAGTGCATGAAACTTCAACTGAACTATTTAAGGGAAGTTTGTACTAGTGATTGTCTGATGAAGCTTCAGGAAGCAGTGTCATGTTGTTTAGAGGTCAGTAGGTGGCGCCATCAGTTGGAAAATGATGTGATATTTCATTAGAGCAGTTGTTCGAAACAAAGGGAAATGGTGCAGGGACCGCCATCTAGTGGACTCGGAAAATAATGACACTGCTTCATGAAGCTTCATCAGACCGTCACTACTTGCCATTTATTTTAATAAAAACACATGTGACTTAAACCCAACAGAACGTGTCTGGGCTATTGGCTGAGTAATCAATACATTTTAACATTTATTCTTACAAAACATTAATAATTATTTATTTTGTTTCCCCTGATAGTCAAATGAAGGTTTGTCTTGCATATACAGTATAGTTTCCGGTCAATTAGCCGCATCGGCACATGTAGCCCAGGCGTTCAAGCTATGTCTCAAATCACATACTTGCGTACTTAAACTTAGTATTTTAAGTGCATAAGTGCGTCTCAATTCTTAGTATGCGAAATGTAGTGCGCCATGCACACTAAATTGGTGTACTAAAACGCCCACAAAACTGCGCAAGGATCGATGGACACTTTATACCCTAAACGGCTCCATCTTAGTGACGTTGAAAATAACTTTGGAACACGTCTCATCACCTCCTGCTTCATTCACTTATTTGTTTACCTTGATGTCTTGAATTGTTTATATTGAATTGTTTATTGGTGTATTTGTGGTAATAATGATACAGAAGGCCAATATTGTTGACAAGACTTTTAATGATCATTTTTCAAATCACAGATACATTTCCCTATATCATGCTCCATTGAAAAGGCATACATATACAGTAAAACTGTAATGTTAAAATGATTTAACAAACGTTAAAACAGTTAAAATGATAACCGTTTTAACCGTTGGAGGGTCCGCTGGCAAGCTGCTGCCGCGCCTCCCCTGGTCTTCGTTATTTTCGCTATTTTGACGTTTCATATTGATTTATCAAGCTTAGTCTTTTATGAATGTTGGTCCTCGAACCCATCTGCTTGATTCGGCCCGCTCGATCTTCCACTCTGCGACACTGAAACAGCAGTTTTAGTCTCTGCCTGCCTGCCTGCTGCTAACTGAAGCTGAAGCTAACTCCGCCGACACAGGGCTCCTCTCCGCACTCTGTGGCTGGATAGCCCGCGCCGGTGTGCCCCACGAAGCACGCCAGTTCGGACCGGTCCGCCGCCACCCTGCCAGCTCTCCCGGACGTTTACCTGCGCCCGCGGATTGCTGTCAACGCGGAGGACGCCGCCTCCCTGCTACACCGCTACAAGCTACCGCTACCGCTACAAGCTACAACCAGCACGCTCCACTCCTCTGCCTCCGCTGTGCTGGTTCTGTGGCTTCACCATCACCACCTGGATCATCATCTAGTGCTGGATTACGTCGCCGCCGACTTCTCATCATGTGGAGTTTCAACCTGTTCCTCTGGCTCGCGCTGCTCGGCTCTCACGAGCGCATCTCTGCCGCTCCGTTACTTGGCAACGGAGATGTTACGTCTCCGGATCTTCTCAAGGACCCCCCACCTGAGCTTGCATCCCACCACTACATCCTGAAACGACCAAGATACATCCACCGAGGCTCTGGACGGAACTTTCAGGTCACTCACAACAGCAACACAAACATCCGCTCTTTCTGGTCCACTGGGCCCCGCCCCCCTCCTCGTACAGCCCGCCCTGTCAGTCCTGTCAATCACAGTGTGCTGTCCCCTGTGCTCAAAGCAACCTGTTACACTCCACTCACCTGTCTGAAACTCTGTCTACTCAACACCAGATCCCTCAGTAATAAGGCCCTGCTGATAGCTGACTTTATTGTTGACCAGAGCCTAGACATTCTCTGCCTCACCGAGACCTGGCAGCAACCAAACGACTTCTCCCATCTTAATGAGGCTGTCCCATCAGGTTTCTCTTTTATTAGTAAACCCTGTGCCACTGGGAGGGGGGGTGGCCTCGCTCTCCTCCACCGTGAAAACATCAAAGTCACTGCTGTCACAGTCCCCCATCACTCCTCCTTTGAATGTCTAGCTGTAAAACTCACAGGCCCCAAACCCACTATCATTGTCACCATATACAGACCACCAAAACCCTCTGCCGTTTTCCTCAATGAATTTTCATCACTATTAACATCTGTATGTGCAATGTCCCCCACTGTTATTCTCCTTGGTGACTTCAACATCCATATTGACAACCCATCCTGTACGCTTGCTAACGACTTCACATCACTCCTGGACTGTCTTGGCATCACACAACATGTCAACCTCCCAACCCATAACAAAGGTCACATACTGGACTTAATCTGCTGCACTGACATCACTCCCACTAACCTTGATGTCATTGATTTCCCCATTTCCGAACACAAAGCCGTACTTTTTGACATTTACACCCAACTACACAAAGCCAAGGAACAACGGACCATCTCCTTCAGGAACATCAAACATATCAACACCACAGATCTCTCCTCCCTGATCAGCTCCTACCCCAGCCCCCCCTCAGCATCCTCCCTGACTGACCTGGTGACTCACTACAACAACTGCCTCTCCTCCTCCCTCACCACCCTGGCCCCCCTGAAAACCCGCTCAGTCTCATTCACCCACACTGCTCCCTGGTTCACCCCTGAGCTCCGCCAGCTCAAAGCCACTGGCCGTCGATGTACTCGGACCACCTCCATCACTACAAGAACGCCCTCACCACTGCCAAATCCTCATACTACTCCAACCTCATCAACACCGGTACAGGTAACAGCAGAGACCTTTTCTCAACAATCAGCCACTTACTTCAGCCTCCTAAAACCCTCCCTCCTGAAATTTCCGCCAATCAGTGCACTGCCTTCCTGGACTTCTTCAGCTCCAAGATCAACACCATTCACCAACTACTGGCCACATCTCGCACTCCCTCTGACGACCCACCCTGGATGATCACTGACCAACCTCCCATCAGCTCCCTCTCTGACTTCACCCCAGTAACAGAACTGACCGTCTCAGAACTCATCCGCAAGGCCAAAACCACCACCTGTCAGCTCGACCCTCTTCCCACCTCCCTTGTCAAAGCATGTCTTCCATTCATTTCCCCCATGATCACCAACATAATTAACTCCTCCCTCACTACAGGTACCGTACCCCCCTCCCTAAAACTGGCTGCCATCACACCAATCCTGAAAAAACCCAGTGCTGATCCTGCTGACCTCAACCACTACCGGCCCATCTCCAACCTCCCCTTCATTTCCAAAACCCTTGAAAGGGTGGTTGCCGCACAATTACAGTCCCACCTTGACACAAACAATCTCCACGAACCCTTCCAATCCGGCTTCCGTCCTAAACACAGCACTGAAACAGCCCTAGTCAAAATCACCAACGACCTCCTCCGTGCAGCTGACTCCGGATTGCTCACCATTCTCATCCTCCTCGACCTCAGCGCAGCATTCGACACCATCTCCCACCGTCTGCTCTTGGACCGCCTGGCTGGCATTGGGATCACCGGTGCTGCACTCTCCTGGTTCACTTCCTACCTCACCGACCGTCAACAATTTGTCCAACTAAGCCACCACAAGTCTGGGCGTTCGGGTGTTTCACTGGGTGTCCCCCAGGGGTCAGTTTGGGTCCACTCCTGTTCACCATCTACCTCCTCCCCCTGGGCAAACTCCTCCGTCACCATGGGGTCCATTTCCACTGTTACGCTGACGACACACAGGTCTACATCTCCACCAAACCCACCGTGGCCATCCCTCCCTCCTCCCTCCTGCCTAGAAGACATCCGGAGCTGGATGAGCAGGAACTTTTTAAAACTCAACGGCAACAAGACCGAGGCCCTGCTCATCGGCTCCAAATCCACCCTCGCCAAATCACAACACACCCCAGCCACACCCATCATCATCGACCGATTCCCTGTACCCTTCTCCCACCAAGTCAAGAGCCTCGGCGTCATACTGGACAACACCCTCTCATTTGCACCCCATATTCAAAACATCACCCGGACCGCATTCTTCCACCTCCGCAACATCTCCAGACTCCGCCCATCACTGACCCAATCTAGCACTGAAATCCTGGTCCACTCATTTGTCACATCACGCATCGACTACTGCAACGCCCTTCTCACCGGACTCCCCACCAAACTCATCAACAGACGGCAGATCATTCAGAACTCAGCCGCCCGGATCATCACCCGCACCAAATCATCTGACCACATCACCCCTGTTCTCATCCAACTCCACTGGCTCCCTGTTCAATACCGCATCCACTACAAAAATCTTCTCCTCACCTACAAAGCTCTCCACAACCTAGCCCCCACTTACCTCCGCGACCTTCTCCATGACTACACTCCCTCCCGTTCCCTCCACTCCTCCTCTGCTGGACTGTTAATCACCCCCACGTCACGCCTCAGCACGATGGGTGCCCGAGCCTTCAGCTGCTCGGCACCAAAACTCTGGAACTCCCTCCCACCACACATAAGACAGTCAGACTCCATCACAACATTCACATCTCGACTTAAAACCCACCTGTTCAAACTGGCACATTCCCTATGAACCAGACACTCTGCACTGCACTTTTATCTCGATCTTTGTTTGTTCTGTTTTTATTGATGCTATGATCTGTCACTCCTGTTTTGTAAGGTGACCTTGGGTGACCTGAAAGGCGTCGCCATACAAATAAAATGTATTAATTAATTAATTAATTAAAACTCACGCAAGATTCAGGAGGGTAAACTGACAACTGAATTCAAACAAAACTCTTACCAGTTGAGAGGAGGCACAACGTGACCATCAAACGTTCACCGACAGATATACAATCACGGTAATTGGTTTTGCGCCGCTGGATAATCGTTGTGGGTAGTTCCTCCAACATGTGGAACTGTGCTGGGAAAGGTCGAGCGAAGTGTTTGAAATCAACTGGCTTGTCCATCTCCAGTTCCAGACACTAATTTGGAAAAAAATACCTTCAGCTTGCCGCTGTGCGATCCAGGACTTAACCTTTTTTTCTGCGACGTCTCTGTACTTTAAAGACAAGAAGGCACAGGGCTAGTAGCTTCAATTTTTTATTCTTATCCATCGTAGTTTTTATGTTGTCTTCTGTTCAACAGGTAACGACCGATCTTGACTGCAGTTTCAAAACAATGATGACAAATGTGGTAATTTCCGGTTTTAACTTTTTTTTGTGGCAAAAAACAGTTGAGCGCTTACCTGTTAGGGAGGAGATTTACGTCTCGCACATGCACAGAATGTATACTTTTGCCGACAGTCTTTTTGGTGTGTAAGTTTTCGAGGGACGGGATCAGACTACGTCAGACCAAACAGGACTGCCCGACGCCCGACAATCGGCGAGGGGTGTCAGGGCCTGAAGACAGTGTGTCAAACTCTTCAGTGGCAGCGAGAGGATATTAGATACAATCAGATGTAAAAGTCTTTTTGACAACATCATTCAGAAGATTAGCCCAAAGTTGTACTTGAAGTTAATAGTTTGGATACAGAAGATAAAGTTTCAGGAGCGGATGACGAGGTCAGTTGCTGGGGATCAGACAAGATGACAATAAAGCAGTTGTTAACAAAGGAATAAAAGGCAGGCAGTAGAAAAAATAAAACAGGTTGGAAACAGAATATGTTGAAAAGACTTCTCTGGAGGCGAAGATGAAGCAGAAGGCGAGAGAGTGGAGGAATTATTTAACTAAAGTGGCTGCTACTATAAGGTGAGCTGATCATCACTTTCCTAATAAAGCCAGTCAGATCAACTATTTATTTTACAATTTCAAAAAGTGGAAATAAAGATATCAACCATCCAGTTAAAATAAAAATCTAAAACTCATAATATATTTAAGGCATTCTCAACCTTGGTTTTGTAGTCTCCTAAGGCATCCTTGCTTTTCTGAAAAATTAAATAAATAAAATGTCTTCGGAATTCCCAATCTGCAAACAAAGTCCAAAACGAGTAGGTTGCCAAAGAGGCTCTAAAAAATACAGCATAATTGGGAATTTAATTGCCTTGTAAACTGTTCATTGTGACTAATGAGGAAATAGTTGGGGGTTTAGTGTGTGTGTGGTGGAGCACTTGCTGGCAGCGAGTTTGCTGGAGGACATGTGAAACTAGTGGGGCTTGGAACGACCCTTTTTCGTAAAACACAGGAATCACAGATTATTTGTTGTTCAGGTAACAATTTGGCACCAAGAGAATGCAAATGTTTAAAAACAATAACTAAATTGAGGTGTTGAAATGATCAACGTACAAATACAAAAAGCGGTTTTAAAATAAATTGCAACAAATCTTTAGGTAAGAAAAAAGCCAAATTGTTGGGTGATCAATGAACTCTGATCAAATGGTCTTAATTTTAATGTTGAAAGGTTTGAAACCAGGAGTTCAGCTGTGCATGAGATTCCCTAAGGCACTCCGGTTTCCTCCCATGGTCGGAAGTGAAAAACAGAATTGTGTGTTTGAGGGATTTTAGTGTGTTTATGTGAGGTGGACCAGTCCACCCCATGCCTATAGCCCAAGTAGCTGGAATGGACACCAGGTAGATAGGGTTGGGTCACCCAAAATTCAAGGTAGTACATTTTGACCAAGGGTTGGGATTATTCTTTGATTAGTCCATTCCTTCTTAGAGTTCTAGGTAAAATGATATGTACCTTTTAATTAAGCAAATGGAGTTCAGTTGTCTTTTTTCTTTCAAAAAGATGTTTTTAGCGGCTAGCTAGGCCAACTATGCTAGGCTAGCTGCTAGGAAAACATCCTACACAGACTGGAAATACTTCAGGTAAAAATCGCTGCGATATATATATATATATATTTTTGGGAACAATTTCTCTTTTCAAAGCTTCACCACAAGATTGAAATTACAGACGAGCACTATGGAGGTATTTAGATGTTATTAAATGTGTCATATTGGATGAAGATGAAAAGGAAGACAACTGAGCTCCAGGCGCTACTTTAAAATGAACAAACATTTTTGTCTATTAATTCAAAAAAGGAACAGATTAATCTGAAAATAATCCCAACCCTTATTTAACATGAGGATGAGTAGAAAATGAGAAGTTTTAACTGTAGATCACATTAAGTAAAGGACAAATTAATAGTAAGAAAAAAAAGGAAAGATGAACAAAAGCTCAGCTGCATGAACTATGTGTATTTTATAATCTCAACAAATAATGTATTATGTAAATACCCATAACTCCCAAATGTTCTTACATTAATTTTAACACATTTCCCTCATGCAGGGAATAAAAATAATTGTTTGCAGACGTGTTGAACACAAAGATCTTTGTGCTTGTTTGCTAAATAAATGTGTGTGTATATGTGTGTGTACACATCTTGGAATCAAACAACAGGGAAATGAGGCTACTTATGTAAACAATAATCCCTTGATTACTGCAGGGGTTACATTCCAGACCCCCATGAAAAGTGAAAATCCACGATCTAGGATATTTTGTTTATGAGTTAAACCATTAAAGACCATTGAGTAAACCTTGCATTAGTAAAAAAAAAAAAAAAACGCCCGGGAGGTTTACTCACGGTGCGGGCAACAGGAGCGTTTTGAATAATCATCATAATACTTGCTTGATGGAGCCGTGCAAGTCTACATAAAACAGCTTTTCTTCTGCTTTACATTGTTTTTTGGGGAATAAAAATGTGTTGAATTAAATCCAGTTTTGTCAAAATCTTTTATTAAAAGGTAAGAAAATACAATGTATCAAAGATCCAATAAGTCGAAGTTATAAAGATGTATTTGTATTTTGATTCCTTCGCTTTTATAAACATATTCTACATGTAAATTATATTTTTTTTATTATCTACCTATCCATCCATACATCTATCCCTCCTTCCCTCCCACATATTTGTGGTTTACAACACTCTTCACATAACTTTAGGTCCAAAACTCCTACACTTTTGGACAGCAGAGCAAACAACTGGGGAGCATCTTCATGTGCCCGACTGAGACATTTGTCTGGGCTCATTTAAGAAGAGCACCATCGAGTGTGTGATTTGTCAACCAGCCCAGACAAATTGGCTCACAGAGGTGTCCTTAATTTCCTAACGACTCACCGGTGACGTCGTAATGCGATCCAAATTGACTTTGGGGGTGTGACGATGGCGAAAAAAAAAAAGCTCCACCAATGGCTGAGGACGATGAAGGCTGCGCCGCTGCTGGAGGTTTGCTGATTGCTAATCAATGGCTGGTGGACGGTGAGAGGTAATCAGACGACGATGCTGGAGGAGAGAGAGTGGAGTCGCGAGGGATCGGCACAAAGCCAAAGGCTGGAAAAAATACTTTTAACCCCTCCATTTTTACCAGGTGTGTCTTGTGTGATGGCGCTGGTACACAACCACTCTAATTGTGCTGATCCCCATTTACAAAACCCCACCGCTGATTTAGTTTATTTTATAAATTCAGCTAAGCACAGTGTGGGTGGGGGAGATAGAAGAGTACAGTATAAACTAGAACAACATTGAAACAGTGCAAAGAAATCTCAGTTATAAAATAAACAATTAATCAAACCAGTAAGACATTTTTATGATTCTATGATTCCAACCTTGGATTCTAACAGGGCCCACCTAGCCTTTACGTTAGCTTAGCATTACCAACCCACTGTGATAAATGTTGCAGAATCAACATTGAAAACCCAGTTTGTAGTTGCAGTCACTTGAAAGTTGTTTCTATTATCTCCTTTTCCTAAATCTTTTAAAGTTGCTGGGCATATAAGCAGCAGCAGTTAGAGGTCATACAAGTCAATAACAAAAACCTTACACTCTTTCCTAAATCCAAATTAAACTTGAGAACCACACCATCTTTTCAGAATCATAATTACAAACCTTTTTAGCCTATGTTGTAAACACAACCTAGGATTTTTTTTTGTAACCATTGTGTTGCCTCTCGGTCATGGCTTCCAGAAATACATATGCAGTGGTGGAGGTCGTTCATCTTGATCCAGAGGCAACACAAGGGTAACCCAAAAAAAACTACAACTCAAGCGATAGTGCACAGAAAGGGCTGGAAATATTCATACTTATTAAAAATCAGTTACTTTTTATAGTTATAGGCAGAAATGTATGTTCATTTTAATGTATTTTGTGGAGCTAAGTTGTCTTTGTCCAAAAATGACACAATTCAAACATCCAAGTACCTCCATGGTGCTTGTTTGTAACGTCCATCTTGTATTAAAGCCCCGACAAGTCTTTATTTTAAATTTGTTTGTAGCAAAAGATCCCAGTTTCTCAGCTCCTGCTTGAAGTCTTTCCACATTCAAACACATTGCAAGTGTGATGGCCTAGGAGCTTACCTAGCATTTACCACTAAAAACTTGTTTAATTTTGTTCCTATTGTTGAGTCTTTAATACAAGATGGACGTTACAGGCAAGCACAATGTAGGTTTAGATGTTTTTAAGTTTGTATTTTTTGATGAAGATGAAGACGAACACAAATAAGCATCAGTCACCACAATTTTGGGTGAAATAACCCTTTAAAGTAAGAAGATTTACTCCCTAATCAATTTAGTCTTTTGCTATATTTTCCATGTGGTGTCTTGTGAATTGTCAATCGTGAGATGTCTAGTTGGTTAGTTGTTTCTATTCAATGTATTTACATAGGGTGGAAAACAAGAGTCACATGTACAATTTTCAGTTTTTACCTCTGCCAAGGAGCTTATGTACATTGACGTCTCTTGACATATAAACAGATCAACACATCTTCTCTTAATCGTATAGAAATGCTTGTTAATTTTGTGTTAGTATTTAGTTTCTTGTCAAAACAAAGATTGAAACTGTGGCCCCCTGTGTCACAACTGTGAAAGTTTGCATTAAAGCATCAAACTTCTGCATCTTTACCGATACCTTGAAGCAATTACGAAGCGTGAAAGAACAGCGGGGATAAAAATATCAGTTTATTTCTGACAACCGAACGTCTTTAGCAGTTGTCGTTGATGTGTGTCAGCCGGGGTCGGTCTCCGCTGTCTCATTTGACTTTGCCTGCGGGCTTACGAGTGTCGAGCGAGATTTGCAGACAAGCGCGGGTCAAAGCGTCAACTCTCCTGACTGGAGTCTCTGACAGATAATTGCTCGCAGCTTTTCTTTGTAAACTGTGCAAGGATGGGAAATTATGGTAATTCCGATTGTGTAATTAGGGAGCGTAATCTAATAGTAGCATGGAGGGGAACCACAGTGTGATGACAAATAATGTGATTCATTTAGCGCAGTGGAAGTGTATTAGTGACTCCTGCCCGTAAGCATGGCTTTCTCTGGGTGTGTGCTTGTTTACTGTATATCAGGCTGTAGGTGGCGTGAAGCAACTGTGCTGGACGTTGTAGACAAAACCTTTTTTTTTAGATGTTTCTAGAAGATAAGTTCTTCATTTCCTATAGTAGTCCAAGTCCTCTTCCCATCCTTGTCTTATCTTGATTATTATCGGTCACACCTTTATGTCCTCATTTCCTAACATCCATAAATGTCCTTTTACTTTCCTTTCCTGGTATAATCATCTCAAACATTTCTAAAATAAAAAAAACTTTTGATTTTTGATTTTAAATTTTTTTTTTTCATTTATTTTCACTCATTTAAATGTATGTATTGTACTCACAAGAATGTTGTGGTGGCGAGATTGGGGAAACAGAAGTGGCTGAGTTGCTGGCTTGTGTTGTGTAAAGGAGTGCCTTTTTAAACTGTTCGTTCACTTAAATTTCAAACTTCGCTCATTTGCTACTCAACCTAATGTCGACTAAGGGTTTGGATTATTTTTAAGAGTAATCTATTCTTCTTAGAGTTATAGGCAAAAATGTATGTACATTTGAATGTAGCGACTGGATCCCAGTCGACGAACTTCCTTTAAAAAGACACATAAAAACGTCCCTATACCTATGTCTATCTACTATTAAAGCATTGACCAGAATAATTGTTCTGGAAAATAATAAATAAGTCGATATTTTACGTTTGTTTGTGGCAGACGTTTACAGAATATCAAACAATTTAAACCGAAAGTACACCAGATGTACTTAAATAAATATCAAGATATCTTCCAGAGTCTACTGTCTACACTTAAGCATCTTTTTGGAGGAAGTTCTTCCACTGTCGCTTCATTAAAATGTACCTACGTTTTGGTCTATAACTCTAAAAAAGAACAGATTTCTCTGAAAATATCTAAACATTAGGGTGAATAGAAAATGAGTGAAGATTTACTTTTGGGAGAACTATCAATTTGAATGACCAAATGAATGGATATTTATGACATTAAGCAAACATGTGAAGGGTTTACCTCAAGCAATACACAGTAAATTGCAGAACTCCGTTTTAGTTTTTGCTAACATTATCATGCTAACTAGATCTTAATTCTTTATAACAGCGGCCCACAAGATTTTATTTAACCTCAACATAACATTATAATATCATCATCTTTATACTCTTGTTCTTTTAACCTCTGTGACGCATCATTAATTAAAAAATATATATAACCATTTTCTGAACACTATCAACATTGTGATGTTTCAATTGTTGTGCAGTTTAACAACATATTGTTTTCTTCATTATTTCATGTCGACGTCTAACCGTCCAAAGCTTTGATTGACACTTCAAACACAGATCACTCTCCATATAAAAGTGAAAAGATGCGCATGCATCAGAAGCAGACATCATGCGGTGCGCGTTGGTGCAGATAAACCCTTTTAGGAAGCAAACCATTCCTTCCGCTACATGAAGCTGCATCAGTGACATCCCTTCACTGAGATCAGACTAATACCTGCTGCTCAAAACTTCCAAACTCTCCTGATGAGTGTTCATGCAGCGCCAGGTGCTCTGGAGGAGCGACTGCTCCGGCACAGATTATTCACACTGTGGAGGATTCAGGTTCGAGGCGATGTGCTTTGAAGGAACACTTTGTTTCATTAGATCTCATATATCAGGCGTTCCTACTGAAAAGTGTCAGTCTCTAGACAATTTTACCTTGTTATCCTTTTGACACTGATAGACAGTTTTCACTTGAGCCAAACGAAGCTCACATGGAATGCCAATCCCTACGCCTGGGGGCAACATGTGGCCCTTTGCGTGGATTTGTTTGGCCCACATGAGATCAGGGTTAATCTATTAAATTGGGGCAATATAAAACATTCAGAGAACCCTCTCAGAGCCTTTAATTTAACCCAACAATTCTAAGCAAGGAGTTTTATTTTAGGAATGATTCCTGAACCCTCTCTATGAACTCTGATGACTGGTGTGATTGATTCATCCATTAATCTGTATAAAAATATCCTTTTGTTATTAATGGTCAAAATATGGACCAATAATTCAACTTAATCATTTAAACTTATAAAGACTGCATACTTGTGAATAATATTTAAAATACAAGAAAATATCTGTTTAACTGTAATTTGAAATTATCCTACAAATTTATGAAAACTTAAGCCTACCTGCAAAGTATTTACATAGCGATCATTTTTTTGCTTATATTAATTGCCATGCCTGTACTATTTGCCCTTTTAACATTCGAACACAATCTCAAAGTATTTTTATTCCAAATAAATTTTTTGGTTTTTAATTTCTGGATATTTTAGTTCTAAACATTGCGTGGCCCTGGGGCCAATAAAGGCCCTTCAAACATCCCGACCTGGCCCACAGAAACACAATAACAAAACATAAACTTTGAATACGTTTCTATTGAAAAAGAAATCAAACATTTTTCATCATGATGTTAAGGAATTCTGCACCTGCTGTGTGAAAGGGTGGTGATGTGAATGGAAACAAGGACGCCACAAAGACCGTCTGGGAGACTAGAAAAGAGAGTGAACGGTTTGGCATTGGTAAGACTCTTGTGCTGGCGAGTTATTGGATTATTTTTCTTATATTAATTGCCATGCATGTACTTTTTGCACTTTTAACATTTTAATCCAGTTTGGTATGTAAGTAAGTAAGTAAGTAATATATATCAACTAATAATCAATTTATGTGGTTGCCGACTGGCTGATAAGAAGCAGTGTCGGTTGGCAATGGAGAAGAAAAGAACAAGAACTGGATCAAGGAAGTGTTTTCTTTGGGCTCAATTGATCAATGAGCCTTTTGGTCCTGTGCTTAAGTAACTCATAAGCCTCTTTAAAGTCATCTTTTCTGCTCTTAAAAGATCTCAACCTTCTGAGCCCTCTAAAGAGCAGTGATTCTTTACGAATGGCTTTAATCTTTACTTTGAAATACTCTCTGCTTTAAGGGGAAAGAAAAGATCATGATCAAGATTTTTTTTTCGAATCATTAGGAATACGACCCTTAATGTTCATAGTTCTAAACATGATCTCTTTGATCTTTGCTTTTCAGAATCAGAAACTTTTATTACCAGTGTTGTAAACACAAAGTAGGATTTTTTTTCTGGTGGCAGTACAGAAAAAACAAATAAATTAACACATAGATTGTACAAAACTGAGTTTGGGGGCAGGAGTGGAGCGAAAGTACAAAGTATCATGACGTTCTATTCCATGTTAATCTTTGTATCCTTTGTCTTTGATCTATGTTTATCTATCTTTATCTATGTCTTTATCTTAGACTTAGATTGTGTCGTCTTGTACTTTCTTTTTAGAGAAACTTTGTTCTTGTTCTTATTTTTATTTTTTATTATGTACTGTATTGCTGTCTGTCTGTCTGTCTAACTGTCTGTCTGTCTGTCTATCTATCTGATCTCTTCGATCTTTGCTTGCTTGCCAGTTTTGTAAACACAAAGTAGGATTATTTTTCTAGTGGCAGTACAGAATAAAAGAATGAATTAACTCATAGAATTAGCCATAGAAAAACAGAACAAAGCACCAAGGTCAGATGTGACTTGAGTGTCTGTCTCCAAAGCTATAAAAAAGTAATGTAATTGTTTTTGTTAAAATATGGTCAAAAACCTTGTTTATTTTTTTTTTACCTTTGATAAAATTAGTTTTTTGCTACTCCATTTTGAGGCAATAAATAAAATGATTACGGCCAATGTGGCACTGACTTCACAGCTGATGAAGACACTGGAGCAGGTGGTCCTCAAACATCTCGGGCCACATGTCCAGTACTGACAAGGCCCCCTGCAGTTTGCCTGCTAGCCCGCAGATGCCATATTCTGCTTCGGACCACACCTGGATAGGGAAGAGGCTCTGTGAGGATCCTGTTCCTGGACTTTTATAGTGCCTTTAACACCCTCCAGCCCACTCTGCTGCAGGACAAACTGACAAGGATGCATGTGGACCCTTGGCCTGGTCTCCTGGATCTCTGACCACCTTGCTGATCACAGTAAGTCAGCCTGAAACACATCAATGTCTGACACTGTGGTCTGTAGTGATTGTCTAATGAAGCTTCATGAAGCAGCCTTATTTTTTCCACTAGATGGCGGTCTCTGCACTATTTTCTTTTGTTTTGAACAACTGTTCTAATGAAACATCACATCATTATTAAACTGATGACGCCACCTCCTGACCTTTAAGCAACATGACACTGTTACATGAAGCTTCATCAGTGTTCTGAGGTACAGGAGCACCACAGGGGACAGTACTGGCCCCTCTCCTCTTCACCATCTACCCTTGAGAGCGGAGTCTCGTCCAGAAGTATGCTGACGACACTGGCATTGTTGGATGCATCAGGGACAACAGCGAGGACGAGTATAGGAGTCTGATACGTGACTGGAGTGAGAAGAACCACCAGCACCATCACTTGATGGATCTACTGACTCCTTTAAGAAACATCTTAAGACGTTTTTATTTGTTCAGGCTTTTCCTTGATTTTCTGGAACTCCCGTTGTGTTATCAGTTTTATCTTGATCTTTAAAATATATACTTTATTGAATATTGTTTTGATTGTTTAAGCGCTTTGTGACCCTGGTCTGGAAAAGCGCTATACAAATAAAAATGACTTACTTACTTACTTACTTACAGTACTTAGTTACTTACTTAGCTACTTACCTAGATACTTACTTACTTACTTACTTACTGCCTTATTATCATCATTATTATTGTTGTTGTTGGTTATATGAACCATGAAATGTTAAAGGAAATGTTACATATTTTAGAAAAATCTTTGTTATTTGATCAGATTCATTTTTAATGTTGTGTATTTAAACATACTTTTAATCAATCATAATGTCAAACAACTATATATAAGCCTATTTTTTAAAGGAATTAACCAGCTTTAAACAACGTAAATAAACCATACACACTAAGGTCTATTTCTGTAACTCCTCCAATCAAATATTAAAAAATAATGAGCATATCAATGTCAGTCCCCCACTTCTATCATCACCACGGACAGCGGTGCTCTTCATATCACTGCCTCAACTTCATGCATAAATCCTATTGGTGATGGCAATAAACCAATATCGCCACCTTATTTTTCTCACCTTCATTTGATTGGTTATCTTGATGAGAAATCAACCATATCAATCCTACACACATCTCTAGATGAAAGCTTTGCTAACATTGTGCTATCATCAGTTGCAAATGCCAGAGGAATCTTGAAAGAATACCGGTGTTTCGCATCCAATAACTATCCTGACAAAGTCTAATACAATTATAATCACTTCTTTCTTCCTGGAGAAAATTAATTTGTTGTCTTTTAAAGATTATGTCACGCTGGAGGGATGTGTCTGTTGGCTCTGATTGATCCTCCATCTGTCATTCAGCAAAAATAACAAAACATTTTTCTTGGAGATGGTCCACTTGGTGTTCCGTCCCATAAAGTACTCTAATCCATGTCCACGAATGAAAGCAAAAGCCCAGATGGTGGATATTGGATTGTTCACACGGTATAATACTGATAGCATAAAGGCAGACCCACGAGTCAGTCCATGCGGTCACTCTACAACAAACCCCCCGCTTCAAGTTCCAACATCTTGATTAAAAACACTAAATGAAAGTGCTGATGAAGCTACACTCGTGCGATCATTAGATCTCGACTTGAAATGGACACAAAGCCAGAAAACATTGATCCGGCGAGAATCTGAAAGGGACAGACCGCAGGACGCTATCTCATCTCACAACCCTGAAATTGGCGTTCGCACCGCGGACCCAGGAAACTGTGGAGCAGTTGGTCGCCGGCTCCGCCGATGCCAGCAGAAATTAGTCGCACCAGATGAAAAAAGATTAGAGAGGTGCTTTGGAGCCAAAGGGAAGTTTGAGTCTCCAGCGGCAGGAAATGAGAGGCAGGTGACAGCCGTGAAAAAATAGGACACAGATTGGTGGCGGTGAAGTGGTGTGGTTAAAGACCTCTTATGTGATTTAGCAGCGAATGACCGCAGCAGTCTTTTACAGGGTTACCCTCGGGGCCCCGCTGTTGACCACAACCATCCCAAACTTTACTTTTTACAAGATTGTTTTGTGAAAATATGCAGACATGTTTCAGTAATGACACCAGGGTCAACCTTTTGAATCAGAGCGGTACAGAGTGACGTTTATGTATTTTTTTAAAGTTTTTTTCTTGTTGATACTCAACGTCCCTCAACTGAAGAGCTTTTTTTTTTTTTGGCAGGTGAAGCTTATCCATCCTGACACATTGTCACGGAAGGTTTATTATTATTTCCTTTGTTGTTTCTGGTTAAATCAAATGAATTGTTCATCATTACTTTTTTCTCCATTTTTTTTTATATTGTGAAAATGATTGAATGTCCACACACATAATTACCTCTGTTAAGGAGGTTGGTTCTTTGGCTGTCAGATTGAACAAGCATCATTCTGTTATTAATGGGCAACTATTAGAGCGTCAAACAGGAGATTTTCTTTGAGAAATTATGTCTTGATTACCGACTGTCTCAGTACATGTTTGGCATTGGATTTTATTGAAATGCAAAATTATTTGTTTTACTTTTTTAAAATATATAGTGTTACTTTCCTCTTATCGAAATAGTGTAACTGCAGTGTTGTGAATCATTTGTTGCACCGTTGCCATGCACTGCATGTAGATTGGTTTACAAGGCAAAACATATTTGTTTTATCTTTCTTTTACTTTAAAAAATACCTTAAAAGACTTCAAAAGTCTCTCCGTACTTCACGTAGAAACACTGACTCAGTGCTGTAAAGCAATGTAAAGGTCGCATAGACACTCATAGACTCTCTAGGCCAGTCGCTCAGAGTTACTTAGTGTACAGCTTAAAATAACACCAAGAGAGATCTGCTGCATGAATCATGACAGTTGAAAAATGGAATCTGGCATCAAAAGTCGCAGCAGGATAACCAAATTAGAGCCCAGGTGTTACAGTTATGCTTAGAGAAAATTCACAAAGAAGAAGAATGAAACTCAAAGATAAATATTAGATGCTCCAAAGGGTCTGATAAACCAGAGAAGTCCAAATCTGTTTTTGAGTTTTTCCATAATTCCACGTTTCATAAAGGTACAATTCTGACTCCATCATCCACCATTTTTACTTTCCAATAAATTAAGAACCCCCAGAAAATCCCTTCTTAAGATTTTTGTTGCAAAAAACAAACTGCCATTAGGATAGGAGGAGCACAACCAGTGTAGCCAATTTGCGTTTGGTGTAAATGCATTAAAGGGCCTATTTCCTCGGCCTGAAGACTAGTTGGCGACCTGGTGGGGACCTGAGTCTCTGTTGGTTGCGGCGATGCCAGGGGGTTGCAAGGGATTCAAAACTGTTCCATAATTTCATAGACTAGTTGGAGAAGTTTTCAAGTCTGCTTCACGTCTTCATCAGTGAGCTACAACTTTTTTTGTCTAGACTGCTGCCCCCACGACCCAACTTTGGATGGGCCGTTTTCGAATTAAGCTAATACCTTGTCCTTGGCGGGTTATGAATTTTCATGGTATGACCGGAAGTTGGGGCAAGGACTTTATCATTAGCTCAATCTTGCAACTCAGCTTTTCAAACAAGCTCATGAATATTGTAAATAACTCACACCCCTGTGTGTGCGCGACAGTGTATTAAGCCATCAAGAGTTTTTGCAACAGTATTCTCTGATGTCTACTTTTTTAAATTCCACCCATGCCTCACCTCTCATGTCACACACTCAGCAAGTGTTCCTCCACAAAAGACTCTGATTAAACTCATCAACCTGCCTGGAAAATTAATTGTATTTCATTGCTAATTCAGGAGCTCATTAGCATAAATTGACAGCAGCGGTGTGTCATATGCATATAGAAGAAATTGGAGTTCATCCCAGGGTCAAGATGTGGAGCTGGTTACCTCAGGTAAGGTCAGCTGGAGTAACGGACCCCTGTCAGTGAGTGCCGTTGGTGGATCGCCGCATCAGCACCTCGGCTGACACCAGCTCTTTTCTGTCTGTTAGCAGAAATAAACAATCCCCAGAGACGCTACATCAACACTTGCAAGGTCTCCTGTTAATATTCAGCCGGCCCCGAGAATTCTTCACCTGGAGCCGGCTACTCGTACAGAATACTGAGGACGCCGCTGCACGTGGGTTTAACAACAAACAGTGGACGCACGTCACGTGAATGTAACTTTTAGATTAAGTCGAACTTTACAAGGACGAAAGGATTTTTGGATTTAATCACTGTAACAAATCCTACAATAATCCCTGACCAATAATATTTACAGACAAGCAACCACATAAATAGCTGCAAGAATGACGGAAATGAAAGTGTGCTTCAGAATGTTTACCCTGAAATATTTAGCACAACTTAAGTCTTGAGATTTTGTACGTCCCTCAGCAAACATTTATTTGCGGCTCAACAGCAAAATGGCTACTTTAAATTTCAGCAGGAATCTTCTCCAAAATCCAGAAAATAGCAGTGAGAACACAAAACTCAAAAATGCCAATGCCAGCCACAAGATTCTGTAATCGTGGATTTATTGTGCTTTTGTGTAGTCCTTCAGCATTTCCACAAATAACAAATTGTTATTACAGACTTAAATACCTTTTTTGAAAAAGGTATTTAAGTCTGTAATAACAATTTGTTTACAAACGTAATCACCTCCATCTAAAAATAAATAAATAATAATAATACAACACTACCTTATGAGGACATTTAGCAGATTCCTTTAAAACAGAAACTAATGTGTTGATTTAAGTGTCTCTTAAATAGATCTTGGACTCTATTGTACTCATCAGTATGTGTCCGTTTGTACAAAAATCTCTTTTAATTGAAATATATGCATTAAAAAATGTGTGCCCACTGAAAAGACTGTTTTCCTGGAGATTAAATCTCGTTTACCATAACAACAGCCACTCTCAAGCCCTGAGGTTTGTCATCGCATGTCATCAATCATGGAACTTTAATCAACTTGTTGTATAAACAAAGCGGGCGTGATTACAGCTGGCTGGATTCGGAGTGAAGGCCATTATTATGTCATAATAGACTCCGTTCTTGTAATCTCTCGTTCCCCGAATTTACAGACGTGGGAGAACTTTATAAAGTAATAAGTTCAAAATACGTCATGATGAGGGAATTAATGACCCTTTAAACTTACAGCCCCACCAAAGGCTATTCCTGGAATTAAACTATGATATCTTCAAAGTAAAATCCAGAATTATTTAATAGATTACTGACTGGTTCAAGATTTAAGGGGAAGGGCACAAGACTTTCAGCTCCTTTTGCGTCAGTAATGTGTTATATGGTTGACAATTATGATTGATTAGCCCGCTGAAACAACTGTGAGGTAACTTTGAAGGATACTGATTTATAATGGTTGGATCTGATCTACTAATTCAATGAAACCTTGCATTAAACTTAGAGAGCCATCTAGTGGCCTTTCAAAATGAAGACACTGTATCATTACATGGAGAAACTGCAAAACAGAAACTGTCTTGCTGTCACTCAGTAACTGGTAACTTCATTCAATTTCTCTGAATCCACCAATAATTTTCAAAAGCAGTTATTGGGAGAGGTTGACGTTTAAAGAGCACATTCATGTTGTCAAGACAGTCGTCCATGTTGAGACGAAGAGATTGAAAGAGTCTCCCCACTGATGAAGTCGACGTCAGGCCTCTGTGGATAAATGATTCACTCTGGGCGCGTGCATCTCTCCGTCCTGAACAAATTAAGATTAGAGAACATATTTTGCATCAGCGTGGATCCTCAAGTAATCATCCGTTCCGTTTTCAATCATTCGTGGAGGTCTATCATTTCCAACCCTGTGAGGTGTAAAAAAGGAAGCAGCAGGAGAGAGAGAGGCTGAACTCTGAATACAGATCTGGTCATGAGATGAACAATGCACTTGAGTGAGGAACTTTAAGGCCAGACACATCCTGTAAAGAGCTCTTCGCGCTGAGAAAATCGTGCCTCAATTAGACTCTGCCTCATAACAACTTAAGATAAATGTGAAATGTGAAAGCCACTCGAATCAGCGTCTCCACAACAGAAGCAAAATTCAACAGTGGTTCAACACTTATTCTCATGTTGGCCTTGATTTAAGTTAAAATATTTCCACACTTAAAAATGGGTTGTTTTTGTCATCAGCTACAGTAAATCAACAGTCTGCAACACAATCATTATGTTTACAATCTAAAAAAACAAACAGATTTTTCATTTGAGCAGGGTCATTCTGGAATATCAACATTTTCAACGAGTAAATTAATTCATCTTTAACATCCCATAACAGACACTGTCTAAGCCATTTAATTTTTTTAAAGCTTAAATATGAAAATACTGATTTCATATTTTCATCATATTGAAATGATACAAATTGCAAACATAAAAATATACAGAGCTTACTAAACACTGTCAGCCACGTTCTAAGATAGCTAGTTTAGCATTCAGTATGAAATGTCCTTAACTTGAAATTAAAGCTGGAAAATAAATATCAATGTCACATATGTTTGGGAATTTGGCCGTTTTAGACCTCGGCTCCTGTAAGAGTTTGAGTGAGGTAATCTGCGACACCTGAAATATCCATTTTTTAAAGTTAAATTTTTCAAAGGCTTGACATTTACTATCATGGGCACATTTTCTATGTTGTGATCATAAAATTAACATTTTATATATTTCGGAATTTTGGTTTAAAATTAGAATTTCTCATTAATATGATTAAGTGTGACTTTTCTGATGATGGACATATTGCTTAAAGGGCATATATTCACAAATACAATCAATTTAAAATGAGTCACTTCACTTGAATACATGTTGACATTTAACCATTTTAAAAATGGAGCTGTATATTTTGAATCACTAAAAAAAAAAAGAATGAATCCACCATCTCCAAATCTCAATTTAAAGTCAAACCTCTGCTACTCTAAACATCAAAATAAATAAAGGGTGATGGAACAATCAGCACAAGCCGACAAGCATCTTGGAGCCATGTCCTTCCCTGATGTCTCCCATTTATCTTGACTGTCAGGTGAGGAAGACATGGTAATGAAAGGTGAGCACGCTGGAAAATGGCTCTCTGACACAATGTTGGACGAAGGAGATTGCTTGACCATCACTGCAGCTGCACTTTGGATGGATTAGAAGAAAGAAAATAGAAAAAGAGATGATGCAGACGAAAACCATTTTCAAAGAAACAAAAACGGAGTACGCCATCAATCTCTTACCCAGGTTACGAATAGTAAGATAGACTTTTAATATGCACATGCCTCCCTCTGCTGGCGAAAGATACTACGGCAGGATTGCGTTTAAGGCGTTTGTAAATCTAGGTTTGAGAGTTAGTTTATGAAAAAAGTGGAAAAGTGAGATTAGAAGTGATCTGGTAACGACACTGCAATACATGCACAAATGGATTAGATGGGAAGTCTTTCTCCAGCACATAGTTTGATTTAATGTAAACATTTAAGATTTCTTAAAGAATATACACTTTATTCACTATCAAACTTTAGTCACCAGATTAGACCCCTACATTAAGTCACGCAATGACAGTTTTAATAGAATGTTCTGCCTCTGGGACAAAAGGTTTTTGCCCTTAAGATTCCATCCTTTGTAGAGTTCAGAAAACTGGTGATCATTAAAGGTCAGTCTACAGAGTCTCATGAGAATTTAACTTTAGAGTACAGAAGCAGACATTCTGGGTGTCATCGTGTGCAACAAGTCTTAAAGACATTTTGAGGAAAGATTATATAATCTTAAAAAAAAAGGAAACTCCCAATTGGTCTTTCAATATTTTTTATTAAGACGTTTACGCAGCATGTCACTCACCATTAAGCTCATTTAATTCAACATGATAAAAAGTCTACATTGATGCGTCGCCCAGTGTCCTCCACAGGCCGGGACAAGTGCAATACCACACATATTCAGAGCATTGCGACCTTTCCCAACCTGCACAGGATTGGATCCACTTTGATCTGGCATCCAATCTGAGACCCATGGTCAGTTTTGCATGGATTTGCACAGCAAAATATTAATAAGCTGAAAGCAAACCAGCAAAACTAACCAGAGACCCACAAGGCCACGTCCTCCGCCGCTAGCAAGAAGCAAAGTGTCAAGGAGTAATTCAAGTGCTCACACTGCAGTAGAACTTTTGACTACTACCTGCACTATAAGCACTTTAATACCACTGAAACCTGTTCCGACCAGATCTTTCACATTTAAAAAAATAAATAAAATCATCCTTGTGGAGATGCAGGCTACGGTCAGCTTTGCATAGATTTGCACAACTCATGTCTTCTCGCAGCGCAACCACGCAAAACTGACCGAGACCTGCCATGCAACAGGTCACTGAGGTCGGGAGTCCCAGCTACTTATGCCAGAAGGAGCACTTAGGGCAGTAGGTGCTAGTCTACTTCACTATCTGCACTAGATGCACCTTAGCACAAGCGCCGGTGAAATACAGACCGAGCAAGTGGCAAATGAAGTCGGTTAAAAAAAAAAAAAAAAATCACTTCTGGAAACATGCCACACAAATTGAGATTCAACCCCATGTGAATTCTAACGAGCAAGTCATTTCATTTGCAAATCTATCTTTTATTAGGATAATTTGCGGCCTGCATGAACAATAATAATTGACGGCCTCGGGCACCAGACTTTTAATATAAAACACTTAAACAAAAAGGGCAAAAATTACTCACCTAAAGGCTATTGATCAGCAGCTTTAAACTATTTGCTAGTTTCATTGCTAGCATACACTCCCCCGCCACCGGTTAATAGAAAAGAAAAAACCTTACAATTGAACCACAAGCGTTAATTATGAAATTAGACCAAACATCAAAATAGCGCCGAAAGTGCCTCCACTGCAGTAGATCATATCAAACTACCTGCACTGTAAGCACTTTGACACTACAGTGACTCAAATCTTCATCCAGATGGTTGGTTCTGCAGTCGCTTCAGGAAGTTCTCTGGAGATTCTTAACCTGCAGGTGAGAAGATAACAAGTTTGTAGGTCAGAATCCGCATGTAAAAAATGACAATAAAAAACATTTAACACAGATGGCAAGTAAAGGACAAAACATTTCAAATGCATTTGAAAAAAAAGGATGTGTAGTGTTGGGGGAGATAAAGGCGGACTTTCTATGGAAACTACAGTGTCTTGAAGTGAATCCATAACATTTTGGTGGAAAAATATGTAATTTTATCAGATCAAGCTCAAAATGAGTCATATTTTATATGCTTTAATGTACATCCTCTGAAGTTTCATATAAAAGGAGTTGCATTATTGTGGTAAACCCCATCAAGGTACTTTGAGGTAGAGTGGACAGTTTACTGAAGCAGTATTAGATTGATGCAAGGCTGGATGAAAAATAAAATTATCTTGGTTTAAGCTATATAAATAAAATACTGTTAACAGTTTCAATGAACGGACTCCTTCAACCTGGCAACCCACGCGTGCTCATCGATTTCATTCTCACCATCCACCAGTTTTAATTCGAAATGTGCGCTCATCAGTATGATTCAACTTGAAAAAGAAGTCATCTGGTGAATTTTTTGGGGGGAATTTAAACTGAGCTGCGGCGAAACGACTGCGTAGCGGAAGTGACTTCTGGAAAGGAAACGGGGGGACACCAGCACTCGCGCTCCAGTCACATTGCCGCGCCCCTCCCCCACACACCAACATGGCGCCCAGGCGTTGGTATTTTCATCGTTTAATTGCATTTTTATTTACCGCTCAAAAACTACAACTTTAAGCGACCGCAACTTGAACAAAAAATAAAAAGCGTCGTGTTTCGTAGGAAGATATTGGCTTCCTAAGAGTACACGCGGAACAACGGCGGCTCACGCTGCGATCTCGGTCCACGCCGAACCACACACAGTTCTTCCATCAAAACATGGACCTCAGACCGCACGTGTGTGATGATAATAATATATATAATAATAAAGTTCTAATAAACATGAGGGGGGGAGAATAACCAAAACAAGTGATCGATACACCTTTATTCGTCCCGCAAATGTGAGTAGTATTAAAAAACACATTTGGACATAAAGTACACATTAAAAAAGGTAGCGATAAATACAATATTACGTATAAGTATCCACGGGATAATAATAACCTAAAACACTTTATTTTTAATGAACAGTTGTAGTGCAGTGGGCAGGCATGAGCGGCGGACTCCTGTACCGAGAGCTAGCTGAAAGTTAGCAACAACACGACTGAACGCCACCGCTTGGAATCCGGTCTATAGCGCCGCCAAGATGGTGGACAAAGTGGAAACAAAGTAGATCCACGAACGAACATTTTTTAAAGTCCCATAAGTTGACGGTATTTACTCGTTAAGCTAGCAGTGTTAGCCTGAGTAGCAGAGGCGTGCGGCCTACTGCGACCCCCATGTGCTGCCACTGCCACCGCTTTGTTCTGGACGCGATAATAATGGCCAGCGACTACTTTTAAAATGGATTCTTTTTGAGGGAAACGACACCGATTTGGACGCGGGTGTGTGATCATGGGGGGAGGTTTTATTTTTAAAGCGGGTTCACGCTCCGCCGTGAAGGCGTGTAGCGCGGAGTAGAGGCGCAGCAGCAACACATGCTTTTTTTCAAATCTCCCTCATTCACCAGCGATGGAGGAGAGGTTGCCATGCGCCCGTTACAACATTGTTTTCAAAACCCACTCCGGAGGGTTTGGGAAAACCCACGATCGGTGTGGGTAAGCGATCGGTTTGCGGCGCAACTCCAACACGCAACTATTCCACTTTTTTTTTAGAGCAACAAAAGCTAACAACAGGTTTCATCCCAACAACAACACGCTCGTGTGAACGCTCACCCGGACACACACTCACCCCGTTTCGATCCCTCGAGGCTGTGGGAGAAGCTTCTCGAAAAAACAACAAGTAGTGGCTTCTTCTTCTTCCTCCTCCGGGAGAGACGCGGCGGCCATGTGACGGATTGTTTGTGAATGGTAGTAAGATTGCGAAAGTGGCGCGAGTGGAGTCCAGGTTCCACCATGTGGTGAATGAAGGGCGGCGCCCAGCCAGCGTAGATAAACCCCGACTCCTCATTAACATAAATCAACTACTTCCTCTCCAACTCCCACTCTCAAGTTTCACGATGGAGAGGAGCGCATCCCAGACAGGTGCACCGTGTCCAACACCACGATGACATGTAAATAATAATCGTCAAATTTGAGAATGTTATGTTAAAAAGAAAAAATGAATGTAAACATAACGCACAGATCAGATAACACTTTAATCATGGAAATTCCAGTAATCAATACACGGTTTCATTCTTTTTTTTTTAAATCAACTTGTTATTATTTTATTTATCCTAAATAAATAAGGTCGGTTATAAATGAGGTCGGACGGTTTTTGACAATCTAATTAGTTACAGCACACATTACCACAACAGCTAATTGTAAATGTATTTACTTTAACGTCCACACTGGATATTTCTCCTTCATGGAGCAGGTAACCTCTTTGGTTGATAAACATCTAATGATGTGTAATTGTATAATGGAAGCTAAAAGCATGTTTACTGTTATTTTCTTCTTGTTCATGCCACTATGATTCAGTGTGTATGTCAGTTGACTAAAATCTAAAAGTTTGAACAAGGATATGAGCTTTTCTACAAATATTATTTGAACAATAAAGTTCATATAGTAATTGTATATTAGAACTGGTACAATAAATGCCTTGCTTGCCTTGTGTTAATGAGTAATCATTAAAGTCATCAAAGTTTCACTGGGATAGTGGGAGGATACACAGTAAAGCAACCGTGGATGCTTCACAGAATATAAATCACATATTTTTTTCATCTTATTATTTTATTTATCCTAAATAAATAAGATCTTAGATAATTCAGATTATACTATGAATTTATAAAGTGATATTACGTTTTCTTCTTTTTGTTTCATTTCGATAATGTTGTCCTAAAAAATAAATAAAAAAATAATAGTTTTTTATTTTTCCTCCATAATGAATCAGAAACTTTTATTGTCATGAAAATGCCCCTCTCACAGTTGGCCATAATCATTTTATTTAACTGCAATTCTATATTTTTTTTACATAAAAAAAGAACATTAAAAGGAAGTTTTTCCTCGCCATAGCTCACTGCACAGTGTTTCGCTTCTTGCTCACTGTTGAATTGCTGGGATCTGTTTTTCCTTAATCAACTATAGTCTTACTTCAACTGTAAAGTGTCTTGAGATAACTTTGTTATGATAAGACACTTTAAATAAAATTTAATTATTTGTATATTATGTTATATTATTATTTTATTTGATTTATTTTATTATTTGTTTATTTTTTTTCTGTCTAATGTCTGTGGTGGAGAGCCGCTAAACTGAATTTTGAGGTATAGCATTGTTGTTGCACTTTTATTATGAAAAGATTATTTCATTTAGAAATGTTTTCAAATTTCCTGATGTGATGAAAAAAATAAATACCAAAAAAAATACAACCATGCAAATCTAGTGTATTGCAACAACAAATTACAACACCATTATATTCTCACTGTGTTTATTTTCAGTGCTTTGGATTATCCAATAAAAATTCTGCCATTTTTGATTAGGAAATAATACAGTTCATTGTATATAATATACAACCTAGCTATGATTCTTCATTTTGTTGTTGTTTTTTCAAAATTAATTAGTTCTCATTTCAGAGGTTAATCCTCCCATCAAATTGAGCTATTTCAACACATAAATGTTATATAAATGCTCTTTTTAAATGATGTATTTGAAATCCATTATTCAACGCTACACTGAAGTTCACTATTTGTTCGTTTCTTGTTTGAACCTTCACGGATTCCGTAGGTCAAACTGTAGTATTCCCCGGAAGTTCTAACGTTCTTTCAGAATAAATAATTATTTGTACATTTGGCACTCCTAACGTCACAACCGCACTTGCTTCATAAAGTCGCACACAAACTATATACACATGTAAATATTATCTTGTTTTAAAAACGATAAAAATGGTATTTATTTGTAAAGTTGGTCGACGTCTATATTTACTTTGAAGGTTCGCGTATGACTCAGCTTCCAGTGTCTGATATTACATGTTTTCGTCGATTTACATCCAGGATGGCATTGGGTTCTCACATGTGCCGAATCGAAAGTTAATATCAGGACCTAATAGGATTCGCAGGGTGATCGGTGAGTTAAAGATGTTCTTTAAAATACTTTTTTTTAAACATCGTTATGACATCTGGATCCTGTACCAGCTAACACACGCTGAGTTACAGAACATCTTCAATGACGCCGGAATTGAATAATGCTGCATACGTTGCTGGGAATTACAGCCGGGAAAAAAACAACTCTTTGATCTAAAAACATACGTGTTTGTCACCAATTTTGGCTTGTTTAGATCACGGGGCTAACGAGTTCTGTATTCTGACAACTGTCAGGAAATGATACTTTCACAGCTATTCATGGTCAGGCTCCTCCTTACATCAGTGATCTGATCCAGCCTTACACCCCAACTCGGGATCTTAGGTCTGTGGATCAGAATCTACTGATGGTTCCTGAACACGCTACGGAACCAGAGGAGAGAAATCCTTCCAGGCTGTTGCTCCTAAGCTTTGGAACGATCTTCCTCTCTCTCTGTGTTTGATGATCTACTGACTACTTCAAGAAACATCTTAAGACATTCTTATTTGTGCAGGCGTTTCCTGTGTTGTTCTCAGTGTTATCTTGACCTTTAAAGTATATACTTTATTGAATATTGTTTAAGCGCTTTCTGACCCTGGTCTAGAAAAGCGCTCTACAAATATCACTTACTCACTTACTTACTTACTTGCATATTAAATAAAAAGAAAACAGTTGAACAAAACTGTATTAAAAACACAGCAACCTCTAATTGAAAAAATCAATAAAACAATAACTTGAAAAAGTACAGACAACATTTCTGTCTTATCGACTGACAGACAGAAAGTCTGTTTCCTGTGCGTTACTTTTTTAATTGAAGTAATGCAGCATTCGGTGTTTTTTTGTTTTTAGTTTTAAATTTATCGGTTGTCATATCTTATCATATAATTTTTATTTTATTTGTATAGCGCTTTTCCAGACCAGGGTCACAAAGCGCTTAAACAATCAAAACAATATTCAATAAAGTATATATTTTAAAGGTCAAGATAAAACTGATAACACAACAGGAGTTCCAGAAAATCAAGGAAAAGCCTGAACAAATAGAAACGTCTTAAGATGTTTCTTAAAGGAGTCAGTAGATCCATCAAGCGCAAAGAGAGAGGAAGATCGTTCCAAAGCTTAGGAGCAACAGCCTGAAAAGATGTCTCTCCTCTGGTCCTGAATCATGTGCGAGGAACCATAAGTAGATTCTGATCCACAGACCTCAGAGCCCGAGCTGGGGTGTAAGGCTGGATGTGTGTCAAAGAGATGCATAGAAGTTGCAAGTCTCAAACTTGTTGGCCAAGTCAACCGATTTAATTAAATATTGTGTCATCAAGTAACGAGCCTGTTCAAATTGCGGTAATGATTCACTAGTTACAGTTTTTGACAATCTTATTAGTTACGGCACACGTTACCACAACAGCTGATGTATTTACTTTAATTTCCACACTGGATATTTCTCCTTCATGGAGCAGGTAACCTCTTTGGTTGATAAACATCTAATGACTTGCAATTGTATAATGGAATCTAAAAGCATGGTTTACTGTTCTTTTCTTCTTGTTCATGCCACTATGATTCAGCGTGTCAGTTGACTAAAATCTAAAAGTTTGAACAAGGATATGAGCTTTTCTACAAATATTATTTGAACAATAATGTTCATATAGTTGTTTAATAATAATTGTCTATTAGAACTGGTACAATAAATGCCTTGTGTTAATGAGTAATGTTTCACTGGGATAGTGGGAGGTGACACTGATACACAGTAAAGCAACCGTGGATGCCTCACAGAATCTAAATCACATATTTTTTTCTTCCACACAGATTCATGGCTGCTCATATGCTTTGCCGACGGCTTCAGCAGCTTCTGGTTCTGAAAACGTGGTTGATCCCGACTCGATCAGCCGTCAGGAAAGCAGCTCATGAAAGCGTTAAGGAGGAAGGAAAGAGGGATCATTGGAGAAACTGTGACTTCTCTCTTCTAGAACATCGGAGGCTAAATAACGACTCCAGCTTCCATCGATCGCTGTCTAGAGTCTCACGAAGTCAAAGTGTCATCGATGAAGATCATAATTGTGTCTCCCGTATTTCAACGTCCTTCAGGCCACAGAAGAAGCGCAGCAGCAGCAGCTCAATCTCAATTGCCGAAGATATTTTAATTGACCCACGTAGCTTCCTCAAGTGCCGACCAGAGTACTCGGCCATATCGGTTGGCTTAACCCAGAGGTTACGTTCTGTTTTGAATGTCGATGAAGTGTGGGGGAAGTATTCTTCTGTCAAATGCAGCACAAACCCAACCGATTTTACTAAACTTATCGTGGAGCTCAGCACTTCGAAAAAGACCCAGAGACGATCGTTGATGAACGACGAACGCTTTAAGGCCCTCCTGCAAGGTTCCTCAGACAAACTCGATCATCTAACTGATTCGCAGCTTCTAGATGTACTTCGATCGTTCGTGTGGCTGAAAATGTCTCCCGACCACAAAGTCCTGGAGATGTACGAGAAGGAGTTGTGTCGCCGGGGTCCGAAGATGAGTCTGAAGAATTTGCTGTTTGCCGCCGACGCCTGGCGCCGCATTAAAAGGCAAGTTCCTCGGTTCCTGAAGACACTGTATCAGTCAGTGAAATGTAAACAGTCACTGAGGGTCTTCGAATTTGTGCATCTTGTGTACATTATTGGAGAGGGCCGCCATTGTCCGGCGGATCTGATCGATCCTCTGTCGCAGCTGCTCATAGTTCACCTTCAAGAGCTGAAGCCCGAGGAGGTCGGAGTCGTCTGTCTCGGCTTTTTCAAATCCCAGACTAAGATTTCTGCGCCTCTAGCCATGAAACTCTTCGATAGGGCGCATGAAGTCTCGGTAGAAATTAGTGACTTTGCTTTAGTGAACGTTTTCAAATACTTACGCTTCACTTACCTCTACCACGGGCCGTGGATAAAGGCGATGACGCGAGAGGTTCCCCTGCGGGCACACAGGATGGGTGCCCAGGGGCTCATGCACGTGACGCTGGGCTGCTCGGCGATCCACTACCGATGTGATACCATCTTGACGGCTGTAGCTGAGAGAATTCCCTCATTGGTGCCTCAAAGTAGAAGCAAAGACTTGTGTAAATTCATTTGGTCGTTTGGCAGTTTCGGGTTCCTCTCTGATCAATGTCCAAACTTTTATCCGAGCCTGATACAGGGTCTTCGGGAGAAGGAAGCTGAATTCTTAGAGTTCCCGCAGAATCTTCTGACCGGACTCATCGGTCTTGCCTTCGTCTCCGAGTTCCCCGAAGACTTGATTTCTCTTGCCTTGAGTACAGACTTTATTAAATTATTACTTAAAGAATCTCATCTGGACCTGAAAAATGATTTGCTCACCCTGGATGGGGTGATTGAGCTCGAGTTGCCACACTGGACCGGGCCGAGACTCAACCCAGAGCTGAGAGCAGAAGTGACGGAAAACGTGTGGAAGTCAGTACAGGAAGATATGAATAAAAAACCTGGATTTCAGGAAGCCGAAACCTGCATAAAGGATGTCCTTGGAGGAGCAGAGTTTTATAGAAAACGGATGATTCTGCCTCACACTCGCAGTCTAGACTTTGAGGTGCACCTCGACCCCAGCGGTAAACCAGTTGCTCTGAACCAAACCCTGAATGAAAGTCGGTCCGACCCAGGGTCGAGTCCTAGCAGCGACATCATGGAGAGACTCGGACAGACGGCAGCAGAACCTCAGAACACCAGTGGTGTCGTCAAACTTGCCATCCAGTTGACGACCAATAACATCTACTGCTACAACACGGACCAGATGATGGGCTTCCACGCCTTGAAGCGACGACACTTGGCTCTGGCCGGATACAAAGCTGTGGAGATGAACCGTCGCGACTGGTTACATATGCTGAAGAAAAGCAAGCAGGCCCAACTAAGGTTTATGAGGTCGAAGATCTTTGCCAACGTGAGTTAGAAAAATGCATTCAGTAATGTCAGGGTTGATTGTATTTCATGTGCATACGTTTTTTATGAACATTTTTTTTCCATTGTTTTTGTTTAGGACTATGGACTTGGTGGAACTATAAATAAATAAAGAGCTAACTATAAATGAGTCTATAAATAAAGAGGATTTTCTGAACCTACTTGTCTATTGTGCAATACTTATTCAAGGTTTGTCTGAAATAATAACTTCTCTATAAAATTCATAAGTAATTGCATGTATTTTCTTCCAAAAATAATGAAAAAGGTGAAAATCTAAAACACTTTGTCTTGTTTTCAATATGCATTAGAAAGTTGTAGTTGACTGATTGAAAAAACATACGGTGCTAAAATTAAAGAAAATAATTATGTGATATGAGGCTCCGTTTTCAAAAATGCTAATTTTAATAACATCTGTTGAGTCACTTTAGAATGTGTATTTTCCTCCCACAAAGAATGCCTGCTCTGTCTTTAAATTATCTTACATGTGTCGGTTTTTCAAAGTTTACCTATGAATTAAATTGATAATCCTAACTAAAACTCTGTACTGACCGCTTTTATCTGTGTAGTTTTTTTTTTAGCTTTCATTTTAAGTGATTGTTTTCGATACATTTTGAGTATAATTATGAATAAATTACTTATTTTCTGTAAATAAACACAACTGTTATATTTCAAATACTTTTTCATTTTAATATCCGCTTATGTCATTATAAACACTACATTACAAATGGATGAATGTCAAACTATCTTTTTTTTTTTTACACCAAGCTTGTGTGAAATAATAGAAGTGACATATTTTAGTAATACACGTGGCAATAAATAACATGGGAAAATAAATGAAACTACGTATTAAATAAATGTACATTTACATTTTATCGTTATTTTCTAGTAATTACAAAAAAATATCCCTTCCAGAACCAAAAGGAGGCCCAATTCAGCCATTATTCCATTAGTCATTGATCTAGTAGCGTCTGTTTAGTTTGCCTAATTGAGGGTTGGGCTGTGTCCCTTTTCCCCCTGCATTAAAAGAGGCAAAGAACAAGTGAGTGAAGGCTGAAAAGAGCAGAGAAGACGCGGAGCGAGTGTAACATCTATCTTCATTAACTTCTGTGCTTGATGAACCTCAAGTCTTCTGGTCGCCGTCCAATCACGATCGATGAGGAAAGAAAAATGGAGTGCGCAGAAGCGTCCTGTAGAGGGCACTGTCTGACAGTGAAAGACGGCACCTGGTGCGATTAAAAGTCCTATTTTTGTTATTTTCTTTGCATAAATATATTTCCATGCGAGTTGCAGAGATATGAATAATTGATTCCACAGTTTTGAGATAAACAGCGGTGCGTCCTCAGCAATATAACATCACTAATATTTATTCCAGGGCGAGTATGAATGATTAATAACCTTTGATGCACATAAAAGGCACATGTTAGTGAGTGTCAGGTAAAAGGTGCCAGTAAACAGCATTCCCTTTTTTCCTGCAAACAACCAAAAAAACTATTGTAGAGAATTCCCATTTAGGGCCTTTCATGTCGGAGCCAACCCTGCAGCTCCAAATTTCACACCTCTGGGTGAGCAGGCGTTTGAAGTTGGGATGATTCAGATTCTCATTTAGCTGCAATTTATTTGGATTGAAATACAAGTCATCAAAGTCACTCCCATACTTTGGATCGCTGACATCCATCTGTCTCAGATGATCAAGCTGTTTCTCCCACAGACAAGGTAGTCATTCATGCTGCGTCATAATAAAGCAAGTGAGAGTAATTAACATCCCATAAACAAGTTGACTGGAAATAATCATCAGCTTAGACGCTGTTTCGGTCACTATCTCAATAGTTAATGGAGGAAGCTCGCAGAGTGAATGCTCTCTCAGTAATCCTCCTCTTATTTGCATTTCAATTCATGCTTTTTTCTTTTTTTTTTTAAATTCTGGTGGAAACTAATCCAGCCAGCTCTGAATGCCTGCTAAGCTTGCATCAACATTTCTTAACTTATCTCAACAGGGTTACCAATGTAATGGCCCTGTTTGGGTAATTATGTGGAACAGTGAAATCCTGATTTCATATTAAACAGCAGCACGACTAGAGACAACAGGCGCTTGTCTTTCTTAATTAACTAAACCAGCGACTTCGTTGGGATGATGGTTTTCGTGCTGGCTCCTCTGGCTTCCTCCCTGAAAAACAAGTTATTCAGAGGTTCATTGTGTGTCCACTGGGTGACTTTCCAGGGGGTCCGCTGCCACTTGTCTCAAGTTCATGATTTGCTTGAACGTATTAATTAACAATAATAATTAGAGTAATTATATTTTTAACCGAAGATCTCCCCCCATCTTAAATCTGGGCGAACGAGAGCTTACGAGAGCGGTATCCATTATGATGTAATAATGGTCTTTACTCCTCCTCCAGCCAGCTGTAATCACACCTCACTTTGTTCATACTACGAGTCCCTTGGAGGGGGAGACTTCCATGGTTGAGCAGTGACAAACCTTGAAGTTTGACCAATCACTGCAGAGTGGGCTTGGTTAAGCTAGTGTTTTCATTGCGCGTTTTACATTTTTCAAGGGGGGGGGGGGGGGTGTCTTCCACTTCCCTTTGGGCCCCCTTTCCATTGACCTGATCAAGTTGCCTCAGAGATTCTGTTGAGGTGTCTATAAGATGAACAAAATAAATGAACACCGACCAAAGCACAAATAACATCCTAAACAAAACTGGTAGAAAAAACAACATCATAAATAATGACATGGACAAAGACATGAACAAATACAAAACAACATGAGTAAAATGTTTTCATGAAATTTATGTTAGTGCGTCAAAAAGGGGCAAAATATATATTCTTTCAGTAGAATAAAAAGTGTAGGATTACACGTTCACTGACAATTTGAGATTGAACTAAATAAACTACTTAACAACAATATTTAAAATGCCAATTTGCCTGTATTCACAACCTTTATCATAAAAGTGGATTGAAAAAATGTTTCTTCATTAATATTGTACCTAAATAAATAAACATGCATATATAAAAGCTATAATGACAAAACAAGATGCTTCATAAAACAAACACTTATTTATTGTTGCTGTTTGATTAACAAAGATCACAAAACCCTTTGAAACTCAAAAGTCGTACATGGTCCTGTCAGCTGCTTTCTGTATGTATTAATTCATTATATGCTAATTATTGTCTATTATAACGGCTTTTCTGAGAAAAGCACTCCCACCCAACAGCTGAAGCTTTAAAAGCAGTTATGTAGGAACGATAGGTTTGAATTGAATGAATATTCTTGATTAACCATGGTTACAGTCTTATTCCCTGAGGCTTTCATGACGGATGCATTAGTATGCTCCCTTTATTCTGAAAGATACGTCATTTGATTTAAACATGTGGTTGTAATACAAGCTGTAACAAATTAAACAACTGATATATTTACAATGAACGACTGCAGGAGTATAAAAAGTATTCTGTCTTAGAATATTAAGGTGTTTTTTAGTGTTGATGTGCAGCAGGATACACCTTTATTTAAATATTTTATCAAGTTTGAAGGTTGTCTATGAGATTGAAGACCATGATTGTTACGGGAGAGTAACACCCAGACACACACAATGATATTGTTATATTTCCTTTGATAATACTGTATTGATATTCAATAAGACTCTATGTTATTTACACTTCATTTATATAATTATATTATTTTTTATTATATATTTTTATGGTTTCTTTGCACTGTGGTTAAAATAAAATAATTAGATTGCGATGCAATTAAGAATACAAAATATACATGCGCATTTTTTTTTTCATTTTTATGTTGCAATGAATTGCCTGACCACTAGATGGCAGCATTCACGTCTTCCACAGCCAAAGGAATTGTGAAATCCTGCAAGATCCCAGCGGGGACTGAGGACGAGAGGATACAACAGACTCCAGCAGCCGATGTTTGACAGCAGTATTGACTTTGTCAGAAGGCATCTACTCGTGCAATACTACAAATATATCCTTGTTCCTCAGTACTGCAATACATCACAACATACTGTATCGTGCGATATAAGCAAATAAACACTCCCTGGACTACATTGGAATATTGACTAAACACACAGCCAACAAAGCACTTTCATTCACGCTCGGGTCATTTGCGCCTGTGTGAGTCGAAGAAACACGACTCTTCCAGTCGCATGTTAAAAGACTCAGCAGGCGTGTTATGTCGTCCCCACTTGTTGAGCTTTGTAAGTCACACAACAGGACCGTTTTTAAATACTTCAACAGCTTAAGATCCACCTCCGTGTTGTTCTAAATGCAGAAGACATCTGACAGTTCGGGTGGATGCTGTTGTGAGCTTGCCACGTACTCGTGCTGTGTTTAAAAGCATCCGCCACATGTCTGAACCTCGGCTCACAGTCAGACTCTCGAACAAGTCGTCGAAGGTTCGAGTACAGCTTCAGGCAGTTGAACCAGCGCATGTGTTGAGCTCGCCCTGTGGATGCGTGTCCAAAAACACACAGAGGTTAATTAATAACGGTCCGTCGGTGTGAAGTGTGTCTCAGTGTGCCCAGACATTCTTCCAAAAAGGTCAATGTTTGAATTAATCTGTGAATTTGGGGCATTGTGCTCCCCACTAACATCCTTCTTCACTGTGACTCGCGAGGAAGTCATTTCGACGTCGGTGGAACCATTAAGCTTCAGTCCATGAATGAAAATCACAGTAGCAGAACAGATTTATTTTCCACCTGCAAACGCCTCATATTGTTCATCTATTCACGTAGCATCGGATGTGAATCTGCCAAAGCAATCCATCAACCTGACAGGTGGCACATCAAAAATGGGGCTGACTTTTTGATTGATTTTTGCAAAAATCTCAACCTTTGAAAAAATGTAAAAAATCAATGAGAAAGATTCAAACAATTTAATGGTCACCCCGCCGAATATAAATCAAGTTGTTTAGTGAGATGTTGATGAAAGCATAATAAATAAAAACATTTGAAGAAATACCATGATGAAAGTGAAGGAGGGCGTGTACTGTGGAACTGAGTAACAACTCACCCACACTTTTTTAACCATCTCTACCAGAGCTCCAGGGCTCCATCTCCATCTCCAGAGCTGCTGCTGGATCCAGGATCTCTACCATGACAGTGATCCAGATCTCTCTCCATGACTCTGCTACCCTACTTTCATCTTTTCTCTCACTGAATCCTCCCTCACTCTTTTCTCCATCCATCTGTCTGTGACAAAAAAGTCTACTTTAATAGTTACACAATTTATTCACTAGTGAAGTAAAAAATATGTATCAACTAACTTGTGATACAGTACGTTTACCAAGTAAATAGAAGGTGGTAATGAACCTATTCATTTCTTACAGACACAACTAGTGATGGACTGATGACGCTTCATGAAGCAGTGTCATGTTATTAAGAGGTCAGTAGGTGGCGCCATTAGTTTAAAGAATGTGATGTTTTCTTAGAACAGTTGAAAACAAAGAAAGATGCAGAGACCGCCATCTAGTGGACTCTGAAAACAATGACACTGCTTCATGAAGTTGCATCAAACCATCAGTCTCCCTAGTTCCCATTAAAATAACAATAGACCCTAACTAGTTATCAAGTAAGCCTGTTTTCTTTTTTCCAAATTTGGTCCTATCTAGTTTAATAATAAATACTTTTGCAATTAAACTAGTGAGGTTAGGTCCAACTAGTGATTAGTAGAATAAAAGCAAAGCTAGAGCTAGTTTATTATTGAGCAAGAAGGCTTTACAAGTGAACACTAATGAACTAGTAACATACAACTAGTTTATCTGTAAGCTTAATATATGTTAAAAAAATCTTGTTTGACTGTCATGAATACAAACTTCATATAATTGGGATCATTGTGGTTGACTAGCAAATGTAGTCCAAACATTGGTTAACATATATACGTTTATTCATAGTTCAGCATTAATCCGAGTGATGGTTACTAGTCCTGGACTTCACTCCCGGCAGGAACAGGGAATGAAGCTGATCGGCCGTCTTTAAAATCAGTATGTTTAACTGAAGTGCTGAAAACTCTTTCTTTCAAGTTTCTCCAAGTTTTTTCTTTCTCCGAACTATCTCCTCCACAACGAGAAAGCGTCCTTGAGAAGCCGAAATGATTGTCGCTTTGTCATTTGCATCAAACATGTAAACACACAGCACAATGGATAAAAGGATAAAACGTGTGTTCTGAGACTGGTTGTCAATTATATATCCTGTGAACGCTCGGGAAAATGTCTCCTTCAAACCATTCCGGGCTTGAAAGGGCAAGAAAGACTGTAAAGTTTGGTCCGTCAAATGTTTCCACGTCAATCCTGTTGATGGCTTATTGAGAAGAGGAACCTTGCCGTTAACATTCCACACACACGTCCTCTCCGAACCCTCTGCGGACAGACAGCGTTTGCATTCATCACTTGTCTTACGTCCAGATTAGCTCTCCGGATTCCCCTTTAATAGAGGATAAACACTTTGGCTGAAAACCTCATCGTTGGATTATGACTGCAGATCTCGTCGACCTTGTTCAAAGAATGTTTTTCATCTGACAAAAGCTAATAAGTGTCTTCAATAGACAGCCATGTGACTTGGAAAAAAAAGAGCTTCTTTCACAGCCTTTAGCTATAGTCCGCCTCTTCTCCTTTTACTGAAAGCTACATCGTGGGGGCAGCAGTCGAAGCGACAAGCCAATTTACCTCCTCCATGAAAACCACCTCCAGTTTATCTATGGTTAGCGTCTCCCAGGTGCACAGCAGGGTGTTGTTCCAGTCCAAAATTCCAGGGGTCCGTCCTGACGAAATGTCCTTGGCACCTCCCTTGGAACACATCTGTGTCATGTTTCCTTTACAGGAGGAGACCAGCACAGATGTGGTGGTTAACGAAGAAGCGGATGCAGGACTGGATTGAATTACAATTATAAAAGACTAAAATAAATACCAGCGGGAATCAGCCTAAGCAAACTGAAAGACTAAATATTATGTATTTATACCACATTTCACTATTTTTAACTTATTAATATTTATACTTTTAAAGACATTAATTCTATGCAATATTTAAAACGTTATTTATTTATTCTGTTTATACTATATTGCACTATTTTTAACTTATTAATATTTATATTTATACTTTTATATATACATTCACTCTGCTGTGTTTTTTAATGGTTGTCGGGCAACGAAATTCCGTTCCCAGTTTCACTATTGTGTTTTCTGTGCAATGACAATAAAAGAAAGTCTAAAGTTTAAAGTCTAAAATAGACCTTCAAAAAGACCACAGTGTTCAAGTGTCCGACAATGATTGACAGGGAAAGTAAACGCATAAAAACTGAAAGAAAAGAAAAAAACATTTGTCCATAAAAAGAAACAAATAATGAAAAATTTTTTTACATTGAGTTCTCCGTTACGAGAAATCTACTTCTATAAGTCTATTTCTATCTACTTAATTTCAGGAATAATGCTGATGAAGACTCGGCTGCTTCCTGAGCGAATATTAAACATCAAATAACTTTACCTGTTAATCTAAATTTCTCGCTTCTCACGTTTTACACACAAATCCGTTCTGCTCACGCTTCATGAGAGTACACCCAGTATCTGTTTAATACTACAACAGTATTCCGGTTTGGCCATACTCATAAAGAGGCGAGTTCTGGCAGGATGAGTAATGATTTGTCGATGAAACTGCAACCATTCTTTTGAGGCTATAGTGACTAATATGCACAGACTTGTCAGTGATGTTTACCACGGACCTTATTATGAACATTCAGTAAACTGAAAACAGGAATATAATCAAAAGGGAAATGGTAGAAAACTGTCAACCAGGTGCAGTGTGTGTGTCATTTAATAGTGATGGTCAGATGAAGCTTCATGAAGGAGTGTCATGTTTTTTTAAGAGGTTAGTAGGTGGCGTCTTCAGTTTAAAAATGATGTGATTTTTCATTAAAACAGTTGTTGTTCAAAACAACAGTGGACTCTGAGAACCATAACACTGCTCCATTAAGCTTCATTAGACCATGACTAGTATTTAAGATCCTAGCCGTTTGCTTTAATGAAGTAAAAGTCAGTTTCTGTGTGTACGTGAGTCTGTGAATCTGTGGCGAGCCTCATTCGATACTTAACTGGGTCTTCCACTTAGCTTATTAAAATCCCACTGACAATTTATCAATTAGAGGAACTGGTGGAAGAAACATTTTTGGGTCAATGCGAAAATATTCATGTTTAGTTGGAGAAAAGATGGCTATACTAGATTTAGGCTTCAAAATGAAAATGCAAACTGACTCATATTTCCTGCTAGAGCAGTAGCAGTAGATTGAAGAACTTGTTACGTCAAATCCCAGCAAGACTAGGAATGAGAACCAGAAACAAAATCCTGTTGATGGTGGACATCTGACCCACTCCTCCTCACTGAACCTGAGGCTCAACTATTAGATTCTCCGCTGAACCTTGACCGCCAGGCTGAGGATGGATTTTCAATTATATGGAGAACAAATCAATAGTTTTAATGACAAAGAACAGCGATATCGCCATGAAAACACGGGATGAGAATAGAATTAATTATGTCCGGAGGGCGCAGTGAGTTATAACACAATTATCACGATTACATACAGCTTGGTTTCTTTAAAGGCTGGAATCGTACGACGTCTGAGTTGCAGTGTCTATTTACGGCACGGCGAAGATGATGGCTGCCCACACTTACAGCTAATTAGCATTATGTGTTTGTCTCCTGGTGTGAGATAATTCCAAGATGACAAGCGGAGAGTATTATAATCCTATCTGTGCGCCATAATGATTAGGTCACAGATTAATGCAATTTACAGTAGGATTAATGTAAGCTTACGTCACATAACGCCACATAAACGAGCCGGTGTCATTGACTTCCGGCGCCAGGACGCTTCACGAGAATGCGTATGATCTTTTTTTTTCACTTTATATTTACGAACTGAAATTATCTTTATATCAAGGAGGTGGAAAACTCTTTTTTTTCCCCTTCCGAGTAATACATTTTCCGTCCGTGACATTGACATACCCCTTAAATCTCCTCTTTGTCCTTGGCATAACTGTATTTTAAGAACTTTCACACTGAGTTCCTCATTATACACAGACTTTTTAAGCGGGGATTTAGCAGACTTTAGCTAAACTCTCCTCTAAACCTTCGACTGAAGTACCGGGATTGAGGGTCATCTTGTAGAGCAGCAAAACTGATTCTATGAATTTTAATGTGGATCAATGGGGCCTCGCTCATCCCTGCCCTGCACAGGAGAAGAGGAAGAGAACGAAAGATTGGATCAATACTACAAAAAGCTTTTGTTTTTGGTCTCACGAAAGGCTCTTGCATCATTTGAACATCCTTTCAAAGCGGTGAGACACTATTAATGAGTAATCTAATCGATCCACGCAATTTCTATTCATCTGCTCGCAGGAAGAGATTTGGATTTGTCTGACAATTTTCGGATTTTCATTTGAAGTGATGGAAACTCTTAAAGGCATGTGAGTAAATCAGCGATAATTCTTTCGATTCGTGTATCATCGTTCTGTTCTCATATTGTCATGAATCGTTAAATGATATGTACGGCAGTCGAGAGATTGAGCAAGTAGGTCAAGCTGGAGGATTTGTTGTAAAAAAAAAAAAAAAAACACTGCTGAAGGAAGAAATTTGGTTATTTCATTATATGGTGCACCCCAAGGTTCTACTTTGGGCCCCATACTTTTCCCTCCGCTACACTTATCACAAATTTATCTACTAAAAGTCTCTCCAAAGATACTATTTGGCCTCTGTTGTTGCCACAACATTTTCTACAGCTGAAAGTGTCCCTGGTATAAAAACTTAAAACAGCTCAAAAATTCCACTTACTCACTACCACTTTGACTCTCTTTGCACCAGCCTCATCAAGAAATCTCTTTTCACGTTTGACTCGTTCAAGAAATGACAGCTTCCCGGGGGTTTTAGCATCACGATACCCTTGTGCTTCTCAGCATTGATGTATTTTTCATTAATATTAAAGATTTAATTTGAAACCCTAGGAGCCTGCAGTGGGCTACATCCCAGTGATGTTCATCCCCAAACTAGCAAGCAGTGGATCCTCACATGGGTCACTAAATGTAATCGTGCATTTAGAAATGTCATTTAAAAAACTCCGGGAAATAAATTTAAATCCTTGAATCATATTTCATTTTTTTCTTAGACTTGTTTTAATGCCATTCTTTTTTTCTTTTTTTACATAAAACAAAATGATTCTACCTACAAAAAAACAACAACTGAAAATTGACATCAGCAATAATTTACTTTCTTGAAATTCAGTATTTAACTTTAATTCAATTTATTGTAATCTGTTGTTTTTATCGGAAATGCCACAAAGTTAGTTGGCCAGCAATTTAAATCTCCCCCTCTAACCACTCTCGCGCATGTAGAAAAATCGTATCATGGTGAATTTGCCCATCCCTCCCCGAACAAAACTACATAGCTTTCTCTTTACCACTGATTCATGATATCCCGACAGAGTTATAACAGAGACAGCTGATTCTAATGGGTTTACATCCTGATGTTAACCAATCAGAATCATCTGTCATGTTCAATGACAGTAGGCTTCACTTCAGAAAACAAATAAGGTATGAAATGTACCTTATTACACCTAAAGAGGTGGCAGAAAATATCCTAAATAATGATCAAGAAGCTGTCATTGCGAGAGCGACATTTTTATATAAAGTGGGCATACGATGTACTTTGTTCGCATATATTATTCCAGCTGTCGTCCCCGGGCCATATGCTTGAACACACAATTTTGCATAGTTAATAACGTGTTAATGTTTCATGTGGTTTCATAATGTATAGTATTTTATTTAAATATTGCTTAATGTGGCACAGTTGTAAATGCGCGCTTGCCTCACAGCAAGAGGGTTGCAAGTTCGCTTCGAGGTCGGGAGGAAGCCAACTTGTGACATTTCTGTGTGGAGTTTGTATGTTCTCCCTTGTGTTGGTAACTCCAGGCACTCCGGTTTCCTCCCACAGTCCGAAAACATACAGAGGTTGATTGGGAAGTGGGGAAATTGTCCGTAGGTATGAGTTTGTGTGTGATTGATTGTGTTTCTTTGTCTCCTCTGTGACAGACTACAGTCCTGTCCAGGGTGTCCTCCACCTTTTACCCGAAATAAGGGATTAAGCGGTACGGATTATTAATAAATGAATGAATATGACTTAATGTGAAAGATGACCCTATAAGAATGTGTCTTTAGTAAGATGCTTTGGTAACTTAATTCAAATGTAAGGTTTGTTTGTTTGAGTTAGGATTACGAGGTACAACAAAAAGAACAGCGAGGAAGAGACACATTAATGTATTCTTCTTTACTCATGGGGAGCTCTATAGGATAGTAGTTGGCCGTGGTGTATGGCTTAGCTGTGACACAAAGGTAAGGAACATAGAAAAGATAGAGTTGACAAAAGCGACATGACCGATGAAGACTGTTGGAAAAGGAAGTTAATCGTTAGCAACAATTGTAGGCAGACAAAAACTTGACATGGTCTTCCATATGTTCTTTGTGATCCTGCCAATCTTGTGATCTTTCATTTTGTAGTCCTTTGTATCACGACAGTAAAGAAAATCCATATTAAGTCAAATGCTACACGAAACAATGCACAATATTTCAGGAGGATTATTGAGGATATATTTGCTATTAAAACCTCTTAAATGTGTATAAAATGTATTAATTATTTTCAAAGAAATTATAGCATTGGTCTATTTTAAGAGTTAATCTTTAAAATAATTAGATACTTGGCATGAGTTAATTATATAAATAAAATATAACAATGTTGTCATGAACAGCACATTTTAAAAATACAGACAAACAACACGGCTTAGCTTAGGGTTAGCTTAGGTTGCATGTTGTCGTCTATTATCACCGTCATTATTAATGTCATTGCACAGTTTGGACTCTAAACCGCTTGAGTGAGTGACACTGTGGTTATTTAAAATGTCACGTAACAAACAATATATGGGCATTTTAGGAGTAGACCCCAGGCCACAGCCTGCAGAGCAGGGCGGCTGAATTTTCTCTGACAGAATTGTTATCTGTGGAGTGCAGGACTCTTGGACAGTGAAGAGTCGCTAACTTTCCTGTGTTTGATGCCGCTGGCAGAAAAACAAGGTCAATCCAAGCTGGGAGAAGCGGCAAGAACCAGTTCAAAGAACTGATGGAGTGAGGAGTCGTTCTAATATCAGAGCCTCCTTTGTTCTCTGGTATCTGTTTATTAATGGAGCGTGAGGAAACATTAACCAGTCAAAACAGTTTTGGAAAATCAACACAAACGTGAAATTGTCTTTTTGTTCGAGTTGGTTTGTCATGAACTCTCGATATGTGGCTATGGTAAAGAAGAAAAAAAAGGAAATCAGAAACTAGTCAAGAAAATCCTTTATTAAACTAATATTAATGCCCTATACTTATTTTATGTACTAGGCTTGAAACATATTCTGAAAATAAATGTTATGTTTATATATCTGTTATCTAGTGATTTGTTAGCGATGGTCCGACGAAGCTTCATGAATCAGTGTCATTATTTTCAGAGCCCACTAGATGGCGGTCTCTGCACTATTTTTCTTTGTTTTAAACAACTGTTGAAACATCACATCATTGTTGAACTGATGGCGCCACCTACTGACCTCTAAAGAACACTTTCTTCAGACCATCACTAGCAGCTGACGCTGTATCATGATACAGTTTGAAAGACCATTAGATGGCGCTCTCGGTGAAAATGATGTGTCAAATTAATAAAACCAGAGGGACAGGTTATAAAGCCGAGAGTGTCCCTCTAGTGGCCTTTCAAAATGAGTACACTGTACCATGATACAACTGATGCTGAATCATGAGGCCTCATCAACAACATAAAAAAATAATAATGGTTGATAGCATTTACCTTCAAGGGACAGAAAACATCGCATTATTTGTTTCCTTTATCAGCCAATCCATTAATCCATTTTTTAGTTATTTTGCTACATTTGAGAAAATAAAATGCATCACAAGTTTCTGACTTTTAGTGCAAATGTTTGGTAACACCTTTGATAAGCGAACAGATATATGATTATTAATAAACTTACTACATTGACAGGTTTAAAACTTCATTATGTCAATATTTAAAAAAAATAGATTTAATCTGTGACCGTTAAAAAACTGAATAAGCAAAATGGAAATCCGGAATTTAAAAAGAAATGCTTTTAAGTTCAAGAAAACAAACATTAATGCAATGTTGTTGTTTCTATCTTTTTGATCTTGGGATGAAAAAGATTGATTAGATTCCAACTGCCAACCATTTCTAGGTCACATGTGAAGACGAGGAGCGCGACATGGAACCTCCACTGGTAATGGGAGCTCCGACAGACACTTTTCCAGGAAACAACAATCGTCCAGTGGCCTGCACACGAGCATCCGACACAACATCCGGCGCTGCATGGAACAACAGCCATCATAAAAGTTTAACGTTACATGCCTGAGATGGAAGAACTCTGCTCAGCTATGCAAAAACAGATTCAGTGAATCTTTTTAATAATATGCAGGAAAACACAAGCTGTGGATATAATTATGAGAATGTAAGAATGCGGCTTCAGGAATGGTTTTTAATCCTGCACTGTGACTAGCTTGCTTCTCCCGTGTTCCTTATTGTTACTTTATTAGTTCAACACCAGCTCTCACCAAAAATAATCTTTATTACAAGAAAATGTTTATCGGTCTGGCAGTCTGGGACATTTTCCCATGAAAGTGATTACATGTAGAAATACTGTGAAACTCTCTGGAGTGCACGTGTGAATGTATATTCAAACGATACCGTCCGGTTCAGTGGTGATATATCTGGTCCTCTTCCTCGTGAATCATTCATCGTGAGGTACTTTTATTAATATATGATTACATTTTACATGTGCGTGTGGATTGTTTCAGAGGAGAAGTTTGACAAAGGACTGTGTTCGACCAAGAATGCTGGAGGTGAAGACCATGACAATGAAGTGTTGCTAGCAGGAAATCTAGTTTAGGAGTCTGTTGCCATGAAACCTGAGCAAGCGCATTTAAAATCTCTGAACATGAGGATGGAAATTGACAGAAAACCACAGTATGGGAATGGAGAAGGTGCCACATTCTGGCGCAGGATTTTATAGATCCTCTGAAAGATCTGGTGAACCAGAGAGTCTTTTGTATTCTTTATTTTCCAAGTCATCTTTTGTTTTTGTTCATACTTCCACAGGTACAATTGTGACTCTTTGATCTGCTATTTTGACTCCCCTCTTACTCCAGGCCCTCCAGCATATGACCTACTTTTTTTTTTCTTAAAGGAATTGAAGCGATAAATGGGAATAATGAATTCTTACAAAACTTCCTAGATCCTGATGAAACTTCCGAACACCGGCGGTATTGAATCGTCTATTCCATGTCTTTTTTCTTTTTCTTTTAAGTCTTTTGTCTCACTCTATTTGGTGTCACTGATTACCATTGAGCAAATGCACAGAAAAAAACATGACGAAAATCGCTCATAATCTCAGCAAAATAAAAATAAAATATATATCCATAAATGCAATCTCAATGAAAGGGTCTATTTTCATACGAAAGCGCACCGGATTATAAAGGGGATCAAGCGAAATAGCACATCCAGACTTTATTTAACTCATTCATAAAAAAAATCTCAACATTGTTGTGTTGTAACATCTAAAAATGTACAATAGATTCACTTTTACAGGACCCTTTAATCATGTATTACTCTGCGAGAGTCGCAGTATTTCTCCGTGAGAGCCTCTTGACTTTCACGATGTGTGAACAATCCAAGCTTCAAAAAAAATAAATATTTTTTACTGATTCGTGGGCGCCGTGTACCACCTCAAATTGGTTCGAGGTCGGTAAGCACAATCGGGGCTTGAATTGTTCCGTTAAATGTTACCCAGTCCGTCTGAATCCGACGGTGGGGCCGGGGGGGTTCTCTGTATATCAGATGGCTGACTCAATGCGGCTGAAATCAACGTTTGTGTCCCCCCTATAGTGTCACCTGAGTGAAGACTTGGGGCATTGACACGGCGTGGGACGGTTCACGACTTGGGTGTGAGGACGTGTTGCATATTCGTAAGGATTATTGAGGACAACATTAAGGTTACTGACAAAAAAACACCTGAGGAACGGATCTACTGAAAAAGCAAATACTAAAGATTCTTGAAGTATTAAAACAAACATCATATAAACTGACTAAGATGAGGTTTAAATGTCTTAACCAGTACTAACTTCTAGGGCTGTAGTGATACACTACTCTCACGATACCATTTGGTACGATATATGCAGCTTTCCATACAATTCAATATAATATATTCTACTTACAATACGATTCAATACCATATATTTCGATGCACTTTCACCATTTTCGTAATGATTTGAGGGGGCACTGAATTTTAGTTACATATAGTGAATGTTCTCTTTGGGTAGAATCAGGTCCAACAAATACCAATTAGGTCCATGAGACTGCAAGTAATCTGAAAGTCGCACAACACACGGTACAAGGCACAATAACAGGACTTTGATTAGCAAGTCCATCCACAGAGAGTGATGAATCTGCAAATGAGTGTTAGATCCAGATGGTAATGACACAACCACAAACATGAGACACTTGTCTCAGTATAAAATTATTTTAGGAAATACAATGTTTTTATTTTTCACTTAGCCTCCTTAGTGGAGACAAAATTGTTGCATTGTCCTATATTTACACTCGCACACACGATGGGACATTGTTCTTCTAATTCTCTCATTTAAACGTACCTCAATAACCTCTTTCACCTGATTCAAACTCATCACTTAAACTCAGGAATATAAATCTGCTCCATTTTCCGCCGTGAATCATCAGATAAACATCACAATTTTGGTCATTCCGGAGAGCAAAATGGAGCCAAATCCAGTTTGCGAAAAGAGGAAATGCAGAGTGTTCTCATTAGCCAAGGGAGGGCAGAGACACACTTTTATCTCAAGTCAATTCTCACAGTGCCACCGACTTCCATTGCTTTTAAGCACGATGAAATCATCTGCTTCTTAATGGAATCATATTTTAGTCTGCAATTAGACACACAAGCCGGTTCGCCGCCCGTGCACGATGTGTCAGGGGCTGCGTGATGATCATAACAGCTCGCGATCCAGGTTTGGCATGACAAAGAGAAACCGGGCCAGACGTGAAAACACACAGCCGCCTGTTTGCAAATGAATTCTCTTCGACTCGGTCTTCACATCAGACGCAGCGGCTGCCACAGCGGATGGGAGAGCTGGAGAGAAATTTAAAATGTTTCCAATGTTCCTACCTCCGCTCATAAATCATGGATGCTTCTTACAGTACACTCACATTTGCCTTGACATTGCAAACACTGTGCGCTGTTGCCCATTAGCATGGATGGCTTCATGACCCAGGCAACAGGGGGAGCTGCGAGGCTCTTGGTGTTTTAGTTCACAGAGTGTCTGAGCCGCCAGCGACCTGATGACTAATGATGACTGGTGGTCATTCATACCACGCATGTGTCTGGGGACATTTCTAAGAACACTGATGTTGTCACATCAATGAAAGTATCAGTGAAATAAATCATTTTTATAGACTTTTTCAATGTTCATTTCAGCATAATGTTGTTTTTGAAAAATTAAATCCCTTGGTATATATGCAAGGTCCTTTTTTTATTTTTTATTTTTCAATTCCTATATTAAAGAACATTAAATAATTGTAAAACTCTTATTTTTTATCTGCACTATTTTCCTTTGTTTTAAATAACTGTTCTAATGAAACATTGCATCATTTTTAAACCGATGGTGCCACCTACTGACCTCTAAACAACATGACACTGCTTCATGAAGTTTCATCAGCCCATCACTACCAGTTATCTCATACAATTAAATAATAAATAATAATTCATAATTATAATATAGTATTGACAAAGTCATTTTACGTCATACTATACACTTTCACAAAGGTTTTTAATTTCCATTTAAAGGAAGACGTCAACTTCATAAAAGGGTCCAGACTTTTTAGTTTCATTTTCATGAGAGGTGATCTCAATTAGAGCAAATTAAAAAACCTAATAATTATAATTGCAAATGTTCCCGTATACATTCATTGTTGAGTGGATCCCTCAGCTTAAATGTAATTAGTTGTATTATGTATGTTTGTTGTATGTTTTATTTTCAAACAGAGGCAGTATTGATGGGTCAATAAGGTTGTTGATACAGTGTTGTCAGTAGGTGGCAGTCTCAGGTTAAACAATATCATTTTATTAGTTGTTCAATACCAACGACCAACTGACCTATGAAACCTCATCTGCTGTTTCATGAAGCCTCATTAACCCACTACTAGCTAACCTAAAAGGTTAAGATGCAATGCATTAATGTTGTTTTTCTTTCAGGGTCATCAGGTTTTTTTTTCTATTTAGAGTGGTATAAAACACTAAGATCAGAAACTCACATTAAACACCTGAGATATACTTTTAAGTAGTGATGGTCAGATGAAGATTCATGAAGCAGTGTCATTATTTTCAGAGTCCACTAGATGGCGGTCTCTGCGTTGCTATCTTCCTTTGCTGTTTTAATGAAACATCACATCATTTTTAAACTGATGGCGCCACCTACTGACCTATAAAAAACATGACACTGCTTCATGTGTAAATTATATTGGAAAAATTACATTTCTTAAGCCGCATGAGATTAGTATTACCTGTGGACCTTTGGTGATTTGTAAATTACCCTCCACCTCTTTGTTATTTTAAGTACATTCACATGGGATAAGCGACGTCTTTTCAATAGTATTTTTTACTGACATTACTAGAGATACAGATCTAAAAAGGCACGCAATTACTGAAACAGAAAGGTAGCATATATGCTGTAAGATGAAAAATAAATAGGTAAATGCAGTAGGTAATTTGCAGCTGAATTATTACATCACAAATCACAGATATGGCGCATTCGCACGGGATGAAATCGCCGACATTCTCCGCCATTATTGCAAATCGCCTTTGGTCCACAGGTAATACTTATCCCGTGCAATCAGGCTTTCGACAATTCAACAGCCATACAATCTCAAGAAACCCCGGACACCTGCTTATAATTGTCGTCAGAAAAGTGGATTTACTGCCTCTTTGTGTCACAAATCCAAATCCATGTTGTTTTTTGTTGTTATAATTGCCAGTTTAATTCTTTTTTGAATGGCATTGATCACATGGTCTCTCCACCTAAACTTTATGTTTGCTAGTTGCCTTTTGTGAACTGATTTGGAAGTTGTCAAACCCTGATGTGGACATTGATTGGTGCATTGTATAGATTTTTATGTTTGATTTATTATTAACTTTGTAATTATTTGGACAGCACAACACAGAAATATTCACTCCCGCTGGTTGAATCTAAAGGTTTCAGGCTTTATTGTTTTCGTACTAGAGTAATACATGTTCGCGATCAAAGTCTCCAGTGATCACGAATGTCGCTTACAAGGCGCTTTCTGTGATCAAATGCAGCGCTTGCAACAACAGTCTAGTTACCCAGAAATGTCACCCTCTGAAACCATCTCAGGGCTCAACGTCTCCATTTCCAGGATGTGCCAGCTAAAATCAATGACACTGAGAAACATATAGCACTAACTGTTCTATTCTGAGACGGCAGGTTCGGGCGGCTGTCAGCATCAGATTTCATTTTAATTGTGAGAGAAAATCCAAGGTAGTCTTCTGAGACCGGAGACAGAAGTTTTGTAGGAAAGATGATTTATCAATGCTGTTGATGAGACGCGTCCTCCTCTAATCCAGACGAGTCAATTATCCGGCAGTCGTCAGACTTCCAAGGACGTTCAAGAGTGTGAACGCTTGATGTTGTCAGCCTTACTTTTCGGTGCACTCATCTTAGATGCGCATCAAAAGGAGGTGATAAGCAACAACACTTGTCGCTTCAGCATCAACCCCCCTCATAGCGTCGCGTGTTATCCGTGAACTCAATCTGAGGAAGCCACCTGAAACTTCGCAGCAGGTGCGCGGCTGTCTGAGACCCGTCGAGCGCTTTGATGGATGCTGCTAATATGCTCCTGTCACAATGATAAAATTGTTGTGCGGGGCCGTGCGAGGAGTCACGCAAGTTGCCATAGCAACAAACCTTTTACCCAGTCTGACTGTTACCCTCAAAGTGCAAGTCGCTTTGATGTGGTAGCCAGTTTAACTGTGTTATAACCTGAGGGAGAGAAGGAGAAACACTGGAAGTGCAGTCACTCTGATAAAAGGAAAGGAAGTACTGCATGACACAACTGATATCATCATCTCCCCACATCTGACGGCTTTGAAGGCACAAAGTTTTGAGATGCTGCAAAAATATCATTAACATCTTTGTGCAGAAACAATATTAAATGGAGAGTTCTGGTCCACCGTGTTTGCGTCCTCTAGAATCCAATGGGAACGTGGCTTGATTCACTGATTTTAGAATAGAGTGAATGATGAACCGTGTTGCGCTGTGGCTTCAATGCAGTAAGGTGGTTCCTTTCTCTACTCTTTGCTCTTTCATGAGTTATATACATCTAAAATGTGGCTTGGGAACCAAATGTATGCATGTGGCCATCATGATGTCAAACAAAACCTTTAAAGCTGATTATGTGCAAATGTTTCTATTTTCTAACATATGTTTGTGTATTTTATTTTCCTTGTCTTTGATATTTTCTTTTCTTAATAGATTTTTTTTATTTATTTAACAGAATAACTATCAAAAATGAAAAGGCCATTAGATGGCTGTCTCTGCTTTATAATCTTTGACTTTTATCTCTGAATTGAACCTGGCAACATTTTCGCTGAGAGTGCCATCTAGTGGCCTTTCAAAGCGTATCATGATACAGCATCATCTGTCTCATGTGGCCTCATCAACCTATAACTATTTAATACTTAAATCCTTTTTTTCCCATCCTCCTTTATCGTTTTCTTTTAGTTATTCCAAGTTATATAAAAAAAAAATATATATATACTGTATATTAGTGATGGCGGTCTCTGCACTATTTTCCTTTGTTTTGAAAAGTTTCTGAAACATCACATCGTTTTTAAACTGATGGCGCCACCTATTGACCTCTAAACAATTCCCGAAGGAGACCTCCTGAGGGATCAATAAAGTTATACCTAAACAACATGAAACTGCTTCATGAAGCTTCATCAGCCCATCACTAGTATATATAGATTTTACAATCTTGTTCTTTCTCTTTATTTCTTTGTTCTTGTTCTTATTTTATTTTGATTTATTTTTTATGAAAAAATGCTGTATTTGCTGTGGCTATTGGAAAAAAAACAATTTCCCGAAGGAGACCTCCTGAGGGATCAATAAAGTTCTACCTTACCTTACCTTACCTTATATATATATATTTGTGTGTGTGTTGTCGATGTGTGTGAATCATATTGGAGTTTTGTCAATAGTTTTAAAAAGGATTTAAGTATAAATAAAAATGCAAACAGAATAAACACAGCAATTATGCAAATCTTTATGATTTAAAAAAAATAATTCATCCATTCACACTCAGATGGCAGGAGGCTGCAGTGCGCCATCTGAAACACCAGGAGCAATCCGGGGTTAAGTCTTGCTCAGGGACACATCAACCCAATCACATCTGGAGCTGGGAATGAACCGGCGTTCGGCCCTGGTCCCCCGGCGACAACTCTACCATCTGAACTGTGCCACTTAAGGGAGTAAACTGAAAGAATGAATGAATAAACAACAAGGTCACTCTGCTTATTGACTAATAAAAAATATATTAAAGAAAATGTGACTTGTAGGTGAAAGAGTCGTGTGCGCTATAATGTCATGCCAACGCTCAAAACCCCCAAGTGAGAGTCGCATATAGCTTTACATCCACGAGCGGATGCTTCCACCATCTGCTGCTACCATTCAAGACGAACATAAACATGGAATAAAGAGCCACATGGAGAAAGCATCGAGAGTTCTATGAGCAAGACAAAATTAAATTAATTAAATGACATTACACACATTCCATAGCCTAAGAAAGGCCAGAAAGCGACGGACGTCACAGAGCTGAAATGAAAAGCCAGTAGACAAGGTCAAGACGAAGACTGTGTAGGTGTTTGCTGAGAAAGATGAGACAGAGGTAGGAAGTCAAGGCAGTATGGAGGAGGACAGGACAAAAACTGCTTGCAAAAAATGTTGACTAATCACAAGGGGTTTACATCGCTTTTGGACAAAAATAGTTGATGGATGTACGCTGATATTGAATTCCAACACACTTTGCAATCAGACGGGAGTACATAACCCCCTGAATTGGATGCGTATTTGTCACGCCTCTCTTCTGCCGAAGGACATCATGAATTATGATAACGATCATGGATTCACACATTACCATGAGATATAACAAGATTACGTTTCAACCACAAGAACATTTTGTAACATCAACTGCTCCTCTGATGAATTAAAAACAATATATATTTATGTTTTCTTTCATTACCATTGGACCTTTATTGTTGATTTGCCTTGCCTTGCTATCAGGTGAAAGGAGGGACTAACATACTTGGGAGAGTCTCGAGGAAATTTGGGAATATATTTTTGGTGGACTGAACCCTTGCCTTTTAAGTCTGGATTATATTTCTTGGTTCACTGGAGCCGATCAAGTCCTTGGAGAGATAGAGTGGGATTACTCTAGAACTCTCGCCAGACTCTATCCACGGTTGAACATTTCATTGACTCTTCCTCTTTCTTGAACTTTTAGCTCTCAGTGCTTGGGGGTGTATTAAGTTAATTTAGTTATATTTTGTTTGTGTCTCTTCGAGAACGGGTTTACTTTGTGTTCGGGTGTGTGAGTATCAGTATGTGCTCGGCTGGAACTCTTGGTTGAATCTTGTTTATTTAATCCACCAATCGTAATATTTGTTTACACAGCATGAAATGTTTTTTTTTGTTATTTCCTGAATTCCCCGATTGTGGCGATTTTCAGTCAAGCCGCCCAATAATCACTCACATAAATCTTGTTCTTGTCTAAATGCAATTCCATTAATTTATGACAATAATATGTTGGTTCTGTTTCTTTTTTAACCTGCGTTCTTCCATCGTCCATCAAAAATGGAACTTCTGCAGAAAGTTTCAGAGAGAGATTGAGCGACAGAGGTGGTACAGCCAGTGCAAATACAATCGTTTATTTTAATAAAACCTACCGGCTTAGTTGATGGAGACCTCTCCAATATGCATCCAGTGTAATTTAGGTATAATTCAGGAGAATATATCACAACGTCCCTAAAAGATGAAATGAAAAAAATGGTCATAATCTTTCAAACGTTCAACATGTGATAAATGTGTACAAAAGTAGATGCTTTGTCAAACACTAGGTATATAAAGCAACATTTGGGAAGCAAATGTGTTATATATGTGACAATTGTCTCTATGCAAGGTTCAAAATGCATTTTTTTGCCTTAGGAATTGAATCAAATCAAAGTAAAATAACTTTGTTAAACAAGTTAACTTTTATGTTAACTAAATGTACCGATTCTATTTGTAATTATTATTTATTTTTTTGCGAAATATTTCAAATGTTTCAAGTATATATTTCTATTTTGTGTGTTGTTTATTGGGTTTAACATTTCAACCCTTTGTACAGCACATAAAAAAGAGGATTCGTAAAAACAAAAACAGAAGGTCAATAGTCAAACCAAACATGCTGGTCAGGAGATCTATAAAAGAAGAAGCATGTCAACAAATAGATCTAAGTGCTGGGAAATTTAAAAAGAAAGACAAAAACGTGGGGCAAGAACATAGTCAGTTGGAAGTTCAACAATACGTTCAGAAACAGGTAAAAGAAGAGCATGTGCAGAGATGGTTGCTCGCAGGTGAACCTCAAGTAAAATGAACTGAACATGATTGACATAAATGTGTCTGTGATCGCTTACCTCAAGAAAAGTTTTGCTGATAACGGCGAACAAAGTTTCCAGCGCTTTCCTCTTCTTTAAAAATGCATGCGCACTGCCCTCCAAGGTGTTTTTCTTGACGCAAAGACGATACCTGCCAACACAGAGACTGGGAACCGAAGAAATAAAAATCGCAACAAAGAAAGACCTGTGTTTGCTCTTCTAATTCCGAGCGAGTATTATTGATATGCATATTTCCCTTTCAAATTCTAAACAGCAAAAGGACAAGCATGTAAACATCTTCATGTATTTTCAAACATTCAGGATGCGCGATGAATTATTTACTATCATTGTGAAATCTAAAAAGGTGTGTTTGAATAATTCATTGTACATCGGGGTGGACTGCTGTGCAAAATCAAAGATGATTTGAATTATCCTCGGAGAGCATCTGCATTAATGACTTAACTGGATGTATGACGCGCCTAATTTGCCGCATTGTTTTCACAGAGGTTGGAAGATCTGAGCTCCAGCAGGTGGCTCTTCCACGTAGCCGGCTGTATTTTTTACAGGAGAGTAATCACGAACTCGGCACCTGCGATTTAGGGATGACTCTTTTCTTGTCTTGCAGTGAAACATCTGTTAGAGGGTTATAGGGAAGTCGTGTGTGTTTTTTTCACTTTGCCTTGCAGATCGCTCGCTGTTGCCAGAGGAAGAGAAACAGCTTGTGGGGCAAAGTCTCTGGGGGGCAATAGTGTGATCTTTACCTCCGGGGCTGCTGGATACAGAGAAACACTCTTGGAAGCTGCTCCGGGGCGATGATCAAGGCAAGAGCTAGTCTTGCATGCCGTTGTTGACCTCATGCCTACGCTACGGAGGAACAGAGAGGACTCGACATGCAGTCCGACTGGAGCCTTTCTCTGAACTCTCGACCATGTCTGAGACGTCTGAATGCATTAGCAGACGAATGCTTCAGTTGGGCCGCTGAAAAAGCTTTTGCAGAAGCTTTACAGGGGAGTCTTTGCCGGCACCAGGCACCACCAGCCAGGGTAACGACTTTCCAGATGGATGGCCACGGACTTTCTGAGGCAAACAGATCCACCAACAACTTATCAGGGATTTGACTTGGATTTGTGTGAACCCTAAGAAGGTGTTGATCTTTTCACAGGATGTAGTGGCAACCTATCGGACATGATGTTTCTGGTGGAAACGTCTTCTTTCCCATAAGAATTCGCCCTGAATTTGAGCATCCTCCCTATTCTTAGACACCTATTCTTAAAGTTTCCTCATCCATGAAGCTAATTTGTCATCTTTCTTCCTTTATTTTTTAACTAGTTTCACTGTTTATTCATCCGACACGTCTCGTTTCGCCTCTCTATGTGTTTAAACCGATTGACTCTTTTATGTCGGATCTCCTCATTCCCAATGACTCAAATAATACAACCATAAATACCGTAGAATTATCAATGCCATGTAAAGACATATCACCACAGTATAGAAAAGCCAAAGTAAAGTATGAGGTTCAGGCACAGTTTGTCGTAAAATTCCACGATTCTTGGCCATCACATAATAATAATAATAGTAATAATAATGCCTTTATTTGGCACAAATCCTGGTTGGATTCTCTGCAATGAAGGATTTTTGTTTTCACTAGTTGACTTATTTATAATCAATACAACTAATATTAGAACATTTGCCCGGTGCTGATCCCAGATCTGGTTGTCATGGACCACTGACATAAAAAGCCATATTTCTCCAGACGAGCTTTAGGTGTTCGTGGATTTCAAGCAATAACAACTGATTCTCCGTTGAAGAACGGTATCACCTTCACTGCCTCACTCTAGTTAACAGCACAGTTAACCTCTCAAGTGTCAGTGGGATGACATTTGTCACCTTGTGATGAGAGAGTGTCAAACATAGCGCTGTCGTGTACTTTCTGGGACACTTCAGAAACAGCATCACACTTCTGGTGGGAGAACTGTCATTAAGTAGAATTATAAAATCTGCTACAGAGCCAAAAAGAGGTGGATAGACGTCTACTTATTTCCCGGACTATAAGGCACACTTTCAGCATTTCATTTCCTAAAAAAAAAAAAAAAAAAGCGGAGCACTTTATTTTATAGATAAATTCAGGTTGTGCTTAATGATCTAGAAGCGTTTTTGTGTGCTTCACTGTGCTCAACGTGCGCTGACAAAATGTTTTAGTACGGCTTTGGTAAATGAAACAGCCGCTTGCGGCATTACGGGAGGGTGGATTAACTAAAGAACTCCAGCCACTAGAGGTGTCAACCGAGGCGTTCAAAGTTAAACTGCGACCTGAACTGGGAAGACAAGCAGAGAGTGCCGGAAAACTTATGCCAATCTATAACTTTGGACACAGAATTTTAGGAATTTGTGGACGAGGAATGAACTGAAAAAAAGAGTGAATTGTGTTGTTTTTTTACGTGTTCTAACTGAACAATTTTGAGAGTCATTTTGAATTCACTAAAGTTTGATGTGGTGGTATCAGACTTTTTCTTGTGTGTTACAACTGAATGAGGTTATAGTGAATGTGTTTAATAAAGTTTTACTGATTTATCCAATTTATTTGTTTCGTTTTATATGTGAAAAAAAGCCATTCATTGACAGTGCTTTTATAATCCAGTGCTCCATAGAGTGCTGAAAATACGGTGAAGTGTTTTTGCCAAGTTACTCAGAGCTTGCGTCAGATTAACCCGGAGTCTTTCCTTTCTGTGAAGCATGGTCACATTTTAGCTTCTGATACCAGGAAGCTTGAAATATACACTATAATATTTCATTTCTGTCTGTAACGCCAGAAAGACATGGATTATGGTGAAAATATCCCCAACCGTTAGGCAACATGAGGGTGAGTAGAACATTAGTGACATTTTAATTTTGGGTGATCACTTAACATTAATGAAACCTTGCAACATTTAAAAAATAGAGCGCCATCTACTGGCCTTTCATAATGAAGCTACTGTAACATGATACAATATGAGCGGTTTTATGAGGTCTAATCACTAGTATTATGTTTACAGAAGTTAATAATCCCTTGGTTTAATCCCATTACAGTGATGACGTAATACCTCAAACTTATTTTTAACTCCTCAGTACTATACAATTTACTGACATTTAATGAAGGTTATATACTTTTTGTTTTTTTCCCCATATTAAATCAAAGTTTGTCGTCTTGTTTAAAACAAATGTGTCCCTTTGACATTTTTTCCTAACACTGTAGATTGAGGAAATCCGCAGGCAACCACGGATGAACAGTTTGTTGTTGTTAGTTGAGATTGTGTGTGTGTGTGAGTGTTTGTTTTTTTTGGGTGTCACGTGCGAAGCTGTTGTGCTGATGGAGCAGCTGCGCTCAAGATCCATCAGGGAGTGCATTTCTACTGATGTGCTCGCAACTTTAGTGCTTTCAAAAACAAAAGAGGTTACGACTTGCGTTGTTTGCAATTTTGGGAGCTTCAATATTATTATGGCTCTCGACCCGTGCTTGAAGAGATCAACACTGAGTTTAGCATCATTACGCGTTTACTGGAGCTGCCTGCGCCAGCGTAAACAAAAAAGAAAGAAAAAAAAACACCACTCATGAACAAGTTAGTAAAATAGAGATGCAGAGATAACAAAGTGCTTCAGCCGTTTATTCTGGTGCGACACACACGGCCATTACCAGAGCCCAGCATGTAAATTTAAGGGTTGGAAGACAAGGACCGGATCCAGCACCTCACATGTTACTTATTGTTGTATTAAATTGTGCAGGGATGGTGAAGTGTTTAAGGGCGAGTCAAAAGGATTTACTGAACCTACGTGTGAGGCAGTCAGGAGTTGGGGAAACAAGAAACTAAGAGGCGATGGAGAAAGATGGCCCAAAAAATGCAAGTCATCTCCAGTGGAGTGCAAAGGTTCAATTCCTGGGGGCCCAGTGGAGAAATTAAGAATGCATACTGTCCGCTGTCGTCTTCTATTTCGGTGTCGGGGTCTGGTGTCAAGACCATGTTAAGAAGCACGAGGTATTCTTCACTCTCAAGTGAAAGGAAACGAGCCAGCAAAAATGGATGATGGACAAACCGTGTCAAAGTTAAGAACTTTTTTAAAATATTGAAGATACAATAGATGAGTGGTGTCAGCAGAATCCAACCCGATCCCAGAGACACTGTGAGACACGTCGATGCACAAAAGCAGATTCAACTCCCGGAAAGGGAGCTCACCCATGTGAGCCTTCAGGCGAAGTCCATGTCACTCTTTCTACACCTTGGAAGTCATTTGTGAAAAAAGGTGCCGGCCTCGTGATATGCAAATGTCGTCTCAGCATTATTTTTTTTATCTTTCATGGGATAGAAAAGATTGGTGGTGAATAGTAATGTGAGGAAGATCTCAATTCTTATTAAATATTGTGGTTTTTGCTTTACATTAATTATGTTTAATTCATTTTAAATATAGAACACTTAACTTGTGTTTGCAAATATATCTCTTACTAAAAAAATATTTAAACAATAAATAGTTAAATATCGAATGTTTGTAATTATGTAAAATACAAACTTAAATTAATAATACATGTTTTTTAATAAAAAACAATCTTTAATGTACTGGACCGATACTTAATCACTGGTTTTATAAAGTTTTTCAATCTATTTATGACAATTACTGTATTTTCAAAAAAGAAATGTGTTATTTAACATTATAAAGATTGTTTAAAAAATTGTTAGCAATGTTTTTAAAGTGATTTAATTCAATGTTTATTTGATTGACCCTCTATACTAGTGATGGGCTGATTCAGCTTCATGAAACAGTGTCATGTTGTTCAGAGGTCAGTAGGTGGCACCATCGGTATAAAAAATGATGTGATGTTTAATTAGAACGGTTGTTCAAAACGAAGTAAAACAGTGCAGAGACCGCCATCTATTGGACTCTGAAAATGATGACACTTCTTCATGAAGCTTCATCAGATCAGCACTACTACTATACTTGCTGCTGGAGGTCAAAGGTATATCATCAAAACTTGTTTTTAATCCAGATCGGTGGACCACAACTAGTAAATCTGAGCTGGATACCGGTCCTCAAGGCCTTTTTTACAGTGTAAAATAAAAACAACTGTTAGAACTTTTATATTGATTAATTCTGTCTGAAGGCTCATTTATTTAAAAAAAAAGATTAGATTATAATGTGTGTCATCAGAGTTAAAATGAAAGACAATTTTTATTTCAATAATGTTAATTGATTGACTATTATCAATTGTTTTATTGTATTAATAAATACCGTCAGTTTGCTTTGCTTATACACAATCTCTTCTGAGAATATTCCCAAAAGCACTATAACGATTTTAATCACAGATTTAGACATGAATGTGTTTCTCCATCAACCCAATTACACCCATTTCACTGCTGCTGTAAACACAAATCAAGGAAATGAGCAAAGGAAGCTACAAGAGCTGGCTCTGGGTGAGTGTTTTTGTACAACAAACCCAGTAAGGAGCCATGAAAAATAAAAAACCCAGAATGTTCTTCTGAATTATTTCACACATCTACAACTGAGTTTTGGATCCTAAATGAATTTTAAATCGATATAGTTTATTTTAAAATTGGTTATCTGCTTCATGGTGTTTACATCAGGATGTTTTGGTAACTTTAAGATACACAAAAACCAATGAGCTGGTATAATAAATCTCCCTGAGACATTTTAGTTGTGCCATCACTCTGTCAATTTTCCAGTTATTATCTCACGCTCTGTGAGCTCCATCTGGCCTGCTTCTACACATAAACGTGCAGCTGCTTTATTCCTAACAGAAAAGGGAAAATGGTTGAAAAAGAACGAGCTCTGGAGTCACAGTATACATCCTTCAGGAAAAAAAAAACGCTCCCCGGTCTAGTTAATGAGGGGAAAATCTGAATGGTCAGATGTAGTTAACGCCCAAGTGTTTCACTTCCACCCTTTGATGTGCAGCGTTCTGAATATTAATGGTATTCGTGTCCTATTTCTACATCATGGAAAGTCCTGATGGCCTTGTTGCCCCGGTGAATTCATAAGACGACTTCATGAAACGCTGTAGGCACAACAACAATATGAATCATGCGGGAGCTGCTTCCCGTCTCAGGATTATACACGATTGAAGGTTTAATATTAGCTTCAGAAGTCAGATGGCCGAGGACATTATGTCCACTAATGTACAGACAATATCACAGTAACAACACCGTGTTAAGAACGAAGTCTGGTTGCATTGTGTTTCATAGTCAAACACAACCTTTTTTCTGTAACAGCTGTCTCGTTCAGTCCAGAATTATTCAGGACACCCTAATCGCATGCAAATAATTCATCGTTACTGCATTCTTCACGAGTACAAAACATCCCAGATCCGTCGATCCAAACACAGACATGAAGCATACAGAAACGGACAGTTCCGCACTCTGATGGCTTGCTGGAAGATGCGAGTGAAAATGTAAGACTGTGAAATATAGCTTGGAATACAAACATTTTGAGACGCCTCTGTGGCAGCATTGTACCCACGAATGAATGAAGTGATGAATAAGAAATGAAGAACGTGTTTTTTGACAAGGATGTCTCTGACTCACTGCAGTCACTGTGCACAAAAACACACTACCTTCTGACTCTCCTTAATAAATGAAAAGATGACATTCATGCGAATTGAATCAAAGTACTGTTTTAAACGGATAATGGTCCAAGTGTCTAGTGTTTGTGCTAGTACTTGTGATTTCCATTCATTAATCACAGGAATATGGTTGCTGGTCAGATTCCTGCTTGTGGAAACCAGCGTCCTTTTTCTGTTTGCAGTTTGTACGCGACTGTAAAACACTTCAGGGTGTCCCCCCTCTCACCCTATGCAGCTGGGATAAGCTCCTGCTCCCTACGACCCCGATAAGGTAATAAGTAATTAAAAGTGATTAAAAATCACCAGCTTTTGAGCAAAGTTTTAATATGGGACAAGAAGCCTTTTGTATTGAATTGAATTATATTAAAACATGGTTTGTTCTTTATCTGAGAGTTAAAAAGTCTCAAGTTTCCTACTCTAGTTTCTTTACTCTATACAAAAGTGTTGGTATATTTTCTTTATTGTATAGAAAATTAAAGAGGATTTCTCTGAAACAGATCATGATAAACAATTAAACTTATAATGAGATGATATTTTATTTTTATTGGCAAAATAATGAGAACATATTTGTTTATTTTACCTTGTTCCAGGCCTGTATAATCATCTGTTCTATTTTCAAAAATACACAACGATTCAGATTATTTTCTTCAAATATTTAAAGTGATTTTTACCGAAAATGTACCCATTTTCTTCTCACCCTCATGACGACAAGGGTTGGGACCATTTTCAGAGTAATCAGTTCCTTTTTAGAGTTATGGCAGTTCAGTGTCTTCATCTTCATATTCGTCCAAAAAATCATCCAAATACGTTTGTGGTTCTTGTCTGTAATATCCCTCTTGGATTAAAGCCTCGACAAGAGGAATTGTTTCCGGAGAAAACGTGTATAAGTCTATGTTTTAAGGTTGTTTTTTAGCATAAGCTGCTAGGCTAGCTGCTTGACATCCTGCACAGACAGGAAGTACTCAGGATAAATATATCGCATGCGTTTTTAGCGCACACAATATTTACCCAGAGTTTTTATGGAACTATTTCACTGGTCGATGCAAGATGGTCATTAAAGACTACACACCAATGGAATTATTTGGATGTATTTAAGTGTATCTCTTAAAAGAAAACATAACACTGCAGTTTTTATTTCATTAATGAAATAGTATGTTAGGGTTAAGCTTCCAGTAAAATGCTTTAACAATCTATCTACTGTAGTTTTCAAAAGCTCAGCAGTGATAGTGAGATAGACTCGTAAGATGAGTAGGAGAACTGAAGATGAGTTTGAAGAGCCCATACGCCAGGTAAATGGTCTCTCAAGACAAAACATCAGACCTCACATTGGAAGCACTTTTCCCTCAGAGGATGTTTAAAATAGAATACAGGCTGGAGAAACAGCATCAATAGTTCTCTAACTCTCTGACATGACAAGTGCAGAAGCCAGACTGAGATTTTACCAAAATAGAATTTTCTTCCAGGTATTAAATTGTAGTTTGAATATATGTCTCTAATATGACTGTGGTGAAGTGAAGGCTCCTTTAAAAGAGGAGCTGGAGTGGTGAGAAGGAAGAATACCATAGTTCTGGTTCTTAAAGATTTTACTTTCTGCAACCTTGATCAAGCTTTTCGGGAAGATAGCCTGAAGAGTAGCTTAAAGAATTGAGTCACAGTTTTGTCTTCAATTGGATAAAACCTATTTTACTAAATAAAGTCCTGAATGTGCAAATTAGATACACATTTACAGTACTTTGGTGAGTTAAAAGATCAGAGTTGATTTCAGCTCTTCTCCTCCTCATCAGGTCAACTCTAAAGTAAGCAAACATAAGGAGCAGCTGTGTGGTTTTCCTTCGGATTATAAAGCAAGGGTCCAGGCATTTGTGCTCACCAGGATACTTGCAGGTTTATTAGTGTTTTCTCATCCGGTTCACTGAGTATTTATCATTAAGGGGATCCTCTGGGATGCGACCCGGGAGTATGGGATAAACCTATTAATCCGGGTCATCGGTTTATTCTGTCCCCACGGTCTGCGCTGACAATAACAAGTTGGACTTCAGTACATATAGGATTCAGCTCATGCAAGGCAGCAGCTAGTCTTTCATTCGTCTTTGATGGGAAAATACTGAGCTAGCGTTTTGAGTGTGTTATCAAATTTGATTAACCACAGGTGCGTACATTTGAATCCTTGCTTGTGTTTTAAAATAAAAGCTTGCGAGAATGTGAGAATCTCTCCAAGGGACACAAAAATGGTTTATTCAGATAAGTAAAAAGGAAAAATACTAACCTTTGTGTGCTTCATTTAAGACCAGCTAATATTTATTCCAGTCTGTGTTTTTCCGGTTGTAAACTTTTTTCTCACCTCTCGGATGATCATTAACTTACGATGGATCATAAATTGTGACCGAAATAGTTCTTACTTCAGACTGAAAATGGTTCTGTGATGAGAAGGTTCTGTATTAAACTCTTCTTGCAAGTAAAATTGTAACCAATTCTGATCTCTGATGTCTCTTCTTTGTCTAAGTTCACTGTCAGATTCTTAACCTGACACTCTTTTAGTTTCATGTCAATCCAGAAGGACCATGGAGCACTGGAAGAGCTGTGGGAGGTTTCTGTGCCTGGACCACTTTACCTGGACTGCAGCATCTGCAAACTATTCTATAATTACAGTTACAATCAACACTGACAAAATTGACACAATGGAAAGTATTCTGTGTAAATTTTATATACAAGTGTAATTTCTTTTCGCCATAAAAATAACTAAAAATATAGCCATTAATAGCTAAACTCCTGGCGACAAAAGTGAGTACACCCCTTAGTGAAAGTTCCTGTCATTTTTTTTTTTTTTTGTGGCTATACCAAAAAATGAACCCACCTGCTAGTGGTGCTAAATTTGAACATTTAGGGGTGTAGTCTCTTTGGGGTGCTCTTACTTTTGTTGCCGGTGGTTTAGACATTAAAGTTTGTATAATGAGTTATTTTGAAGGAACAATTCATTTACACTGTTATATAAGCAACACACAGACTACTTTTCATTATGTATAAGTGTCATTTTTTCAGTGTTGTCCCATGAAAAGATATACTTATATATCTGCAGAAATGTGTTGTGTAATACACTGTAGGTAAGAATGCTTTAATGATTTTTGTCTTAATTAACAATATACATTCCAACAAAGATGCTGCGAGATGACGTCATTAAGTAAACACCAATAGCATTAGCATGATCGAGTAAGTAAGAAGTCTTTGTTTGGTCTGATGTAAACGTTGATACTATCTTTCACATGCACGGGTGTGAAGCTCTGACACAGATTGAGTGCTCCTCCGTATCCTTGCATGCACTCCCACAGAGTAGTTCCGAGGAAGCGGAAGAGAAAGAAAACAGTATTGTTGCAGAGCAGAGCACAGCTTCAATGACTCCCCCTATCATTGATTGACTCAGATAATTATTCAGGAGAAGCTGCTGAAAAACTGAGATATCTCTCCGGTTCAGAAATGTTACTCTCGTTGTTATCACCTCTCGGGTGGCTTATCGCTGCGACTGACTCATGAAGGGATCAACGGAGATACCGCGATTGGAAGGAGAGATCTTCAACATACGATTTAAACAAATGTTTGAAATATGCTTTTAAAACAAAATTGAAGTGAAGATTATTGGGTTTCAGTGACATTCTCAGAGAAGATACCGGGGTCACTGCAATTGATGTCTTCACAGATGAGAGCAGGTTCATGATGAGGGCATGCTAAGGAGAGTCTGAGGGAGGATGCGAACCTGCACCATCCTCCCTCAATGATCATTTCATCTCCGGGTCAGTGATGTTCAGCAAGGAGTCACACAGACTGGAGACGCAAGGTAGAGCCTGGATAAATGACTTTATGGAGTGATGGATGGATGAATAGATGGATCGATGGACAGCTCAGCGGTATTAATGACAGTTGACCAATGGGTGGCGGTGTATGTCACAGCACATTTTTAAAACACTTTTTGATGTCCATTCTAGTGAACACAGTGTCTCATAGGTTGAGCTTGAACTCAACACATTGATTTTTAATTGAATTTGAACACAATTAATTGATTTTCTTAATAAATTGTTAATGGATCAATATTAGGAATCTCTCGTTGAGTATTTCGCAAATGTTTTTGAGCGGTATATATTAACGGTTTCAGTTGTCACTGCAGTAGTAATAATGTTTTTGATGAGTATCTAGGAATAGAACAAACAATTCCAAAGCCACTATAATGTACATCCATATTATGATTTTGAACCCATATTATGGTCCAAGTCTTTTTATCTATATACCAATGAATCTGTGAAACCGGTCTTGATTTGTTATATACATTTATATCATTTTAAATTATCTCTACTCATCTTCTTCGGCTTATTCGGGTGGCGGGGCAGCAGCTCCAGCAGGGAACCCCAGACTTTCCTCCCCCCAGCTACGTCGTCCACCTCTTCCAAGGTGTTCACAGACCAGCTGAAAGATGTAATCTCTCCAGCTTGTCCTGGGTCTGACCCGTGGTCTCCTACCGGAGGGACATACCCTGAACACCTCAACAGCATCAGAATCAGATGCCCAACTGACTCATTTAAAAGTGGATGATCTTGCTTCTCACCCTATATCTAAGATTGAGCCCAGCACCATTTTAGAGAAAACTCATTTTGACCGCTTGTACCCGCAACCTTTTTTTTCTGTCAATACCCACTCGTGTACAAGACCCCAAGGTACTTAAACTCCTCCACTTTAACTCAGATTTGGAGGTGCTGATTCTCATCCCTGCCGCCTCACAAACAATTGTGAACCCTGCTCATTTGGAAAAAATCTTTTAATCCATAACATTTTATTGAAATATTTTTTTCTTGTAACACGGCAGTAAACCGACAAAACGGTCAAGCCTGATTTGGGACAATCAGCTTTTATTTCATTTTTTACTATGTACCTCTTATTGCAGTACATTCTTTACAACTTCTACTTCATCTTAGTCGTTGCCAAGGTCTGTGCAACATATCTATTTCCTTTTGCAACAGCCAGATCGATCACCTACTGTTGCTCTGTCCTGCATGAATTACACGTTGACTGTTGAATACGAAATCAAACTGTTGTCTTCCTTCTCTTCTTGTTTATCGGGGAGTTGACATCCAGCTGTTGGTGCATTACTGCAACCCCTTGTTCAGAAACTCTCTTCTTCTTCAACTTATGGTCTTTATCTGCCTGTCTTGCCCTTCTTGCTATCGGGTTTAGAGTTATGAACAACATAGGAGCTTATAGACTAGATAACATAGAATGTAATGTATTTTTTAATGTTTTAAATAGTAATAGTTACCCATTAGGATCCAGATGGTAATAATAACCCACATTTTTTTTGTCTCATCATCAAACATTCCTGGAAACTCAGTTTAAATGAACTTGTTATTTTGCCTACAGACAGACAGACAGGCAGATAAAAGCCTGGAAAAACATGACCTCCTTGTCGCAGGTAACAAGAGTCATGTGGGTGGGGGACTGTCATCAAACATAAACCTCACCCATGCCTCCACTCTGAGTTCCTGCTCATCTTCCGGATGGTTTCAAATGTAAAGAAAATTAATCATAATGATTAGCTGTCAGTCATTGAGATGGATTTCCTGTGCAGGAAAGCCCAGTGCTGGCCCTCTAGGAAATTATCTGTTTTCTGTTTACAACAGAACGATTCAAGTTTTGAGCCACAGGAGCTTTGAAGGCAATTGCTCGAGGCTCCACAGGGGCCCAACTCTGACCAGGTTACTCGGTTGGCCAGCTCTGCAAAAGCCCCATGCATGCTGGGCTTGGAGGAATTAGATCCTCGAGGTTCCAACAGATGTAGCTCAAACATTTATGTTTACCATTCTGTCCCCTCAGGTGTTAGCACAGCAAGTCCGCCTCCTTATTTGAACCCATTCAGCTTACTTAGTCATCTTCATGTCATCAGTTACTCAAGTGTGTCTTGATGCTGTGTCATTCAACTATAACTGCAGTGTCAGTGACATTTCAATGGATGTTACGCTCTCTTCTATTACTTATTAATCATGGTGTGGTGGGCGATCACATCTTCACTACAAGTGCTCCATGCTTACCTTGGCATTCACCTTTAAGAACGGATTATTTTTTTCTCTACAATGCATCAACCCCCAACCCATTCATTTCTGTTAAGTTCCATCATCTCAGTATGCCTTTGCAAAATCCTTAATTCTAGTTTTATTTCACCACAAGTTAATTTAAAAAAAAAGGAATTAATTTTATTATGAAAGGTAACCAGATGCTTTTGTTTGCTGCATTTTCTTTACCTTCTCTCTCACTCGAGCTGCCCTGAGCTGAATTTATTTGAGCGACTCCCCGCAGTGGAACCACATACATTAACTAACATGATTGAGTGACAGCACCGGCAACATAACACGTGGCACACACAGAAACTGGAGGATGACAAAATGACAATGCTTTTATTCCTTGGCTCACTGACGCTCTGCTGAAATATTTCCCAGTAGCATTCAAAAACTCATCTGCACACAAGATACGAAATACAATATATAATAATAATATAGAACCTTAAAGGGTGTTGATTTAAGTGTGTCTTAACTCTTGGACTCTATTGTACTCATTAGTATGTGTCTGTTTGTACACATACTCTCTTTTCATTTAAATATTTACATTAGAAAATTATCTTAAGCCCCGCCCACTGAAATCACTTGTTTTTTCTGGAGATGTAATCTTGTTTACCATCACTACACCCAGTCTGCTACGATTGGTTAAGCATTGAGTTTGTCACCGCACGTCATCAATCCTGGAAATCTACAAGTCCAAGGGACTCGTTGTATAAACAGATTACAGCTGGCTGGAGGAGGAGTGAAGGCCCATTATTATATCAAAATGGCTCCGCTTTGTAACCTCTTGTTCGCCGAGATTTTGTCACACAGTAGTCACTTTCCCCTCCTCTTGTTCCCCTGGTCTGATGTTGTCCCTGATTTCTGGTTGTTTCCCCTTCCTCGTGTGTTAAATAGTCTGCGTTTTCTTGATCCTCCCAAGTCAGTGACTATTATAATATAATAAGGTGCGTCATGACCCAAAGTCTGTAGTCTCCACTACGCCAATTGGAAAACCCCTCGCCACCATATATGTAATTTTGTTTATAGTCTTTTTCTTCTTCCTCTTAGGAGCAATCTTTGTTGCAAGGTTTTCTATTTCCTTAATGCCTGAGAAGTTTAGTTTATTGGTATTTTATTTCCCCTTCCAAAGTGGTCGAAAATCTTTGTTATATTTTTGTCTTTGTTTTGGAGGTCTTTTGCCTCAGTCTATTTTGTGTTTGGTTTCTCCGTTCATGTCTAGCAGTTGTGATTGTGATTCATCGCGTTTTCTCTATGTCACATTGCTTGGAAGAATCAATGAAAATAAATATACTTGTAATACATTTTCTTTAATGGCTTTGAAGAGTCCTGTCCTGTCTTCAGCCATGACCTGACAGATGTCAGACGAAGAAGTTTATGTTTACATTAGTTGCCCTTGAATTTTTTTTTCTGGCTCCAGCTGTCATTTACTGCATTTGTTTGTTCTCGTCAGTTCTTTTTAGTTTATTTTTCCTAGTAAAAGATAACTTCAGTACTTAAGATGAAAATACTGTCTCTGACCCACCGTTGTAAACCATGTGTAGACTAACAGACTCGTTGGATGGGTCATCCAGACAAAGTAACGTAGTGAAGATCATTGTCTTCTACAGTCATGAGAGAAATTCAACCACGTATTGATGTAAAAATGTAACATAGTCTTGCTTTAAGAAATAAACACTGTAGACGGTAGATATTTCTATTTCAAAGGCCAAAGGAGTAAAAAAAGAATCCATGTACAACATAATTATACCCGAAATGACATGATCAAGAGAGGTTTATTATTACCATCATGTGTTATTACAAGCCGTGACGGACCACCGAGAATCCTGTCAAGCTTTCTACCTGAATCTGCTTATTATTTCTTTTTTTATCTTAGCTCCTTCTTTCTGCTGACGTGCAGTGACTAAATTTAAGTTGCTGGAGTGAGCGGCAGATGTTGAATCATCCTGGCTGCTGTCCGAGGGAAGAGATGAGGGAAAGATTACGGATGAAGTGAGCAGCACAGGCAGTAACCTGACGTGACATGTTGTTTTTTCGAGTGTTTGAATTTAAAATTTCGATGTATCACAGATTGTTTCCATCATGAACAGAGGGGTGTGAAATTAGAAATGCACCGGCTATTATTCGGAATGTCAAAAACCATTCCGTAAATGAACCTCAAAGTCAAGACTCATAACATTAGTGCAAATCTTGCTGAGGACATTTGTTGGGCAGCTTGTGTATGTGCAGATCTCCCGCGGGTTCAGAAGATGGTTACCCAACACACCCACCTTGCCATCTGTCGGACTCTATTGTCGCTTGTTGTGAATCCTAAAGGGAAACACGCATCCAAGGAAGACAGAAACATGGAAAAATACTTTTAGGAGCCGCTGCTCACCCGCAGCATGGCACGAGAGTTAAGCTAGACGTGAACTATCCGTCTCTTGATGATGTTGGTTTTTTTTTAGGTTGTTTGCAGCTCACTTACTTCAGCAATGAGGAGAAGAGTATGAACGTGTGTCCTGAGCTGCACTGATCTAGTTAAAAAACGAATTTCCGATTAGGATTTTCTCATCTTCATTTCAGTTAAAGAAATGTAATGGTTAGATCCTTCGCCATAATCCTTTAAAGGGCAACTATTCTGAAAACCCAACTCTCCCATGTTTCAAATGTTGAAGTTTTCCTCTATATTTTAGTTTTAATACTCAATTTTACCTCTTTAGGTGATTTTTCTTTTATCACTTTTTTTGTATACATGCCTGTATTTTTTCCCCCAAAAACATTAACAGTCATATTATGTTCAGTTATTATAATTTATTCTAGTTCTAGATATATTAATATATTTAATTATATAGATATAAATCATTATTGTATGTTGTTAATATTTGAAATTCATCTGAAATAAAAACAAACTAACACAGAGACACAGTATCCATTTCATGCTTGCATTTCTGTTTGTACGTCACTGATGCGTTTGTGTGAAACACTGAAAGCGAAAAAGGCCAAAGGTTTAAATCCTGCTCACGAAACTGCACAAGGGTTTTTGCTCTGTGTTTTCATAATTGCTGAAATGAGTGAGTGTGAGTTGATGTTTTAATCTGTGTCACATGGATCTGTGACTTCCTAACCATGGTAACCAGCAGAAACAGTTGGCAATTAAATGCACTGCGAACCGGTCCTACAGTTAGATATAGAATATAGTTAAAGCATAAAAATACCTTCTGGAAAAGAGCCTGTAGATTTTTTTTTTCCATTTAGAATGGGAAGGTGGAAAGCAGATAATGATTCTCATTTAGGCTGTGGAAATGGGAATTGACAACAAGCAGTGCATCAGCTCGTAATGTTGCCGCTCAGGGTAACATTTGCAGACTACTTGGACTTTCCGGCTCATTTTCTGTAAATTCTCACCATGTGCTCCGATGTAATATTCCCAAAAAACTGATCTTAATGAAGCGACATCCTCACCATCGCAATGCAGGCATATTTACGATAAAAGGCAACACCAACACTATGAAGGTTTTGTGCATTATTGCATAATGAACACCCTCACAAGGGACTAAAATGCATTTATAAGGCTTTATAGAAAAAGTTATGATGGTTTATAATCATGCATGGCATCTTATAACAACGTTTATAAAATATAAGTGGAGGACGTAAATAGATGTAAGTGTGAACACTGTCTTGTAATTCAAAGTTATAACAAATAACATTCTTAAAAGATGTTCAAATCGACCGAATACGTAATTATTTGTCACTTTTTTTAAAAGTATGAATTCTGGTTTCATCTTGTCTTTACTACTTATAATACTTAATAAAGCTTGATTTTGTGTTGTCATACATGATTATGAATGACCTACACGACAAGGTCTGCTGTTATCATACGGGCTTCAATGTGGGCCAGGCTTTCACAACTTTCCACCTTAAATCACGACGGAGGTCACTTCTCCACTCCAAAGATGAAGTCCCTCGCTTGGTCCACGCTCATACATACTTATACATCAAATGGAGAGGTGTGTGTTTGGATTGTGTGGGTGTGCGCATGTGCGTGTGTATATGTGTGCCAGGAATTAATTAAAGTTGCACCGCTTTAAAACAAAGGAGAAGCAGAAAGAAAACCCTCAAGACCTCAACTTTAAATAACAACAAAGCTAGTTTTTCATTAGTTTTCTAATTTGTTTCAAATTATCTTGAAATTGCTTCACCTCAAGATAGTTCAAACTGTTTGAGGACAAATGACCCGAAAAGTTTTAAGCACACCATCTTTTAAAGTATGATATTAGGGGGTGTGGTCATGTTGTGTATTAAAAGCGTGTGTTGGTAGTGAAGTGTGCACATGATGACCTGGGACTGAGGGGGCTATAAAAGGATAGATATTCAACAATCAAGATTCAAAGGTATCAGGCATATAATAAATATATAATAAGGTGCGTCATGACCCAAAGTCTGTAGTCTCCACTACGCCAATTGGAAAACCCCTCGCCACCACCCAAGATCCCTGTCTACATATGCATCATCTAGATCAGACCTGGGCAAAGATCAGCCCTTTGACTGCATTTATGCGGCCCTCGTAATGTCAAAGTATGATCATGTATAAATGGTTCTAATGCATTAAAAAAGTATTTTATATTTATTATCCATTACCATTTTCACACTTATTTACTTTTTCCCTCCTTTCTTGTGGGTAATTTTTCGAGTATATATTAATCCCTCAAAACATTTTGTTTAAGTTAGTTGAAGAAATGTTCTGAAAAAAACTCATATATACAAGAATACAATTATAGCTTATTTAGCTTACTAAATGTTATGGCCTAATGACAAATTGTTTTAAGGAATTTTCTCGTCTTTCTTTTTGCTTGCCGGCCCCTAACAACATTTACAGAATTTAATGTGGCCCTTGAAGAATTATAATTGCCCACCCTTGATCTAGATGGATTTATTTTAAACTTTAAAAATATTTGCAAGAATAATTAAAGTCTCATAATACTGCATCATCTCTTGTTTGAGGTTGTTACCCTCAAATATGGACATGTAGCTGTGTGTGAGTGACGTCAAATAAATCAGAGCAGAGTCGATGTCTTCAACGAGAAGGATGGAAGAGACATGTTGTGCGTCTTTGAAAAAAAGAACACAGGTGGATAAAAAAAACAAAACACCAGAAGACTTGTTACACGACACGTCCAAAAAACGACCCGCAGTGAAGCAGACAGCAGCAGCATGTGCCTGATATGTCAGAAGGTGTACATGTTTATATCTCTGTGCTGGAAGTTACGCGCCAACAGCTCGTGCTTCCAACAAGGGTCGCAGCGAGGTCTCTTGTCCCCGCCGGCTGTTATCTTGCTCCATTGTCCTTGAGCAGGTTTATCTCCCTATCACCTCGGTAATGCTTAACAATGCCGGAGTGATGACATCCTGCTGCCTGGATGTGTAATTATAATTATCTTCATGTCTTTTTCGGCCTGTTATCATCGCATGTATTGAAATTAAAATGTCCAAAAAACATCTTCAGAGATGATCTAAGGCAGTGAATTAATTACAGATTTGACTTTTCTTAAATGAGAATGATGCAAACGTACTTTATAAAAATATATTTTGTTCTGTGAGATCATCTGCTTTCATCCGTCTGTCTGCGGGCATAATAATGAAGGAACACATTTCAAGGCTTTAAGGAAGTGTTGACACTGAGACAAAGAACACACATTTTGGCATTTAGGCCATTATTTTTAGGGTGAAAAAGTTTCTTCCTCACTACTGCCACCTGCTATGCCATGCTGCTAATTCTCATTTGACTATGCAGCAGCGCTGAGATCCTCCTAGTGGCAGTGGCAGGTAGTGGCAACGCACTGGCAGTATGTGGCCAGCAGTTGCAACAGGGGGCGTGTCCGTGGCATCTCTTGACACAAGCTTGGATTTCAGATAAACATCACTAGACTCACTGACAATAATGGCAGGACCAGATTTCCTTAGAAAAACTTTTTTTGTCTCTTCCGCCATGGAGTCATAATGAATACAATAATACTTTGCTATGCCCGGCACTGCCAGTCTGTGGTAGACTGTGGCGTTCTTTAGTTCTTTTAATCCTGTATTAATTGTTCCCCTTTAATTCTATCAACCTACTCGATTCCTGTTGGACCTGCTGATTATTGTGTAAATAAGGCAGGTTGAAAAAAAGAGTAAACACTTCACAGCTTATATTCTCCATAAGCAAGGTTTCAAGGTCAATAAAACATGAACATGGAACACAACGAGGGTTTCAGAGATGGTGGTATTTCCAAATAGAAACATACGGCTTGGTTTTCTTGCTTCTACTTGAACACATTTTAATCAGTATTCTTATTAAATAGTTCCCACTATAATATTTATCGAGTATTTTCTACTGTTTTGTCCTGTTTTCTGTTTTTCCTAGATCAGTTAATGCTGCCAATGTGGTTATGTGACCGTCTGAGGCTACGAACAAATCAACTCCAAAAGACTCAAGTAGCTTTTAAATACAATTTTGGGGATGATCTTATGCATATTTTCTCCCGACCCATGAGTTGTACACTGTAAGTAAGTAGATTTATATTTATATAGCGCTTTTCCAGACCAGGGTCACAGAGCGCTTAAACAATCAAAACAATACTCCATTAAAAATATACTTAAAAGGTCAAATTAACATCGAGAATAACACAGGAGTTCCAGAAAATCAAGGAAAAGCCTGCACAAATAAAAATGTCTTAAGATGTGGTGGAGTATTAGACATCGTTTGACTAGGGAATAGTTAATGAAATGCTATTGACTCAACAGATACGTGACCAGAACATCACATTCTTTAATACCCATCTTTATCTGTTCCATCAAAATGTTGATGCGTTTATTAGCGACGGCGTTGGGATTATTATAATCCATGTTTTATCAACTGTGAAACATGGAAGGTGTTAATTGATTTAAGATTGATTGATTACATTGTAATCTCTTAATGACTGATTAGCTTATAGTCATAGCCAGCTGTCAGCAAAGCAACAGTGCTGGCTTGTTATCTTGTGTTTATTAAAGGGGTCTCAAGGGGCTGGAGTCTCTGCTGCCGCTTGAGGAGGACAGGTGGGGAACATGGGACAGGTCAGCAGTCGATGAGGTCTCATTAACAAACACATGCTAGTAGCTGAATATAAATCAGAGTTGGGTCTCAAACTTAATCAAAAATATTTTAAATATATCAAGATCATCAATCATTAAAATCTATAAAAATAAACTGTATCAAATGCACAGTTTATTTTATTATAAAATGATTTAAATAAACTGTGTGCAATTGGCAGTATTGGTCCAGAGCTGCCAAGTTACAAACTTTGAGCCTCCAATTCTCACACTACAGACCCTTTTTCTACATTTCTCATGCTAATATTTACCCAATCATGCTCTCTCTCTCTATTTTTTTTACAATAAACTTTGGTACTTTGTGCTTAAACGCGCAATATTAACTAATCAGAAGCACCATAAGGTGGGTCTTGGCGTCTCTTTTTTTCAGCAGTGATTAACTAATCTTAACATTTTTAATTAACAGCCCAACATCCTATTATCTGTGGTAAGCGCTTGTCGTTCCGGGGTTTCTCCGGTCATGAGTCACACTTGAATCTGGAGATTTCTCGCTAAACTTTGAGGAGATTTTAACACGGGAAAATACATTAATAAATAAATAACTTCAAAGCATCATCATGATGAGAGACTTACTGCATTTTGGAGAGGAAGACATTCAACATTTGAAATATGTCAGTAAATCAGGAGATTTGGGTTCTTCATATAAGTTGTCATTTAAAATGCCAAGTTTAAAATGCCAAGTTTAAAATGCGATAAATCAGTTGTGTGAGTAACAATTATTGACTGCCACAGATTAGTTGTAGCATACGTGGACTGTTTTCCCAGAAAATGAGACAACATAGGAATGTAAAAGTTTTTTGAAATCAAGACTATGATTATCAAGATTAAGACTATGTTTAGGCTTTGGCCTAATATGGCGTGAAAGATTTATGAAGCTTTAAATAAAAAATAATACAGTCAGCGCTTTTAAATTGGGATAATCTGCCTCTAGTCTGCCTCTTCTAGACTATTATCACATAAAATATCATACAAATTTAATGTAGAATTTTAGAGAATTGATAGTTAAAACATCATATTTTAGCCGTCTTGTCCATTTGGCATTATCAAAGACACATTTATGACGCTCTAGCTGAAATGGAAATAAGGACATAAGTTTTATCAAAAAAGGTCGTTAACATGATTATTAATCTCTTTTGGTTTTAAGCAAACCGTTCTTGAGTTGACCACATAAAATGACTAGGTGGGTCAGATTAAGCCCGTGGGCCTTGAGTTTGAAAGACGAGAGTCCCCAAATAAACTCTGTATTTTGGAGGAAACTTCAGCGCCTGCAGGAAACCTACACAAACACAGTGAGCACAGAAAAAAGATAAAACAGGTTCACTCCAAATCAAGAGTCGCCTCAAGCTAGACTGAGGCTGCAGCTCAAATCAATCAACGTGTATATTTTGGAAATATAATCTAAACCAACAGAGGAAAATAAAAACGTGATGTATTTTCAACTCCACCGGTCCATCCTGCAGGTAGTTGCTGCAGCACAGCTGGCCGTGGAACCGAGGCGACTCGACGGGACAGCGGAGAACATCTATCTTGACCTTCCCTCCAGAACACAGCAAGAGTCAGGAAACTAGTCAACAACCTAACGGCCAATTCTTCTCACTCCTCGCTCATGAAGTGTCCACACACTGCTGCCCTAAGGTACATGCACAGAATCTCACAGACACCTCAATAGTTTCTCCCTCGAGGGTGTCTCCGAAAGAACAGTCTTCAAAATAACTTTCTCATTTTGTTCTTTACATAATGAGACATCAAGCCCAACCTCAAGATCAGAGTTACACCTAATTTCTAATGTATCTCACATACATTTGTGATTTGTCAAGGTTTCTGACGCACATTTCATTTGTGTTATTTTTAAATGTTGCATAGCCTGGCTCATATAGTCATCGGTTGTTACTTCACATGTTTTCAAGACAGTTACTTGCAGGTGTCATGATGTTAGTATATTCATTTCAGAGTAACAACAAACTGCTACATGTAGAAATAACACATTTATATTGATGATTCAAATCAGTTGGTCACTGTATATAAAGTACACAATTGCTTCCACACTTTCAGCAAATAATCACCATGTCTCCGCTCTTGACAAACATTTGTTTATTTGGATCCTCCGCTGCGACTTCTTTTGTTGCATCTACAAACGATGCATTGAATATCGGGATTGCTAAAGTGCTTTCTAGAGCGTAAGCTAAATTGTTACAAGTCACTGGAACAAACTAACACACAGAGAATTATTTTTTTTTTTAAAACATTATAAATTAGTTTTTCTTCTTATTGTTCATTTTAGGAAATTATGTTAATTTGTTAGATTATTCATCATTTTTATCACATTTGACAAATGCTCTTTTATACATTGTTCATTTTATAATAAAATCCACCAAAATGTTCTCACGTTAAGGAAGATGCTGAGCTAATCTTTCAGCAGTTGCAGTTCCTAAATGTTAACATACACCAGACTTAAATGCACTTTTTTTTATGAGAGAAAATGTTTTTACAACCTACAAATCTTTCAGAAGGCTGGTCTATTTCTGTATTTGATGTTTTTTTATTGTCGAAATTTCATATTTTCATAATTCTGTTACAGAAGCTTATGAAGAAATTGCAATCTTAGGTAAGAACACAGTAATAGTCATAAAAGGAATGGACCCAAATTAGCATAACAATTTATTACAGTGTTTTGGTTTTAGTCTTGGTTACCTGAGTTTTCTGTTTCTCTTCCACCCTTTCACACCACTATATGATAAAGCAGCAATAAATACCATTTTTGACACAATTATAATTTTATTTTCACGCATTATGGTTGGCTTCATTTTCAACAGCTATGACTCATGTGGTAGAATCTGTTGCCATTTTAAGTCTCTACGTCAGTTGTTCTAGACGACGGAGAGCGTAAAAGAACCACCAAGCTTTACAGCTATGGGCACAAAGACAGTCAAGTTCTAGGAGACTTTTCATAGTTATCAGGAAAATAAAACTAATAAATATAAATATAAAAAATACTCAAACAACAAGAGTTTTTTTTTTATAAACTAATGTAAATGCTATATCGACCAATAGTGCGAGATATATTTTTCTGCCATTTTAAGTGAAACTTGAGGAGCCACACACTTTTTTAAACCGTGTATTTGGGGCATTGAATACACACATAATAATTCATTGTTGTACCTAAAGTGCTGAATTAAACATTCGTGCACTTCCATGCAAGTGATTTTCTTTCAACAGGAAGAATAGTTTACAAAAGGAATAGTGAGACTCGGCTGGTTTTCAGTGGCTCGCAGTAAAGCGATGAGTCATTCAAGAAATGTATTGTTTCTCATGTACCAGTTTTAAAATGAGCTTTTTAGGGAAAGACAAAAATCAAATCTTTATGAAATCATTTTCATCAAAAATGCAGCCGGGGTTATGTTCTGAATGTCAGATGGGTTTGCCTGCGCAAGGATTTCATGCCTATAACAATCTCATCTTTTAAATATAGCTTTTTTATTCCGGCAATTTTTGGTTTATTTCCGCTCTCATCTGCCTCTCAACTGGGCTGGAAAACAAACAAGGCTTTCAGGTCACATCTTTTTCAAATACGGACAAGCCAATGTGGGAGTGAACATGTCGAGAGTGCAACGTTTTAAGCAAATGTGCCTTGATTTAAACAAATATTTTATCACAATGCCTTAATATTTATATTGAAGTAATCCCACGCCTGCGAGCTGTCCTCACTGATTCATCAGTATACGCTAAAAGTGGTGCGTCTATAACGGCTCCTGCTGGTCCTGGAATGTGTCCTTGGTCGGATGAGGAGTCATGAAGCGAAGTTGTGGATTAGAAGTGGCTGAATATCCACATAGTTGGGGTCAAAAGTGGGATGGAAAGTCCTGCGGGGCTTCGTGGACGACGCTGAAATAGAGAAACATGAGATTGTAAGCAAAGTCCTTGTGACTGGAAGAGTATAATTAATTTCCCGGTCTCTTGGCAGGAAGACTAATAGAATGACGAGTGCAGAACACTCAATAGCAGGAGCTGCAAACATCAGCTCACAACACATTTTTCATGCCAAGGCTTTTCTTCTCCCTGTTGTACACCGCATTCCGCCCGAGTACTTTAGAGGATGACTACTTTTTCAAGCCAGGATAAAGTCACACAATTGTGTCTGTTTCCTGCGGTTCAGAGAAGGTGGCACGTCTCGGCTGCAAGTCTGAATCAAGTGCTTCGCCGCTCCATCTCTGCTTTGCCTCCAAGAGAATTAACTGATTCATTTAAGGCTCAACATTTAAGCCATTAATAATTGATGAAAATACATTAGCATTATTTTCTGGTAATGCATTGCCATTATAGACAAAACAACCAGACATGCGATCGTTTATTATAAGATCAGTTACAGAAAAGTGACTCAAGAGTGAGAGAAAGACAAACATTAAAAATACATCACTTCCCTCATTTGTATTGCTTTGCAGCGAAAAATAGAACATTGTTGTGTTTGTCTGGCATGAAGCCCCTCCTTTAGTGCGTCGAAAAAACATCTATGTGCCTGAAGCACAATATAATGTGTCAGGAGAGCAGAGTCTCCTGTCCAGTGAAAGGTCACAATCCTATCTGAGAATAATATTTATTTTTAACAGGTAATTCTTTAAAGATCTAAGATTATCATCATTATCATTATCTTCTTTTACTTTCCCCCATCTCTTCTTGTCATGTTCCACTTGTATTTTGTTTTCTTTTGTACTCTCACTTCCTGTTTTCTCCTTTCCCATTTGGCCAAGGTGACTAATGGCACAAGGCTCGTCCTCATCATCATTCAAGAGCCTCACCTACTTCAACCACCTGAATCCAGACTTGTGTGTCAGATCAATGGATTTCCTCCTCTGTAGTTGTTGTAGCTGTACTCTTTTTCCCTTATGTGGATTATTCTTGATGGACCTTTTTTGCCCTTGTGCCTGTGTTTTAGTTTGTTCTTGATTATTAGTGAGTGTTTTGACCTCTGTGTTTTTTTTTCTGTTTTCTAGGTTCACTGTCCTTTCCCTTTGTTTCCTCTATTATTCCTTGTTCCGTTGGTTTGTATTATTAGACTCTGGTTTTATTTGTTTATTATTTATGTGAACGCATTGATTGGACTCCTTGTTTTTTATTAATTTGTTTTTTATTAAACTTTCCATTGGGTTCTGTCTCTTATGTATGGTGACTCCTCTGAGAGAACACAATAGCATTTCCAGGTTAATCACGAGACGTAGTCTGTCCAACACGTCTGGATTCTGCCGCGAGGTCGCCTCAAAGTAGGACGTATCTCGAGAGGGACCAGTCCCGCAGGAATTCTTAAGAGGTGCCCGAGACAACTCGACTGGCTTATCTTAATGTGGATGACAGAAGAAACAAATATAACATAACTGTTATACAGAAAAACTACTAGGTTAAGTGCAAGGAAATAATAAATGAATGAGGAAAAATTTGCAGGTCAACTTTTCAGACATGGGAGTATAGACAATCAGACACCACGGACTGGAACCAGGAAGCTTAAATAGTACCTGCTTGTGTTGATTGCTTAGAGTTTCCTGCATGTAGTACCTATCCTGTCAAGAAAGAGACAGAACAAGAGGGGAGGGACACAGAAGGAATGATCAAAGTGCAAAAAAAACACGGAACAATGTGCATTAGATCAAATTAAAAAGTGAAACTTTTGATGCCCGATATTCATCAAATATAAGAGTGGACAAAATTTTGCTTGCATGTATTCTATTTATTCTTGTAAGTGCAAGCAAAGAAAATAGATAAATGAACCAAATATAAAAATTGAAACGGAGCCAGGGGATCCAGAGGTGTAGAGTTACAATATAATATTGTTGTATGTGGTATCAATAGTATCACAGTTGAAAATTGTCAAAAGTTTAATTGAAATAAGAGGTGAGCTGGAAAACAGTTCAGCTTGAATGAAAACGTTCTTGCCGTGGATGAAGAATGTATGTAGCTGTGAGTCCCGCTTGATTTCTTTCAACCCAACCTTGTCTCAGATAATGTTTTTTTGTGCTGGTTGGAAATAAAGCAATCAATCAAGCTTGTCCACTGCCTTGTTATCTCCAATCTGAGCGCCTCTGTGTGGATGAACTTGAGAGGCAGCGCAGCAAACTGCTGTGAAAAGGCAGCGAGGAGAAAAGCACTTACTGCACATTCCCACTTTATTGGCTACTTATGTTGAATTTGGAACGGCCCAAATTGTTCAGTATGTGGCTCCTGAGAGAGTTAAGTGAAGATAGATGACTCAGTGGAAGGGAGATTATCCAAAAGAGCCATATCCTCTTCAATAATGGGTGCATACATATAAATGGACAAGAAACACACAGTTCACAAAAAAACAACAACAACTGAAACATAAAGAGTATGTGCTTATTGAAGCAATCTTAAAAAGTATTGTCCCCATCGCTTCACCAAAAATGTATAAACAATCTTGAGTTAAAGATCTCTTCCTCAAAGAGACTGAGGCTTCTTTCTTGTATGTCGAGATTTTAGGATAAGATTGGAATCAAATTACGGAGCGAGATGGCAGATTTCAGTCGACTGTGATTTATGTCTTGATCACATTAACATCAAACCTTTTCTAAAGAGATAGTAAGTTCATGAAGGAAGTAAAACGATTTAAAAAAAGTATCCGAAGAAAATTAAAACATTATTATAACCAGCAACCAAATAAATAAATCAGTAAAAAATAACACTACTTAATTTGTGTGAAGCACCTTAAAAACTAAATTTCTAAACGAAGACAAAACAACAACAGAAAAGCTCTCAAACATGTTTCTGCTAAATTAGTCTTTAAGCTTTACCATATAATAAGTTAGATAATAACAATACAGTTTGAAGAAAAAATAGAGAATAGCCCAACTAAAAATGATAGTTCATTCCATTACTAAGAGTTTCTGTGAAGGGAGGAAACTGAAATATGACTTGCGCTATGCACTAATTAAAATGTATTTATTCTATTTATAAGATAATAGCACTATTTTTAACTTATTTATATTTATACTTTTATGTACAATTGTGAATTATTATATGCAATATTTCAAACGTTATTTATTTATTCTGTTAAACTATATTGCACTATTTTTAAATTATTAATATTTATATTTTATATCTTTTTATACAAAATTCATTCTGCTGTGTTTTAACGGTTGCCAAGCAACGGAATTTCGTTGGCAGTTTCACTGCTGTGTTTTCTGTGCAATGACAATAAAAGAAAGTCTAAAGTCTAAACTGTTCCCACCTTTTCTGTTGTTTTTTTTTACTCAGAGACGATCAAATAACTCACTGGTGTTTTCGCATCATGGGTATCTCGGGTTTAAATCCCAGTGTCTAACTTTGCTAATAATGCATGACATGTTCCTTGTTGTTCAGTGCTTTTATTGTTTCTTCTGTGTCGCTCTACTCTTGTGTTGTTTCTCTCTTGCCAGGTTAATGACCCCCTGCTAGAACCTATCATCAATCACCACCTGCAGCCACTGTTCAAGCTTCCTGGTTCCAGTCTGTTGTGTCAGATCATCTCTACTCCTATTTTCCTGGTGCTTGTGGCTCTAGTAGTTTTCTCAGTGACTGTGTTTTGACCTATATGTATTTTATGTTAATTAAAGATAAGATAATGACAATAGGTTATTTTCAGTTGAATCATTTAATCATTTGCTGTAACTCTCTTTCTTTCATATCAGACTTGGGATTTCATTCGTTTTTTAATTTGGTGACGTCCTTTTTTTTTTAGTTATTTTGTTTTATTTACATTTAAAACATGTTGTAACTTAATTTAATTGTGTAAAGTTCTCCCGTCACTACACACACTTTCGGAAATTTGTCACATTCAATTTTAAAATCTTAATGAATCATTCTAGAAAAAATCTTCATATGCTTTAATTGTTCTCAGTCTTTCTTATTTTTTATTCTGGTTTTTATATCCTTTGTTTAACTTCAATTGATTCATTTGAAATTGACGTCAAAGGCTGTCTTTGGTGTTTACAAAGCAACTTTTTAGAAAGGGGAAAATGTTCACAGACGGATATCGAGAGTGAAGTTATTGCTCCGACTCTTGTTTAAGGTCCTTGAGGCGAGAGTGAATATGCGCTGAGTCAATAATTTATTCACCTCAGCATACACAGAAGAACAGACGGGAAGAAAGACTGAGTGGCTGGAGATGAAAACAAAGAAACATAAGGAAGTCTTCGGGAACAAAGACTTAGATAGCATCAGGGAGTAGAACCCATGGCAACATACAGAGCATGTAAAGAAAGAGGGTATCATCTAGAGATGGAGACATATGAAGCGAGGGCAGGAGTCAGTGGTTTCTGCTGTGCTTGCTCGACTGATGTAAGCAGATAGTAAAGGTTCTTTCCCCCGGTGACTGCTTAGAGTCATATGCTGTCTTCACACTGCTTGACACATCTCTTCAAGCTTACATAATGCAGATCTGCCCTAATTTCTCTCTCCCGAGCAAAAATGGGATACTGGAGTCCTAAAGAAACACCAGACAAACAGATGACTCAATGGTATTACACGGATTTTAGGTGGCCTATTAAATTTGCATGTCACGGGAGCTGATTTAAAGGATCATATTAAGGTGGAGATTCTGGGGCGAGCTGGTGTTCATCTGTCTGAAGGCTGACTTACAAAGCTGTGCCTTTGAATTGCTTTTTTTATATGGAGTCAGGTAATTGGATGTTCCCATGAGCTGCGGTCCGCTTTGTTGAATTTGTGTTTTTCTCTGCGAGCGTCTGCCGACATATGCGGGCGAAGGTGGCGTTTTGTGATTTGACAAAAAAAAAGGTCAGCACTTCCTGTTCTGGAAATATTTTGCCGGTGTGATGAGCGTTTAGAGTCGAACCCACACAAACACACAAGAGAGGCTCAATTCTGGCAGAAGCTCGGCTTGCAAAGGAGCCTTTTGGCTTTTGGTTTTGGAGCTTTAACGGCAGCTGTTCAACTCAAGAAACCTGATAATTATTCTGCTTTTCAATAGTGTAATTTGTCATTTAGGTTCTGACTCAAAATGTCTTTGGGTGACTCTGTGATGAGTCAATCCTAGAGAAGATGGGTGACGTCGTTTTCGGTCACATAACATGTCCTTATTTTATTTGGAAACATCTTAATTCCAGACTAATTTATCTCAAATTTTGATACACTCCAAGTGATTTACATCTATGACTCTTCATGGCTCATCAAGTTAGCAAAACCCAGACAGTACACAGCTGTCACGCGTCACACACAACAGATGCACACATTACTTAAAGCAAGTGTGAAGTATTGGTCGCAAGTAAATTGTAGTTTTTCAAGACAATTTCTTTGTTTGTTGAAGATCAGTACATGATCTGGGAACTATGCGTGATACTTGAAAGTATGCGCAATGGCTCGGTTCACCATGTTTTTATATTAGTAATGGTCTGATGAAGCTTCATGAAGCAGTGTCATTATTTGTCCACTAGATGGCGGTCTCTTCGCTATTTTCCTTTGTTTTGAACAACTTTTCTAATGAAACCTCACTTATTTTTTATCCGAGTGCGCCACCTACTGAGCTCTAAACAACATGACACTGCTTCATGAAGCTTTATCAGCCCATCATCAATCGATAGCAACAAAAACAAAAAACGAGTCATACTACACAGTCTGGGAAATCAACGATCCATTTGTGCAGGAGATAAAGACAGCTTTATTTCTATAGCCGATAATGTCATGTCTTTTCGAGGGTCAAAGCATTCATTTTACGAGACGAGAAGAGAAAAATGAAAAATTGAGTCGATGCCATCTAAAGTTTAAAATCATGATAACTATTAAGGTCGTTCTGAGGAAAGGTTTCTTTGGCCAGCTTTTCAGTTTAAAGAAAAACATGCATCATAATAAATGAGTTTGTCCCTCACTTAACAGTGGCTCTTCTTTGAAGATGTAATGTTTCAACTAATTGTACAAAATAAAAGGCTAAATGTCTTTATGTTTAGAATAAATGTAACATTATTGATGGGTTGATGAGGCTTCATGAGGCAGCTGATGCTGTATCATAATACAGTTGGAAAAGCCACTAGATAGCATCTCAGTGAAAATAATGCCAGGTTTCATCGAAGTAGTAGATCAAAGCCAAAGATTTTAAAGCAGAGAGTGCCATCCAGTGGCCTTACAAACTGTGATATTGTATGATGTGTATCATGAGACCTCATCAATCCATCAGTAGTACACAGACTTCAGCTTTCATTAAATGGATGCTTGGAGATTCTAAGAAATTACAATTACGGTTATATGAATAAAGTTGTGTTTTTTTAAACAATTAACAATTAATAATTTGTTCAAACTGGTTGGCCATTACAACATAGCGATTCAAAACAGGACAGTGTGTGTATGCCTCCCCAGATCACACTGATTTCCCGGATCGTGTACTAAGACATCCAACATACATACACACAACTAGCATGGCACAGACTCAATAGCATGTCTAGCATAGCATAGAATAAGACAAATTAATAGTACACAATCAATTTACTAAAATAGCATTGATTTTTCATTATCTTAACTGCACGTATATCAAGGTTTTTTTTTGTAAGGCTGGGCCAGTTAAGGTGTTAATATCCAACTATTAGAGCTGCCATTTATTTTATCGCGCATTAACATATGTTGCTCACATTCGTTGTAATTGTTGCATTGAAAGATAGTCATTTCCTGTTTTATTTTTCTATTTTCGATGCTTTAAAAATTATAAAGTTTATGCTGTGTTCATGTTTTGTTTTTTAATGTGTGTACAAGGTTGCTGGAATTGATGAATATGTTGAAGGTCTGAATGAATGACAAACAAGCGACTGATCATAACGTGTTGATTGATGTTTTCCCTGAAGAACAGGGACTGACCACATCTGAACGCCTGGAAAGGAACTGAACTTCTTTTTCATGAATTTTTCAATGCCTTGATTGCGTGTCTGAAGATGCTCTTACACGGTGGACCGATGTCTTATTTTATCTCCTCTTTTTAGGATTATTTTCTGTTGGATTTAACAAATTCTTTATTTTCTTTTGAACACAGAAAAAAATAACTTTAATCACATTTTTTTTACCTTTTGGGTGTTGATTGCTTTATAACATTTTATCATCAATTAATCGGATTAATTTTAGTCAATTAGATATCACATGATGAACAAATGACTTTAAAGACCCCTTTTCTTTGCCCTTGAGCATGCCTTGTCGGGTATCTTTTTGTTGGGTAAACTCGTGTTGTTTTATTTCTGTCACCATCAGCACCAGAGCTCAGTTCTCTGAACATTTTTTTTGCACTCATGACTCACACAGAGAATGCTGTCTGTACGCCTGCTGTGATGTTATGTTTCAGTCTGTGTCAAGTGCAATTCAATGTCTGCTTTATTTTGAAATTTGACTGGCTACATAGGCAGGTAAATCTGCTGTGTTAAAGTTTTCTGCTGTCAGAAATTGCCTTTTTAAGTGTTTCTGATTCTGGCTATGTATTTCTTTTATGTTTCATAAAGAACAAGATACTTTTAGTGTCCTGGCAGTGACGATAATCTTTAATTTATTATTAGATTTCCATGTCAGTTGACCGACATAGAATCCTTCACCTAGAACACAATTTAATTTGCTAGAACAACCAATGAATGAACCCAAAGTTGAACCACTAAAACATCAATTTGACTTCTTTACACAGTATCAGCATAATAGCATAACTTTTTATTGGCAAATCATATGTGAGCTAGCATAGAAATGTGTGAGTAGTGCTCCATTCGTTAGCTTGCATTACATCACGTTCTTATCTAAGCAAAATTCAAATAAGTTTAATCAAAACAATGACTATGCTCGCACTTTTAAACTTTAAAGTATGTACTTTTTTGAGTATTGTTTTGATTGTCTAAGCGCTTTGTGACCCTGGTCTCGAAAAGCGCTATATAAATAAATATATTACTTACTTACTTTTAAAATGTTTTTAAAATTATTGTTTTCTATCTGTTAGTACGTTAGTAAGTAAGTAATGGTTGTGTCTAGAAAGCTATCTATCTTATTTTTCTTATATTTTTGCTTTCAAGAAATAAAACAATAAATTTGACTTTGCATTATATGCTACACTTTGCTATATATTTCTCTTTATTAGGATAAACTTATATTTAAATTGAAATGTTGCAAAAATGAAATTAACTATAAACTATAAAATGTGTGCAATCCCCCAACAAAAAAACAAAATCAACAATGTGACGTGTTTGTACCACAATTCACTTGATGGGACATTCCTGTGAAATTTTTCCTAGTTCTAGCAATAAATCCAGCAGCGCATGAAACGAGTTGGACATGTTGTCATGGAAAAGCCTAATGAAGAAGCGACCTTGTCATTCTGTTGAAGTGCAGATTTGGTGCATCATCAGCTCCTGTTTTTTCATCAAACCTTCTACTTGAAATGTAAAATTCCAACAGAAATGATAATAAGATGTCAGCTTCTGTTACATAATCAAGCACCGAGGGCTCTCTGTTCAAATTCCTCTATTTATTCTTCTTCTAATAAATCTGCTGAGAATGTCTTCCACTAAATTCCTGCCCTCCTAGCGCTTTATGACAATCTGAATTCAACTCACATGAAGGCATCAGTGTAACACAAATGAATGCATATCTTTTATTCATCAGCAAAAAAACACTGCACGCTTCTATCGTACCGTGCACTTTGGAGGCCAAGGTATTCCAAATCCCCGCTCTTTCCATTTAATGCTCTACAAGATTGTGAGGCAAATTGAAAAACAGACAGTGAAATATACTTTCTTTATTTCCATCATGACACAAAGAAAGAACCTTCAGTGTCGAACGACACGAAAGACTTATAATGACACCGTAAACTCGAATATTTATTTTTCTCCATTAGTTGAAACGCTTTGATGATCTGTTCATTCCGACTTTCAGCATGTTTTCATTTTTCCTTGAACCAAAAAAAACAAACTCTTAAAAGCCATTGAGTTACAAGTGGTGCCACTTTATGGCAGAAACCAATATTTGTCGTTTAGGCAAATGAAGCGACATTTTTGTAAAAGAAGCTCTTCTTGTGGCTTTTTAATGATGGCTGGCAACAGCTTAAAGTGCCTTTGCTCTGTTTATAGGTATGGTGTGTGGATCTGTAAAAAGATACATTTGTATTAATATATACAGTATTTTGAACCCAGTTCAATGTAACAATACTCAATTTGTCTTCAAGTACCTTCTAGATCTTTTTTTGATGTGGTTGTTGATGTAGACAGTTTTTTAGTTGTTCGATTTTTTTCTGATTATAAGTCTCATCCATTGGTTCAGATGCCGATTTATGGCCTTCCAGTTTAGCCGGACTGATCAAATGGCAGAGTTCAGGTGGGCTGAATTATTCTTGGGATGATGAAATCAGAGACCTCAGCCTTTCTTTTGTTTAATATATTCGCTTCCCTTTCCTCCCTTAACTTTACTATTGATGCAGTGGTAAAATGTGTTTGGTCCCAGTATGGATGGGATATTTTTGGATTATGTGCCCGGATGACTCTCTTTTTCCTTTTGTTTTGCTCACCAATATTTTTAGTTTTCTCATCCGTGACACAGATAAGTAACATTTTCACAGTGATTCTTCATCATCATTTATGTTTGCCATCCAATGTTGGGCAAACTTAGGATGAGTATCCAACCCCATCTGAAACCTTGTCTTGTGTGAATAACAATACATTCCCAGAATAACTGAGAGGAAAAAAGCTCTCCAGCTGGTCCTTGGTCTCCTCTTGTTTTGGGATTTTATCAGTTTTGATTTCACAAGTATTTAAGGAGCTCAATTAGGCTGTCTGGTTTATTGGGTGTTCCAATCAGTTTATAACTAGAAAATGCCCCCTTTGCGTCACCACAGTGGATATTGATTCATCGGTTGCCTTGATTGAAGCTGATGTCATTCTTCAATTTCATTGGAATGAATGGATGTAAGAGTCACTTGAAACATCTATTGAGCAGGAGTCCAGAGGGCATAGACTAATGGAACTAGATCGAACCAGATCGTAGTCTTGGTACAACTTAAGATTCTTCAATAAGAGCTATATGCAGTGTCTAGTGCTAAATTCGCTTATAAAGTAAACGCTTGAAATATACTTCTTTAATAGAAACTAATGTGAAAACCTATCCTGACTTACTCACATGTTTCAAATGTTGAAGTCTTCCTCTCCAAGATGCAGTAAGTCCCCCATATGATGATGTTTTGAACTTATTACTTTATAAAGGTCCCCCCAACTAAAATCTTGGCAAATGAGAGGTTGCGAGAGCGGAGTAAATTATGATGTTATAATGGCTTGAGTCCTAATCCAACCTGCTGTGACAAACCTTGACACTTGACCAATCACAGCGAGGGGGTGTGGTTATGGTAAACAAGATTAAATCTCCAGGATAACAAAACGTTTTCAGTGGGCGTGGCTTAATGTAAATGTACAGTATATATAGATGAATTTAAGAGACACTCGAATCAATACATTAGTTGCCCTTTAAATAACAATAATGGTAAAAAGCTAAATAGGACAGTTGGTGGATGTATTGTTTTGATAAAAACTAGTGAACCATTTTTACGAAGGTTTTTTGAATCTGGACTTTTTTGAAAATGAGTTTCCTGAAGATGTCATTGAGATCTGGTTATAAGTTATCTCTTCCAGCAGACAACAACGATGGTGGAAGTAATTATGTTAACAGAATCTGCATAAATAAAAGTAACGACTCCCCCGGAAACATCATTAATCTTAAGACAAAACCGACAGAATCTTCTTACTTCAATATTTGCATACAATTTATTTTCACAGAAAACCGCTTCTCAAATGAACTTATTTTGTAACACAAAAGAAATGTTGCACAGCAGTAATAAGAGAAAATCACATAAATTTCAAATATCACAACACCCAAATTTGCACGTTTCGATGAACCCTTGGTGCGTACATGCTTCACTGTGCAGATTCATTTTCACTTGAGGAATTCAGCGCGACAAAAACAGATCAAGTGGCCACGCAATAATGACCTGCCCCTCGTCGCTTGCAAGGCGGATCCTTAATAAACAACGTGACTAATGGTGCCGTGTAATGAGCGTTGACACGCGCGGCGAGTCCTCGAACACATCGTCCCCTAGTTAAATGAGTTGACAGGTCTGGTGCATAATACTGCTTATGATGAGGTTTCTACGCGTGTATTAAACTCTTGAGGATCATCTGGATTATTGACCCAGGAATCTACCAGGAGGCATGTGTCTGATCTAGTTTGACTTAAAAATAAATAAGTTTAACACGTTCATTTGAGATTTATTTTAGTCAAAACAAACCATAAATAACCAGCAAAAATATTATTCTAAAATATGTTGCATTCACTTGCTAAAGCTGCATAAAATGTAAAATTATATATAACATAATTTATATTTTACATCAGGGGTGTCAAACTGGTCCAGAAAAGGGCAGAGACGGTGCAGGTTTTTGTTCCAACCAGTCAAGCACACATGAGTTAACCAATCAGGTGTCGGCTTAAACAAGCAACACCTGACTGACAATTAATTGATTACTGTCTTCAGACGCCTGATTGGTTCAACTTTATGTGCTTGACTGGTTGGAACAAAAACCTACACCACCCTGGCCCTTTACTGGACCGGTTTGACACATGTGTTTTACATGTATATTTATTTATAATTTTTACATTATGAAAAATAATTTTTCTGTTTTGAAAAAAATGTAAACCCTTTTTTGTGAAAGAACATTTTCTTTTCAGGGAAATAAAACTGTTAGTAAAGAGCAACCATTTCTCTCCCTCAAGTGAACACTTCAATCAACTTAAGAAGCAAGAAGGCCGTCTGATGTACTGAAGTGGGGTTGCCAAATTTGCAGTAAGAGGATAACACAAACCCCGCAACGATGATTTCATTGTCTGCCACACACTCTAATCCACTCAAGTATTCCGCTTAAAACGCTCGCAATTAAAAACACATAAAGGGTATGAAGTAGCTCACTACCCCCAAATATAATCCAAAGAATCTCTTTGAACTCAATGGGGCGATTTAAAGGGATCGTCAGTAGAATTGTACTTTTTAAACTTATGCAGAGGTTTTTTGGGGATTCCGAGAAGCTGCACGTTTAGAACATATTTTTACCAATATTTATCTATGCTTGTGCAGGCAATACCATAAGTTAAGAATCTTCTTTTTCCCCAGAAGTACTGAAACATTCTGACATAAATGATTTTAAGCAGACCTTAAGGAATTCAGATGTAGGCGCCTCATTTCGGGTTTGATGTTATTTTCCCAGCTAATTAATTTGTCTCTTAATTACAAACATTCATGTGTATCCAAAGATATAGTCATGAGACTCAGAACCCGCCTTGCAAAGCCCGTCCAACCCACCTGCAATTTCGCCCCGAAATAATACGGACAGTTATGCACACACAATGTAGTTCAACAGTATTTCATATGATTCACAATCTTAGGAAATGAAGTATTTTATTTTATTTTTTGGACAATGTTTGCATTCATTCTTGAAGCACTTTTTCGGACACAATTTAAGCACCAGCACCGTACTGTCAAAGTATCAGTACCAGACCAAACACCAAATACTAAATACCAAATGCCAAACTGTACTCAATCACGCTTGCTGTTTTGACCTACAGTACTCACATCCCTCAGCTGGGGGCAGTATACTTTTAATATGTTAAGATTCTATGGAACCTTAAAACACCGAACATTATAATCTCCGCCCCAAAACATAATTTTTATCGTCAAGTTTGTTTTGTATTTTGAAACATCCTTCAAAAGCAGTTAGTTAACTCAGGTCATTGCTACTCCAGGCACTGATTGCTTTGCAACTCCAAGTCCACCTCTCAAAATTCTGGTTTTTGTTTGTTTCCACATTTTGATTTTATGTGCAAGATGTACTTAAACTTGGGTCCATAGAGTAAGAGCAAGCGAAGGGTTGGTGAGGCTTCATTAAGCAGCTACTACTGTATCATGATACATTTTAAAAAGCCACTAGATGGCATTAAGACACTGTATCGTGATACAGCTGATGCTGTATCATGAGGCCTCATCGACCCTGGAAACCCTGCATTCCTGCCCGTGTACACCTCATGAAGGAAGGCGTTCTGGATAACATCTCATTCAGGTTATCTCGATGTTCTACTTTGAGCTCCGTATGTTTGACTCTCTGAGGGAGAATCCAACACCACATTACAGAAGCAAGCTGGAATATAACCTTTTAATTGTAAGACTTGTAATCCATCCATTCCTAAGATACTCTTACATCTAGATATAAGGTTGTTTTCTAAACTAGAGAAAACATTTTTACTTTCTCACACATCACAACCCCTTTGTAATGGTGTTTATGGCTATTTGTTGGCGTTAAATCCAGATTGTCATCTTAGAATCCTCATCTATTCATAGTGAGACTCGTCTTGAACCGACCCCGACAAACCAGTATGGCTACCACATTTCCAAAAGCGACATCACTCTTGAGCGTGAAAAACATAAAAATAATCATCACATTATTTTCGTTGGTTTATAAAAAATACATTGAGCTGTTGACACTGTTTGATCTGATACATTTTCAAATACACAGACATTTCTGAAGATATATTTAGAGAAAACACTTCCGAGTGTGTTTTTACCCACAGGATGGTGCAAGGATCTGCTGTCAAATTGAATCTGCATATTTTGCGAGCCAGTCTTACAATTGTACGAGCGCGGTAATGTATATGATGAACCAAACGTGTAACAGGGAACAAGTAAGCAACACTTACACATGGTTAGTAATAGGCGGTGTATCGATTGATACAGAATTCGCTTTGAGCAAAAGAACATGGTGTTTTGCAAACAAGTGAGCGCAGACTGACTGGCCTAGTTGTCGGTTCTTTGCCGAGCCACAGTTCATTAAAACTTGTTTTAATCAACGAACCGTCTGATCACGCTCGTGCTTCACACCCTTGCTGTCTTTGAATTTCTCCCGAGTAACATTTCTGGGAAGATGCGTAGGCCCCTTTGATTGGTGTCTACACCTACTCGCTCGTGCGTCAAATGGGAGCCGCACTTGTGGAATATTTTGGATCCTTTGTGCAGAAGAGAATCGGTCCTCATAGACGAGAACTACTTCCTGATGAACGCTCAGTTTAGATAGACGTCATCTGATCTAGTTGCGAAATGAATTCTCTTTAATCTTTGACTTTCTTTTCATCATCAACTCCCATTTCAATTTAACCCTTAACATTTTAAATTCTGTTTTGATTTGAGTAGATTTTTTTTGTTGAAAAACTCTTAAGATACGAATTTGATGGCAAATGTAAGCATTTTCGATGCTGTTGTTTTAAATAATGGATTAAAAAATAAAAAGTAAATGATGAAGCATGCAAATTCTGTAGATTTCTATTTTTTGCATTAAGGAACTGAACCTTAAATATTGGACTTTGCACGTGAAATGTACTGGTAACCAATTTTGAGAAGTTTTAAACTCTTGATAATAAGACATATCTATATATAGACAATATATATATATATATATTGAATTTGTATAAGAAGAGGACAAAGGTTTCCGTTTCAGAAATTAGTAGCTTTTTATGACTAAAATCATCGTTGTTTCCCGATCTATGACCCATTTAAGACTGTACATTCAGATTAAATCCGTAAAGAATATTTGACTTTGCATGCCAACTATTAAATATACAGTCACCAAAAATGCTACATTTTTTAATAGATGGGTTCAAGTTGGTCTTTAGTGGGTTAGATATTTGAAATTGAAATAGGTGTTCAATATTTGTGTTCAAAATTGAAAGAAAATCGAGAGATGCAGGGATTCGCTTAGTGTTGGATTTTCAGATATTGGTTTGGTTTGTTTCATTCCATTTGTTCTATGTCACTCACAGACAATTTATTTTCTTGCTTGATTTGACCTCCTCTTGAAGGCCACTTCATGATTGACAGCAAGGACAGGGGAGCACAGAATGGAAGTGATGACAAGAATGCTGATGAAGCAATAAGAAAAATGTCTGATCATCAGATTGACATTCACTTAAAGTGGAGAGCGATGCATTCGAGCATGTCTTCTACGTTGCCTAGTGGATCGCTTTATTGAATCATTAATGCCAGAACAAAATCTATTTATTGTGTTCCGTCAAAACAAACACATCTACTCACTTTTTAAAATGCTGGCATCTAAAAAGTTCGGTAAAAGGTTGTAATGGAATTGCTTGGTCTGCATTTTATTATATCTGGAGACGCCGATTTTTTCAAAAGTTTGACCTGCTGTCCCTCCCCTTCAGATATGGTCACAGATCTTTTCAATTCAGAAGTTCAAACCAGGAGGTTATTATTATAATTATTAAAATGTATCTTTCATTCTCACAATGGACCCTTAAGAACTGCTGGAATTTACATATCTATTTTTTAGGAGTTAAAACAACCCTTTGATTTTGTTTCTTCGTGCTGTAAACAAGAAAACAGGAATTCAAGTGAAACTAAGCTAACTGGATGTTGCTATTTTATCTCACTGATCTAAATGAATAACAAATCACATACTTCAAAGGTTCACGCTTTTGAACACATGTGTTAAAAAATAAAAAATAAAAAAAGAGCTGCAGGGTTAATGTGATGAAAGGATGAGTCATAAGAATGTCGTGTATCTGCTTTGTTGCTCATAGTTACACATTTATCTCTAACACCAGGAAAGGTTTCCTGTTATGGCTCATTGAATCCATGTATACATAAGCAAAAATAATTGTACAATGTTATTTTTCAAGGGAGGGGGTAATTCCCGATTAAAAAAGAAAAAAAGAAAATAGATCCATTGCACCATTCTGGGATGAGAAGCTTAAAACTGTGTAAATGTTGTCCTTTTTTCGAGAACTTCTAGGTAATCTGGATCAATGTGGAGCTTTGCTTTCATTTCCCAGTACTGGCTTCTGTTGGGCTCCACGTAAACAGTACTCGGTGTCGTGCAGTAGAGAATTGTCTGTTGTATTCTATCTGGATGTGTGTATTGATGTCCCACATCAAAGTCTGAGGTATACTGGGCGGATGAATGCGCTCCGTGTCTGCAGGGTAATGTGTTGCTGTGGCGTCTGTTCTTGTCAGGCTCAAGTACATCTCTGTGGTAACCCGGATCATCGCGGCGAGGGGTGGAGGACTTATTAAGAGGCTCCGGAGAAGTGGCGCTGTACTCCGAGCTTATTATATTACTGACCGCTTCCTCATCAGAGTTACCCAGGAAAGCCCCGCTCAGCTCGTCAAAATCTCTAAACCCATCCACCGACTTGCTGTCGGCGGGCGTGTGGGCGGCACTTCTGCTCGTGGGTTCTGACGGAGGTGGGATGTACTCATAAAGATGCCCGGCAGAAGTCTTGACCTTTGGAATGGCGCCCGCCTTTTTGTAAAGGCCGTATTCCATGTTAAGGGAGCTGATGCATGCGTTCATGGAGTTGTTTTGCTCGTTCTGATTCTTTTGGTGTCTCTTCTTCATGACCACAAACAAGCCCGCGGCCACAAACACAGACACGATGAAGATAAGAAGAAGAGCAAGAATCATCACCGATAAAGGAATGGTGCTGAAGTGCGTGTCCGAGTCCAGCGACGTTTCTATGGTGATGGTGCTGCCAGGAAATGTTTCTTCCGAGGGGGGGATCACAGAAGCTAGAGTGTTGGAGTTATTAGGGCAGAAATTAGACGTCTTGATGTATCTCATATCCTCCCCGGCGAGCCTCTTAGGGGAGCCACAGATAACGTTGTTTACAACTGTGCCTGTGCTGAGCGTTTCCAGCCACATCCTCAAATCCAGAATGCCACAAGAGCAATCCCAGGGATTCTCGAACAAATCCACCTGCACTAGTGCCGTCAGCTGATCCAGCACGCCGCTGACAGGCAGGTACCTCAGAAGGTTGCTGCGTAGATTAAGTCTCGCTAAAGTCAAGCCTTTAAATGTCTCCGGTGGCAACGTTTTCAACAGATTATTGTTCAGGAAGAGGAGCTGAAGCTTTGGAACGTGTTGGAACGCGTCAGAGGAAACTTCTTTAATCACATTGTACTCCAAATATAGGAACTGCAGGCTCTCCAGTCCGTAAAACATATCGGATGTAAGACGATCGACTAGGTTGCCGTTGAGATAGAGTCTTCTCAAATGTGTCAAATCCCCAAAAGCTTGCTCGTCTATTTGGGCGATCCTGTTGTTTCCCAGATGAAGCAAGTCTAATCCAGTTGCCTCGAGGAAATCGGATCTGCGCACCACAGGGATAAAATTCCCGGTGAGATACATTTTTTTTGGGTTGTATGGTTTGGGATTTAATTCAGAGATGTACTCGATCTTCCTCTCTTGGCAGTTCACATTCAGGCCAAGGTCTGAGATTTGAAGATTGCATGTACAAGCAGCCGGGCAGTCTAAAGGCACGGGGGATTTGGTTTGATAAGAAATAATTTGGCCGTAGTTATGTGGTTTATTGGATGGGACCCTTGCAGTCGGTCTTGATTTTAATTTCCCCGACTGCCGGGGGCCCTTTGTGGGTCTTGATGAGGAGCGTGCTATCCCAGATGAAGTTAGAGAAGCAGTGACTTGAGCTGGCGTGCTCTTAAAGTATGCGTCGGTGCTCAAATGGGGCAAGGGTGGCATCTCGTACTCTGCGATGGCTCTCCGGGGACACAGCTCCTGCTTTGAAACCTCATCGAGATCCCGTCCGTGGAGACGAAAGGGGAACTCGCAAACGACATCCCCGACTAAAGCGGTGTAGGATATGCTCTCTAGCCAGGTCTTAAGTGCGATCAACTCACAAGAGCAGTTCCAGGGATTCTCTTCCAGCTGCAGCTCCACCACACTGTTCATGTGCTCCAGTAGACCCGAGTAAGGGAGCACTTTCAGCTGATTGCCCCTCAAGTCCAAGTGCGTCAGCGGTACATGCTGGAAAATATTGACGGGCAAAGCTGATACCAGGTTGTCGTTAAGAATCAGAACCTCGAGATGTTGAAGTCTGCTGAAGGCGTTCGGTGCCACATGAGTGATGTAGTTATAATCGAGCTGAAGATATTCCAGACTCTCCAGACCCCAAAAAAACTCCTCCTTCAAGACATCGATCTTGTTATTGTTCAGATGCAATCGCTTTAATCCCTGAAGTCCGTTAAAGGATCCGGCTTCCAGCACGGTTATTTCGTTACTCCCCAGGTGTAGTATTGTCAGTCCCGTATAGTCGACGAAGTCGTCGGCGGACAGCTTGTTCAAAAGGTTCCCGGTGAGGAGAAGGTAATACTGGTGAGCCTGAACCGGGCTGATGTCTGACATTCTCACGATGCCTCTGTTCTCGCAGTTGACTGTCAGAACTCCTTCCTTCTCTTCACACTCACAGAGTCTCTGACATATCCCTCCGTAAGAGCTGAGCACCTGAGCCGTGCACGCAGTCGTAATCAGGACATATACAATCCAAAGATGCATTTTCCTATAGAGCGTGGCCACAGCAGGTGCCCAAGATGTCATCTGCAACGGAGAAGAGTGTGAGGACGACAACTTTTAACACCTTCATTCATCAAAGCCAGCCGCTTCTGAGACATGTAACTTCTCACGTCGGGAGCGAGAGCGCAACTTGTTCAAGCGATGGAATTCAACAAAAAAGGAAGGTCACGGTGATGGAAGGGTGACAGTGTCGCATGCAAGTACACTGGGAGCTGCAGCTTGTGAGTAACCAGCTAAAGATCTGTTAAAAAAACAAAAAAAAAACATACCTCTTGTTCATGAAGATGCAGGTAATCTTCCGTTTTTTAAATCCATCAATCCAGGAAAGTAGGATCCAGCAGATTTAAAAGCAGGTCATTAGGAGACTGACACAAATGCTGATGGACCATAACTGCTATTCATGACTCGATATGTGTGAAGATACGCAAGGATGTGCGCCTCGTAACTAAGTCTCTGCCCCTCTCTCTCTCTCTCTCTCTCTCTCAGCTGTCTCCCTTTCCCTCTCCTCCCACCCTCTCTCTCTCTTTCTCTCTCTCTCTCTCTTTCCTACCCACTTTTGCCAGCGACCCTGGTGGTCGCAGGGATGTCATGTCATTTCATGCACAACCAATCAGCTCATTCAAGCGTCAAACCCCCCCCCCCCCCAGTTAACACATGTTGACCTACCTTTATAGAGACGTCCAAAATAAGTGATCAATCATTTAGATGAGTGGATGCTCTACGACGCTTTGTTAAACCGCTTATCATGCTATTCATCCCAATAACAAAACCTGCGCTGGAATCGCTAATCACATCAGCGTTTTATAATCTGGCTCAGATGTAAGGTAGAGCGCAGAAGAACCTTTTATTCATCTTTCCTCTATTTTGAAATTGGCAAACTGTTGAACTTTCTTAATGGCAAGGGAAAAAAATGACTTAAAAATACAAAAAGGGACGAAAAAAAAGAATCTGCCTTATTTAAAGAGCAACAAGTATAAAAACCCAACTCTCCTGACTCCCTCACATGTTTCAAATTTTGAACTCTTCCTCTCAAAGTCCCTCATCATGACCATGATTTGAACTTATTGCTTTATAAAGTTCTCCCCCGTCTGAAATCTCAGCGAACTAGAGGTAACGAGAGCAGAGCCCATTATGATGTAATAATGGTCTTTACTCCTCCTCCAGCCTACTGTAATCACATCATGCTTTGTTTATACAACGAGTCCCTCGGAGGTGGAGGCTTCAGGATTGATGATGCACGGGTAAATCCTTGATGGTTGACCAATCACATGGTTGAGGTTATGGTAAACAAGATTTAATCTCCACAATAAACAAAGAGTTTTCAGTGGGCGGGGCTTAGGCACATTTTCTAATTTAAATATTTCAATGAAAAGAGAGTTTTGTTCAAACAGACACATACTGATGAGTACAATGGAGTTCAAGATATATTTAAGAGACACTTAAATCAACATTATTTGCCCTTTAAGGATAATTAAAAGAGTTGGCACAAGGCACTAATATAGTTAAAGCACGAAAAACATCGACCGACTGTGCTGGCTAGTAGTGATGGTCTCATAAGCAGTGCCATTATCTTCAGAGTCCATCAGATGGCTGTCTCTGTTCTATTTTCCTTTGTTTTGAACAACTGTTCTAATGAAAAATTACATCCTTTTTTAAACTGATGGCGCCACCTAATGACCTCTAAACAACATGACACTGCTTCATGAGGCTTCATCAGACCATCACTTTTGACTAGACCAAAAACAGTAGAGAAACACATGTACAAGATATTCTAAGCGCTATATAAATAAATATTACTTACTTACTTACTTACTTATGAAGTCACGACAAAGATCAATTTTAACCACAGACAATTAAGGGGAACAGGGAACAGACTGAAAGACAGTTGAACATAGAACCAGGAAGTTATACAGGAGGGCAGCTATCTTACATTTTTCATTGATACCTTTGTATGGATTAAATGGTTTATTTTATGGAGCTGTTAAAGTATTGGCTGATACTTAACACTAGTGTGAGATCCTGACTAAATAAATATTAAAAAGTAAAAGAAAATTAGACTATAAACTTTATGTCATAGTAATATGTCAAAATAACCCTGATTATTCAAAGTGAGATGAGAGAACGAATTGGAACTTGACTTTTATTATTGACTTAGGTCAGTGTACAGGTTTTTAACTTCTGTGCTCGGACACACAAAATATGGTGGTTGTTGTTCAAGGTCGTTAAATTAGTCCCAGAAATATTTATTCACGTATTTCTTTTCACTTATTTTCAAATAGAGGCTGTTAGACTCCTGTGTGGGAGTTCGTCAAGGTTGTCTGCCTTTCACAACGTTTCTTATCTCTCACCGCCTTCGGCACATTTCAGAGCGGGTCAAAACACTTTTGGGTTTAATTAAAAGATCCCCAGGAGTGAAAGTTTCCTCACCTACACGAAAGTAAATACATACTCAGAGATTGTGTTTAAACAGCTCTTAAGGTTTATCTTTCACAAATGAAACTACAGACAAAACAGTTGTGTGGAGTGTTTGTTTGGTTATATGTGTGCCGTGATAGATGAGCAACCTTGCCAGGGTGTCCCCGAGGAGCTGGGACAGTCCCTCTGAGACGATTTTATCAAAAACTTTAACTACTGAAAGAGTTGTTTTTCATGTTCAACCACTATTTTTTGGTGCAAATGATTTGAAGAACAGTCTTGAACTGTTAACTTCTAGAGCATAATAACATCACTATCAAAAAAGGCGTTAACAACACGATATTGTGTAGGAATCAACTACTAAATAAGAGCTTTTAAAATAAAGAGAGAAGTTACTTTTTTCAAAATTATGATGAAAATCCAATATTTTAGAAAGACAGCCAAAAACCTACTTTATAAAGTATAAAATATGGTTGGGTTTTTTATTAATCCAATGCAGAAGTTCAAAAAGTTGCAGTTCATTAAGTGGACACTCCTTCTTGCAGCCGAAAATCTCATGGTTGAAAACTGTGAAACATATACAGACGGGTGTCATCGCAAACACAATGTCCCCAAAATTTGCCAAAGTTGGAGTTTTTGATTTGTGATCTTTTATTTGAGGGTTACGACAAGGGTTAGATAAGTTATTTAATAAAATAATATGGGTACATTTTTCTTCCGGTTAAGTAAAAATATGCACAAAATATGTTTTTGACAGATTTTCCTCCTCTTTTAGCTTCATTGTTTTTTTTTTGTTACTGAAAATTCTTGAATCTTACGCAACGAAGAATAAATGTGCATTTTATCAAATCGATTTTTTTATGTTTTTATCTTTTTATGTTGCAGCTGACAGAAAAGAAAATGATATCCAAAATCTGGCTCAGGATCCTTTAACAGTTTTGGTAAAATATTATATTATGTTTTTAACATAGCCTACTAAATTACTCATGAAATGTTTTTTTTTTTTGTTTTTTTTTTGTCCTGTTCTTGTGTTCGTAAACAGCAGTAGGTAACATAAAATCCCGTCCTTCAAATCCTTCCTGTCAGTCTCTGAAGAGGAATCCATTTTTTACAGCGTCTGAATAAAATCTTGGTGTGAAGTTCCTGCCCGTGTGCTTCAAAGTGCATTTAACATTTTCACATTGTCAAGTAGAGTGGTGGCCCACGCACGTCCTCGCCTTCTCAAATGTGACTCTCTTTGTAGTACCGTTTGGATGCCATAGGCTAAAGGAATGACTGGAAAAAAAAAGAGTTCAACTATATAAAAAAGGGATTTGATCCCCTTTATATGATACAGTTTGTTCTTGTGTGTGTTCTTAAAAAGAAACTAATGTGTTTATTTCAGTGAGTCTTAAATCGATATTGGACTCTATTGTACTGATCAGTATGTGTCTGTTAGTACAAAACTCAACTTTTCATTTAAATATTTGAATTAGAAAATGTGCTTAAGCCCCGCCCACTGAAAATTCTTTTTTTTTTCTGGAGATAAAATCTTGTTTACCATAACCACACCCACACTCCTGTGATTGTTCAAGCATCAGGTTTGTCACCATCCATCATCAATCCTGGAAGTCTCCACCTCCAAGGGACTGGTTGTATAAACAAAGCGTGGTGTGATTACAGCTGGCTGGAGGAGGAGTGAAGACCATTATTACATCATAATGGACTGACTGAAAGACACTCTTGTAACCTCACGTTCGCTGAGATTTCAGACGAACTTTATAAAGTAATAAGTTCAAAACATGGTCATGGTGAGGGACTTACTGCATCTTGGAGAGAAAGACTATTTGAAACATGTGAGTGAGTCAGGAACGTTGTGTTTTGCCTTTCCACCATTATCCCCGAGGGACTGATGGAAGCTCTCCTGCTGCTGTCATGTGGTAGGTTTGAATCTGACTGTCCCCTGTAGGGGATTTACAAAATGCAACGTTTCCTTCTTCCTTCATGCTCTCGCTACATGAAGTCCAAGCGGTTGGCCATGGCCATGTCCAGTCATCCATGGAACAATCCGTAGATAATTCTTATTTCCTAGTTCTTCCTGCTGATGCACATCTGTTGCACATGGAAGTTGAGGTTTGCGTGCCTAACAAAAATGATTCTGCATCTGATGTGTAAGATATCTCTGTAATATATAAAGAAGACGAAACTAAATAGGCTAAAAAAAAAGAATTAACATTTAATAAAAAAACATATTAATGGTGACAAAATCTTATATAAAAAATTATATAAAAAGTTAAATATTTTTTATTGAAACATAAAAGCCCTTCTTTCGTTATATATTTTATGTGTATAAAACAGTCTTTCCACATGTGAAGACATGTTTTTATTTTACATGTAATCGTAACTAATTTATATCACTTTAAATGATCTTATTTTCAATGTTCACATTTGCAGGTCGGCTAAAATAAAACGTGCGACTGTGACTCACGCGTTATGACTCACCCCCCTTTATTAAGTGCGTTTGAACTAAATGACGGTAGAGGTGTGATAAGTAGTGCGAATTAACATTACTATTCTTAGTCTTTTCTCTTCTATTGTGTTTCGAGTCACGAGGAAACACAGACCTGTCGTGCCCTTGTCAAGCCTATGCTGTGCGACTCTGGTCCGACAATGTCAGCTTTATTATATCAGTGTGTTGGTGAGCCGTATCCATCTTCCTCTCCGGTTGGCTCGTGGTTAGACAGGAGGCGAGCGGGCACATCAGAGATGCAGCCTGTGGCTCGTATAAAAGAGAATGAAGGCTGCATGCGATTCATTTGGGCGTCTGCTTATTCTGCCTTTGGAGATTCAGGCTGCTAACTGGGCTACACCGTCAGCCAAAACCCGTCATTACAACACAGTCGCTGCATATATTAAAACTTATGTTTAAAGAAACATTATTAGCATATTTTAGTGAATTGACTCAATATTATTTTATCTCTGCAGTACAGAATCTTACATAGGAGTGTGTATGTATCTGTGGTTTTTAGAACTCCTGTCTAAAAACTGCACAGAGCTCAGTCATTGGCATTTCAATTGGTGAATAAACTAAACATTGTGATGATGCGATCTCACTTCTCCCCCTCGCCGGCTCCACGCAAGCTGCCACAAATCCATTTCTCCCTCACTATCACAGGCTTCTTCTTCACTTGAAAGGCTTTTCATGAAGATCAGGATGTCTGCTTTATATGGATCCTAGTTTTCTGTTCACTACAAAGAAGCATTACCACTTGTTTATTTTGTGCTTCAAGAGTCTTATATCGATGCAACCTGAGCCTAACAATGTTGTTGTGTGCAGTGCAGTTGTAATAAAAGGGAACTTCCTTTTTGGAAAATATGTTTTTACTTTATCTTTTCCTTTTTTTTCTCCTTACAGCAGACTCACATATATCAATTGACAAGTCAACTCAAGCAAGTAATTGTGTATATGAATGTATGAAGATGTTTACAATTTGTTTTATTTTGTTTTTTGGTCACAGTCAGGAAAATGTCATTGTCTCGGTGGTCATGTATTTATCTTGATCTTGAAAAGTCATGGTCTTAGTCTCAATCTATAAACTCCTTGTCTTGGCATTTGCCTTGGTCACAATCTGGAGTCACAAGTCTTGTTCTTGATCTTGGTCGTGGATTTGGACTTGGTCTTCGTCTCAAACTTGATCTGGAAAAATCTTTATTTTGGTCCCGGTCCTGGTCCTGGTCTTGTCTTTGTCTCAATCTGTAAGGATTTTTCTTGGTCTTGGTCTTGATCTTGGTCTTTGTCTTGGGCTTGTACTTGATCTTCGTCCCGGCCTCGATCTGAATAAGTCTTGGTCATGGTCCTGTACTGGTCCTGGTCTTTGTCTAGATCCGAAGTGGTCTTGGTCTTGGTCTTGATTTTTGTTATAAATGTAAAGAGTACTCAAGTGTGAAGCCCTAAGCGTGAATCATGGATTCGATCTATTTGCTTTTGAATACACAGTGTATGTAGAACATAGTATTCTACAATGCAAAACACTGTAGCATTATTACGTTTAAAATATATAGAGAATACAGAATAGATAGAGATGTACTGCAATAACTTTGCTGAGGTCCTTTAGTCACATTTAGCTAAATGAAGTTAACAAAAAACAAAAAACTATCATTACAGTAAACAGAAACTCTTGTGATAAGGTAATAGTAAGACTTTTGTTCATATATATATATATATATGTAAATGGAAAATATTGTGTATATGAGATTTGGAACACGGACATACGGTAGGTCTCTCGTCTAAAATCAGACTCACCGCAGCGGAAATTCAGTGATTAAATCTTTTACATCGTATAGCGATGACATCACAGTCGCTGAGGGCATCGGAATTGATGTTGAGTGTAATTCTTTAGGCTTCCTTGTACTCCTGAGGACCTGACTCACTCTCTCCTCCTCTTCCCCACCGTGCTGTGCCGCGTAATAATGCTCAGTCGTGTGTTTGCTGTTCACTTTGATGTTCATCTATGGTTGCAATATGTTGAGGGAATATGAGACTCAAGCAGGCGATGCATGATAAGAGCCTCATTTACTATCTCTTCAAGTATGCCGTCGCACTTGCACATAATCTTCTGGTACTTCCAGATGACACACGCACACACACACGCACACAGGAGTAGGATAGAAAATGAAGATGGCTAATAAATATGCTTTGATGTCCGGAATTAACAAATGGAGCTGGAGCTGTGCCAGGGATGATGATGGCGGCTAACGTGTGTGTCTTACAGATGGTGTGCGACATTTTGTCGTCCCTGTCCAGCTGCAGCCGACAGAGGACCCCCGTGTACTGCTGAACCGGTTGCTGTGCTCGTATTCCGGCCGCATCACGAAATGCCGTGGTGCTCCTGCGACAAACACCGGAAGGTCAGGAGGACAATGAAGACACCACTTCAAAGATGACCCAGAGTTTAAAGAATACGCTGCAACGACTTTGCAGATATGAGGCGGGTCTCAATTAAATCTAAAAGCGTTTCAAGTCGTCCACACTGAGGGTCAAAGGGAGATGCTGTCAGCAAAGACAGAAGTGTAAGCGCAACAACAAAATAGAGGAGACGCCTGTGCCTCCATTTCTCCCTGCCCTCCGGAAACAGTGGCACTACTCATTAAAACACATTTTAATTAGCAACATGGATCAAGTGTATGTTTGTATCTCAAAGCTAAATGCTCAGTCTGAACTTCAGCTCATTACATTTTTGTTGTCTACTTCAGATTGCTTCTGTTGTCGTGACTTTTGGGATGACTGGACACTTTCTCCCACTTAAACATGTAGGTGGTGCCATCGTTTATTTTCGTCTTGAAGTGGCCATAATTGTAACTGTAGTTATTAGTCATTACAGGAAACAAACAGGTTCATTTAAAGCTAAATCACAGTTTTACGCAGTACTGTTTAAAATGCATTTTTGAAATAAATGTTATTTATTTATTTATATTGTTGAATAAAATAAAATGATTTTCACCCAGTTTATAGGTTTAAGATCATTACAAATGGCAAGTTCAAGATGTGATAAATCAATACTTTCAATGGGTGAACAACATTGACTGCCATTGATATATTTTAGGGGATGTGGACTTCTATACCAGAAAACAACAGAAAAATCATAACATTGGAAATTAGAATTTTTGAGGAAATGATAATAAAAAACATGAGATTTTAGCTTAGACATTTGCCATCGTCAAAGATGACAGGTTTATGATGCTATGAATAAAGAATTGTCCAAACTTAAAATCAATAGCGACTCAGATGTCTTCTCGAGCATCTGGATTATTATCGTACAACATATCATAGCATTTGATTGAAGAATTTTCTGCGAAAATTGATAATTAATTTAATCATGTTGTCCATTTGACATTTTCAAAGATTTATGGAGGAGAGGCTGTCGGTCTTATGAAATGTATAAATCGACATTCAAAAAGACCATTCCCCGAACAGGTCATGACATGGCAAACTTGGCAGCCCTGCATCATTACATGATAGAAACAAAATGGAAATGTTTATTTGGTAGATTAAATGCTTCTTGAAAATCATTCTTTGTTCCCCTATTAAATGACATTCAAACAGTGTATTCTGTCGTTTACTCCTGTTTGCTGGATTATATGTTGATATTTAAATGAATTTATTGGCAATGTATTCATTAAACAAACATGAGCCTCGGTAGCGTGTGGAAGAACCATCATTCAACATGGCATCTCCTCCTCATGCTGGTCACATGCCACCGTGGGACGGCATCCCGTTCTTCAAACAGCATTTGTAGCAAGTCAGCCAACATTGTTGTGTCGTTCACTCTGGCACAGAGCTAATCCCACAAGTGTTCAATGTGGTTGAGGTCAGGACTGCTGGCAGGTCATCCTCTCCACCTAGAGGCAGTCTCTGATAAACCTCGTTCTGAGTGGGCGAATCTTGTAGGGTGAAGTTTGGTCCCAGACGGTGAACATATGGGATTGCCGCTGCTTGCCGAGTCTCATTTCAATATCTTTCTGCTTTAAAATAAACTCCAATGATGACAAGCCATGTTTTTCCTGTGCCACCAACACCAAAAAAGATGGCAACGTTCTTACACTGTCAGTGCAGCAGAGTGTTCTCCACGACTTGTCCATACTTTGACCTTGGCAGAATCTGGACCCAACACTGAACAGAATGGTCCTCCATATGTTCAGGTTCCAGTGAAGGTGTTGTCATGATACAACAAAGAGTAGGCTCAGGCACAAGAATAAAAAAAATACTAAGAACAAGGACAAAAGTAATCCACAGAGAGTGATTAGAGAACGTACACGCCAGGAAGTGACGTTTATAATCTGACGCCTGTTGCTGCAGGAGAGGTGGTTTCAAGGTCTGTTGCCGAGGTGGTGGTTTAGTGATGAGCTGCAGCTGCTGTGAGAGCAATAGGCGCACTATGTTCTGCATACACTGTGTATTCAAAATAATAGTGGAGCTCAGTCTATTCTAGATTATTTGGGCAGGGAGGTGTCGGCCATATCGTTCTGCAAACCCTGATAGCAAATTTATAGCAAACAACCTACGACAACTCTGTCTTTTTGGGGTGTTACTTTAAAGGTGCAACTTGGTTTTGTGAAACACCATCTTGAATTTTTCCTATTACGTGGCTCTATCCATATCCGACAAAAGTGGTATATGCCGATCCTTGCACCATCTACTGACCACTGTAGCACAAGCGATTTTCACAGGTGCTGCCTGGCAGAGTACAGGTGTACCAAAATCTGAAAGATTCAATAGTGACAGCAGAATAAGATTTTTGACTTGCATAGAAGATTTATCAATTTCTTTTATGGGCAAAACCCAGATTCTTACTCCTGCTTGCCCCACAAATGCAGGTTCCTTACAGGTGTGGATCATTCTAACGATACAAGAGTAATTCCCAAGAACCATTGAGAAATACTATCAGCCAATAAATCAATCATTAAATAAGTGTCCTTCTGGTGTGATGTGTTTTATGTCCAAAATAATGACAATAAAACGAATTGTTGACCTTCATGATGTATAACTGTCTGCTAGTTGAACATCATGGCAACACAGGTTGTGGTATAAACTTGTAGCTAGTTTTTGGCAAACATGAGATGAGAACTGAACTGGCCATAATTACTTGATGGCCTGGAGATCGACACGTGAGCCACATCTTAATTTAAATTATTTAAGCATAATATAAATTCATACACCTTTCCTTAGAATTGAACATAAAACTGTAGCATGAGTATAGCTGGGTTTAGAAATAGATTTATTTAATGGCACTGACCAAAATATACCGATACTTACAAGTTTACAAATCAGACTAGTTGCCTGTGATTGGTTGTTGTGTTACATGTTGTTTAAAGTCAAAAGCTAGATTAAAAGTATTTTATTCACAGTGACTAAAACAAGACAAATAAACCCAACATGAATTAACTTTCATCTTGAGATGAAAGAGATTAGAGATAATTGTGGTGTGTAGGACTGACTATGGTGCATTCAATGCGTGGTAGAATTAAAATTTACAGAAAACTTAAAACAAAACAAAAGAAAAACATGAATTTAAATTCTTAGTTATTACTGCAATTTAATTAAAATGAACGTTACATTTGAGAGTATTTGCTCAAGCCACCTCATGATGTTGTGGTTGATATTTCTTATATGTATTTGCACTTTGGATAAAAAAAGGATAGTTTTTAAACTGGTGTAGAAGTAAAGTATCTGTATTGGTAAATTTTAAGTTGTCTTCTGAAAAAGAGAGCAGTTTTAAATATTGTACGTGTATATAGTGGTAAAGTATACTGTATAGAATCAAGTGATTGTCTAGCTTTGACAATACGCTGCAGTCATTCAATATAGGCCGTGCCTCTGTGGATGGTGCAGTGAAGCGAATTGAGGTTTGAGAAAACCATTCCTTCCCAAATGACTAAAGTTAAGAGAAAGTTTGAAATGCAAGACAAACAAGTTAATAAAGTTGAAGAAGTGTCTGTCTTCTGCATCCACGGGCATTTTCATAATTAAACACTGCTGTCAGCACATTAAAATGAGTTTTAATTTAAATTCTAATTAAGATCTGACTAGTGGTTTAATTCAAGAGTGATAAGACACATGAGCTTTTGCTAAAGTGTGTCTTCATCTCAGAGCCCCCTGTTGTTTAGTCAAGACGCATTAAGGTTTGATTGACGGATGACTGCTGAAGAGATTTTTATAAGACATTGTCTGGCGCAGATACAGTGGAATAGGTGGAGATGACAGTAATGTCAGAGTCGCAGAAGATGTGAAGGTAAAGCTTTTTCGGACTGTGGTGGTCACGTCCAGTGTTCTACCTGATCCAGTTTCATGAAAAATAGTTTATGAAGGAGTTCATATTATGGAAAAACGTGAACTGAAGTGGTGTAATTTGCCTGATAGATGCTTCTGAGGACACTTTGATTCTGCTGTCCTTAAACGTCACACTCTCTCTGTTCATCTTTGTCCAGGAGGTTTCCAGATATCTACAGATACTTAGAGGCAGGAGCCTCCTAAAACACACTGTAAAACAGTTTTTGTCATTAAAACAAAAAGCACCACATGAGGCTACAGTAGCATGTAGCCGATAGTTCTTGATTGATCTCATTTAGTTCATCTTTATTTGATTCATTAAATAATAATTATTTGATTCTATACTGTACCACAACAACACTTAAAAATCCTGTGTCGTTTTTACAAAACTGACAATAAATGTTTCTGATATGGCGAGGAAATCTGATGCCAATATATGTTAAAACAGATAAAATAATAACTGACTTTGGTTAAAGATGAGCTGTGGCAATACATTTAAAAAAAAATAAGAGCTCGTAGTAACATATAGAAAAAAAGAACTATGAACTTGATCATACTTAGATGGATCGGGTGAACTTTTGAAGAATTTGAATTATGATCTATGAACTGAACTAGTTTATTTTTAAATAGGTGAACTGAACTTTGAACTAGTTCACTAGTTCAATGATGTGTGGTCAAGAGCAGTAGTGGGATATACAATTTCCTCAGGGGTTTCATTTTTATACACTGGCTAAATAAGCATAAGATACAAACTCTATTTTTTACCATTCATTTTTAAAGTTGCAATACATACCCACAAACTACTATTAAGAAACAGTAGTCCACTGGCCGCAAGTCAGGCCTGAGGGCCATTTGTGTACCAGCTCCCCACGGTCGATGGATTCAGGCAACAACCGGTAATCTTACATTTCGAGAATTATGTTTGTAAAAGAAATTGTCGAATAAACTCTTTTGAACAAGTTATTCAATTTCAGCAACTGAAATGCTGAGGTTTTCTTCAGGAGTGACTTAAAAGGATCCACACCTGAGTGTATCAGAGGGAGAGGAATTTGTGGACAATTCAAATGGTTCACAGAGACACTGCACTCTGACTCGAGGAGATACACACAAAAAAATCAATCTAATCCAGATACAGAAGGAGAGGAAACAATAGGCCGACCTCAGGCCTGCATCTGATATGTGAGAAGTCTATTTACCGGTACTCCTAAGAATGTTTTTATCATGTGGGTCCCGATAACGAAGGGATTAATGCAAGTGTATTTCATTCTCTGAGGCTTAGAAAAACGTTCTCTCGCCACATAAAATATATTGTTGTTTAGAAAGCAGCCAGTTGAACAACATGGGGTCAAAGGTCGTAATGTCAACCTGTTTGTGTAGGCAAGCTAGTTTCTAGTGAGATTTAAATTTTAATATTTGCCTAGAGCTCTTAGAGGCCACTTAAAATACCTAGGCTGGCTCGATCCAGGTCAAGATAGTAGTCATGGTCTGATGGAGCTTCATGAAATAGTGTCATGGTGTTTAGAGGTCAGTAGGTGGCGCTATCGGTTTTAAAATGAAATGATGTTTCATTAGAATATTTGTTCAAAACAAAAATAGTGCAGAGACCGCCATCTGGTGGATGAGACTCCTTCATGAAGCTTCATCAGACCATCACTACAAGATAATGAAGGTTGAGAACATACTGTAGGAAAATGAAGAATATGAAGCAGCAACTCATTCAATATTCGATTTAAGAAAAGGCAGCAGAACATGGATGAGAAGTAAGACTTGGAAACTCCTAGATTTAATTCCACGAATCTAGATTCAACGATTCCATGAGTCCGAGGAAGAGTTTGACCGGGTGATGTGGAGGTTGGTGAGTTTGAAGCAGCCCTGAGGTTGACCTCTTGAATATGTGCACTTATTTTACACTCATTCATTCATTTATTCATTCATTCCCTGCCCACCACTCATCCTGAGGGCCCAGGGTTGTTGATGTCACTGCTGGCTTTGACAGGTCGTCATCTTATTAGGGAGATTGTCACGGCAACCACATGGTTGCAAACATCAATAAACATTTATTTTAGTGCATGTTCTTTAAAGAAAACCTAGAATTATGTACATTTTATTCAATTTCATCCTGTTTTTTTTTTTCTTTCTGCTTAGAAAATGCTGACTGTGCCTTTAAAATGCATTACCTACTTATTATGGGCTTTATTTTTGTGATGTATTTGTTGCAAAAATAACTCGACTGCAACAATTCCTCTGGGACCTCATGCAAATGTTACAAGTGTTGTGTGCTGCTCATTACTGACAACTGCTTTATTTTCTAGCTGCCGCAGCGACATCTGCTGGCCTTGTTTGAGAAACACAAATAATACAAGTCGAGTATGAACCTCAAAACAATATTTTTGTGTTTTAAATAAATAAAAAAAACTTTTTTTATTGTTTTGCTAAAATTAGTTTTCTCATTTTTGAAATAATACGCACAATTTCAGCAATTTTATAAATTTTATTTAATCAGATTATGTCCAAGAGAGTGAATTAGTCAGTTCAGTTTGCTGAAATCTCCCACAATGCACTGATCTGCTGTCGTCTTCTGACAAATATCATCAGTTGGGTCAGTGTGTTGTAAGCGTGCAGCGATATGGGTGGTGAAGAGGCAACCCCATGTTAACGTGCCTGCCCCCACACTAATACAATATTCTAAAGACTTCTAGAAAGCATACATTTGACCCGGGGGGCCACACGTGGCCATCTGTATATGTATATAACTGGCCCTTAATGAGGTCAAACTTAGCATGTAGAAATGCCTGTGTTTTATGATTCACTAAATATACACATTCCTTTTAATCTAAGTTAAAAAGCCTAGCTATATCAACCATAATCTGCAATTTATCAGGATTATTATTACTTTTTCTTAAAGGTGCAGCAATAAACGATATATTATCATATGATATTCTGAATATAAATGTTTTCCCTTGTTATTTTTTAAACTTAACTTAAATCATCTTTTTAATTTTTAATTTTATTTTTTTTTACTTGTATTTTCTTCTTCTTTTCTATCACATTCCCATTTTTTTTTTCATTTTTTTTATTTACTGTGTATTCAATGTAACTTACCCAAATGTACACAATGGGTCAGTGGTCAGGGACACAGTGGACAAGCCCATAGAAACACACAGATAATAATAATAAACACACAGATAATAATAATAATAATAATAATAATAATAATAATAATAATAATAATAATAATAATAATAATAATAATAAATAAAATATAATATATATATATATATATATATATATATATATATATATATATATATATGCATAATGAAATGTGATAATGAAATGCCTGACGGCTGCATGTTAAATGATGATGTTCCTCAGCCAGGAGATAACACTTACTATGTTCCATCTTTAACTCCCTTTTAAAAACGTATTTTTAGAGCCTTTTAGATGTTTATGTTTTAGACATTTTTTTACGCTCTTGAAATACATTTATTGCATTTTACTATAATTTAATTTCATTTACAAAATGTTTCTCTTTTTTATCATATTGTTGTTCATTTTTGCTCGTCTCAACGTACTGTGTAATTTTGAAAAGACCCATGTTTGTTTTATTTCTGACTACTGTATGTAAGGTGCTATATGAATTAAATGTATTATTATTATGATTTCTATGATTACTATTAATAAACATTTACATTTTTGTACCTTTCTTTTTTGGTACATTATTGTTTTTTAGATATTCTTCTATATAAGTTTTCTGTTTTTGTTATATTTTCTGCGTGAATTTTTTTTTAAATTTCTCCAAGGAGTCACTAACAGGTAAGGAAAATGTCAGTGTATGTTGTCAATATATACTTGATGTATTGTGTCGTTTTTAAATGAATAATGTTTGACATATTTCTGCTTTTATACAAATCACCTGTGAGTAATCTATATAAGGTGCCTTATAAATAAGATATTATTTTAATTTTTTATCAAGAAACCTTTTATTTTATTTTTGCACATTTATTTTCTGGTATATTAATATATTTAATTAATATATTCTTATTCTTATTATATTCTTTGTTTATTTTCGTTCTATTTTCTACGCGAACAAAATTCACCATCAAGAGTCACCAACAGCTTAAAAAAATGCAATCTTATATATATATATATATATATATATATATATATATATATATATATATATATATATATGTATAATATATATTTTCAATATATACTTATTATACGAATAAAGATGTTTCTGATAGGCGTGAACAGCTGCTATTTTCAACCTGTAGATGTCGCTGTTGACTAGAAAATGGAATTCTTGCATTTCCTTTGTCAACAGTCTGACACCAGCTTGTAGGGAGGGACATCACACTATTATTTACATCTACAAGTGCCATTAATTTCACTGACACTGACTGATTTTCACTCAGCTTTATAAAACCTCATCAAATAAAAGGTGTTTTTTACATATAGGTGTTTATCAGAAACAGGTAGTTTGAACACCTGCTGGATGAAAAAGCAAAAGCAGAATGACAACTAAAGCATGCATCCTCCCCCTGAACGCAGCATGATCTCGGGTTGTGAAAAAAAAAATCAAAGGTTTGTCTATGAGCCGGTTCTGTTTACCAGCTCCACAGCTCACGCTCGGGGCTGATGAAAGCCAGATAAAGCCCTGACATATTCGCTGAGGTCAATTGCTAGGTGGTGCTTGGACTTCAGTGATCTCGGGAGGAGTCTCTCCTAATTAAATACTACATTTCCCTTATCTTCCTCGTGGTTTTGGGCTAGAGCAGGCAGGCTCTGTTCAAACAACAAGAACCACAAATGCAGGTATCGAGTGAAGAAGAGAAGCCGCTAATCTGATGTGCCGAGATCTCCGTGGGCTTTATCTGCGACGGCCACGACTGGAGAGGCGAGGTAATTACCCGGGTCACAGGGGTCGTGCTGGAACATAATGGGAAAGTAACAGAGTGAGAAGCGGAAGTGAACTCCAAACTGCAGAATCCGTGTTCAGACAAAATTTGACACGTTTCTGGGGTTGTTTTTTAAGATTCAACTCAGGTGGATTGGTACAGGAACAGGTTGTTAGAATTCTCCAAGGAGCTGGTTTGTTAAAAAAAAAAAAAAAAGTCCTTGTAGGTTACCTTTATTTAGCTATGTGGCTTCAATCCACCAGGGTGCTGGGAACACCGTCGACTGTTCTAAGCCCTGGCATTAAAAAAAATGGAGGTCTATGATGTTGCCACGGTAACACACATCGTGCCTTTAATGACAGCCTCTGCTCACATCTTTTTTTTCTTTTTTTTTCGGGTGATCATTTGCAGTCGGATGCAGCGATGGCGACGTGGAAAAAAACAAAAAAAACACAACAGCATTCTGTCTTTTATGTATTTGTTTACGCATCATAATTAGGTCACAGCGGGCTTGTCTGTGTGCATGTTGAGTCGCCTGACAGTGGAATCAACATGTGTTAATACACTCTGATGCCCCCATTTTGCTCCAGCGCCTGTTCCTCGGCTGACCGTCACCTCCACCCCCTCCCCACCCCCCCAAAAAAACCCATGTGGATCCAGTTATGAGCTGAAAGGGAAAGCGCCGGCCACATGAACACCGTGCCGTATTTCTATTCATCAGACCATCTACTATCCAAACACCTCTGGAGTTTCCTTCATTTCAGCTGGTATTTGTAGAGCCTAAGGCGCTAGCCCAGACTGATACAGAGTGGCAGGCAGCACCCTGATAGTTCTACATCACCGACGCATTAACGTCTCCACTCAATTAAAGTGAGAAAGCGTGTTTGTGCAATATTATTCAACCTGGGCTTCTGGCTGCCATTCATAATCAATATTTCATCTGGATATGCAAGGAAATAGGAACCTATGCTGCCGTATTAATTTTTACCTGCAGTCTCTGTTCAACATGATGGTCCGCGGCGCATACTCAATTAGCACTTAGACGGATGAGGAAACAGGTGGCTCGGGTGCCCGCTCAGGTGACAACGTGTTGAAATCTTCCCGTACTCAAAATAAAAGGCGAGTTTTTCAATGATTCATCAGGGTCATTAAAGCCTTTCTGAAAACTTCCACGTGTTTTTTTCGTGAAGTTTATTTTTAAGCTCCGGGCGTTTCCCTCGTGGATAATTTACAGCATTTAAATTCGGGCCAACTTTACTTGATAGCTTCTACAGGAGCGCCTGTTCTTAATTGGAATACATCGCGTCGACTCGGAAGTGGAATGAGGTTTGGATAGTTGAAATGCACGTCTTGAGAGGAGAGGTTTGTATTTTCCTGCCGCGACTGATGGATGTTTCCAGCCTTGGTGAAGTTGCATATGAGACCTTCAGGAGGAGCTCGAAGCACCAACATGTAAAAGTTTTACAATATTGTTATTCTTTCATGATTTCTGTAATGATTGTTTCCATTTTGAACAGTCTTGACTCTGGCTGTTATTTTAACGATGCTCTTCACTATGAGATGATAATAAACCTCTCTTGATCATTTCAGCTTGTAATTATGTTGTGCATGGACTCTATTGTTTAATAAAAATAACAAATTCATATTAAAATAAATTCATATACAGTCTATAAGTAATATTTTATTTTTAAAAGGCCTTAAAGCAACATTACTTAACATTTAGAATCATTATTTTACTTTGAAAAGTCATGACTCCAGGAGATATTTTAACAATGATCTTTATGACGTAACTTTGTTTGGACCCACCTTAACCGCCTGTAATTGTCATGTGACCCCAAACTTCGTTACATCAGAGGGTCAGAGACAGTGTTTTCATATGAGGTGAAATGAAAACCAGAAATGTATGCAACAAAAGCTCTGTTTTTCAAACCAATGTGACTTGTTTTATGTGCCAACTGAGGTTTTACAACATTGCAGTTACACTTCTCCGACACTGGGGGCGCTGGAAAACCACAGTTTAAATCTTGTGTATTGCTGCTTTATGGGCTGTTGTAGTGGGGGCACTGTTCTCTTGTGAAGTGACAGCTTTGCCAGTCAAAGACTGCGGTTCGAAAGGCGGGGATATGATGTCTGTCGTGTTCAAAAAGATTTGATTTGATAGCACAGAGGAAGACTTTAAAAATGGGGCAACATCCGGTTCACTGACTTGCTTTATCTTTGTCTCAGTTTGACAGTGAGGGACACAACACTGCAGACTATGGAAAAGAGCAAAACCTGGACCTTAGTAATGGTCTGATGAAGCTTCATGAAGCAGTGCCATTATTTTCAGAGCCCACTAGATCGCAGTCTACACTATTTTACTTTGTTTTCAACTGTTCTAATGAAACATCACATCATTTTTAAACTGATGGCGCCACCTACTGACGTCTAAACAACATGACACTGTTTCATGAAGCTTCATCAGCCAATGACTAGTGTTAAACACTAACTTCTCTATTAAATTCCCATTTTAAGTTTTCCTGAATTAGTTAGTGATGGGTTAATGAGGCCCCGTGATACAGCATCAACTGTATCAGGATACAGTGTCTTAATTTTCAAAGGCCACTAGAGGGCACTCTCTACTCTATAATCTATGGCTCCTATCCACTGATTTAATGAAATGTGGAATAATATGGCTTCACTGAGAGTGCCATCTAGTGGCCTTTCAAACTGTATGATGATATGGCATCATCTGCCTCATGAAGCCTCATCAACCCTTCACTAGTTAACATGCATTAGCCACATTAGCCTCAAGCTAGATGGGCGTGGTTTCTTCACTCAATCGTAATTCATCTCACTCGAAAGCTGCCTTTTGACTGGCGTAAACCGGAAGATGGCATTTTCAAGATGGTCCAAAGACTGGCTTCAAAACTGCGATTCAGTTACAGATACTACATCCAAATGTTTTCTGGTCAATGTCAGAAAGGTTTTAAGATTCATCTACCCCAATTCAAAATAAAACCCCTGCAGTTTAATGAGTTATTATCCAACCATTATCCATTACTAATCCAACTCTTGGTGTGGACCCTCGACCAGACCTTGGATGAGCAGAGCAGCACACAGATGGATGGAGGTGAGAAGTGTAAACAGAATATTTTGTCTGATACAAAGGAAAAAAAAACATCTTCTAATAAACACAATTTTGAGGTAGAATGGATAATAATTATTGCTTTTCATCTTCTCGGGCTTATTCTGAATCACTGCCTTTTAAAAAAGAGAATATTTCAGCCTCGCGGCTTTCACCAGGGACCCCTAAAATACTTAGTTAAAGACCGTGAATGCTGGGGGATTGTTTATAGGCCTTGAATTTGAGAGGGACTTCAAAGAATAAAAGGATAATTACTGCACTTACCACCAGAGGGAAAGAAAAGAGGGATTCACGCTCAGTAGGAGACGAGTCAAGAGTGACCCAGTGTGCTCATGTGTTTTTTCAACATGCGAGGATCGAAAATGTATCGACACATTTGCCGTGTATTTGCTGGTGGAGCCGCTCCCACATGCTGTTTTTTATCCAGATTGCATACTTGATGCTGCAGAAACAGACACTGGGTTATGGACGCTTTGAACTTATTAAATGAATGTAAACGTGCCACCTGGTCCGATTTTTGGATTCCACCACTTTAAGGTCAACAACGTGGAAGTGTGTGTGTCAATACTGAAGAGAATAAAAGAAATAGACCAGCATGACACTGCACCGCAAACCTTTTTAATTTCTCCATGACATTTATTCATAGAACTCTCATTGATTTACGCTATTTCAGGTTTTATCTTTCTCCCTTTGTATTCAAGGACTCCATTTCATTGACAGAGGTTCAGTTTTTTCTTCAATGTTGCCATAAGAAGTCCTTGCATGTAATCTCCTGATCATCCCAACCTTGTCTCACCCGTCCTCTTCATGTCTTCAATCATCACAGCCATTAAACCCATCCCCCCTCGTTCCCCTTCTTCTCCTCCTGGTATCTCCGGCTCTAACAGCCCCACAACTTCACTTCGTAAGCTGGTATAAAAACCTTAAAAGCCAAAGCATTTTTTCTGGAGACAAAAAAAAAAAGAAACAAATAAAATTGCTGTTTTCTGTCTGTTGCGGCGTCAAGTGCTCTCTGGACAGGTAACACACGGAACAGCTGGTGCAGCTTGACTGATAACAGCACGCCGAAGCTGATTAAATTGCAATCGATTTCTACAAAATGTCAGGAAACTCAAGGGTCTGTTGCCATTTAATGTGCGTCAGATGAGAACTGAAGGTCTGCGTTATCATTCATATGTCACACGGCGAGGAGAGTGACAGGGCCGGCGCCAGGGGTTTAATTGGCGTTAACACTTGTGGCGAGCAGCGCGAACCGAGTCTCCCAGGCACTGACCAGTCAATGGGAGTCAAGCGTCTTTGAAGGGAAGCAGTTATATTTACTCCTCGAGATAGATTTGTGGGGCGCAGATGAGCCTGGGGATTTTGGGGAGGAGCAGATACCGAAATAAATAAATAAAGCCCTAACAAACAAAGGTCGGGCCGTCGATGATAAAGGTTGATGTTGACTTATAGATGATAAAAGAAAAGCAAACAATCTCCTCAATCTCTGACCTATCAATGCTTTTAGATTCTTCTTTTCTTTTTTTTTAATCTACGAAAAGACAAAATGAAGGAGGCGTATCATCAAGTCCTCGCCTCCTGTTGTGCCTCATCTGGCATCTTTGATAAGAAGCCAAAAAAGTTCCTGGTGACTAGAGCTGCAGGATTTACCTGCTCTTATGGTGTGTCAAAATAAAAGACAATAAACACGTGAAACACTTTTTTAATTGATCCTGTCGCCTATACCTAACCGTTGTGTTATCTCAGGGTCAAGGCGACCAGAATAAATGTGTTTTAGGTATCCCTTGTGTCCTGCATATGTATTTCTGGAAGCCAGGGAGGTTGATTTCGCACCATCGGGTCACCTTGAGCCTTAGATAACACAAGGGTTAAAAAAGATTATGTTTTTTTGTTCCTGTATAACTGTCATGTAACCTTTTTTTTTTACATGTTTGAGTCTCACTCAAAACTGTCATGTAGAATTGTTGAGTTTCAGCTCAGTAATGTTTTAAGTCTCAACCAGCAGCTTAAGTAATTTTAAATATTTCATATTCAATCATTTGTATCTATGTTTTTCTATAGTAAACCACATTTAATCTCAAGAAAAACCAAGTGTCTTCAGTGGGCGGGACTTAAGTACACATTTATAATGTAAATATTTAAATGAAAAGAGAGTTTTGTACAAACAGATACATACTGATGAGTACAATAGATTCCAAGATCTATTTAGGACACACTTAAATCTACATATAAGTTAGCCTTTAAAGGAAAGAAAAATGTTCTTGTCAGTTTTTGACGGTTATAAATGCAGGTCTTGAAATTCAAACGTGAAAAAAGAGATCACAATTCCAGCACTCAACAGTAGCACTAAACACAAATAATAAACAAGTAATAGTCACAAGATTTTGCTGTTGCTCATTTACCTAAGCTTGTTTCCCTTATCAGGCAACAGGAGAAAATCCCAGCTACTTGGGGTTACACACAGGGGAAAACCTGGACAGGAAATCCATCTTTTCCTATACAATGTTTTCCTCTGCCGTTTGAAAAAAAAAGTAAATCCAGCTCTGTTTGTGGAATCAGTAGTCGTGCTGTTGTAGAAGAAGAAGAGGGCGTGGCACATCCAAGAGCTGCCGGCTGCATACACAGAAGAACAAGGCAAACATGTCGCGCAAAATGAAAAGTAGATCAGCTCCATCGTACGACATGTATAAACAAACCTATATCCAAGGATTTATCAATAACCTCTGCTGTTTTTTATACCATAATAATTGCTCATCTAAAGATTGTTATGCACTTAAATTATTGGGTATGTATTTATCTTTCATCCCCTCCTTCAATAAACATTAATAACCCAAATCATTCATACAGGTTACCTGATAAGTCTGGCTGTCCGTGATCATGAGCGTGAGAGCTTTTCTCTCTCTCTGTGGGTTGCAAATGCTCAGCGACCTGTCCACGTGCCACCGGCTCTCGCCGAATGTCAGCTGGGATTGGCTCCAGCACCCAATAATCCTGAATGAATGATTAAATCAAGCGATCTTCCTCTCGAAGGCCCCACAGATGGCTGCCTCTGTGTTTCGCTTCTCTTTTTAATCAGAAGTCGAGGTCCACAACAGCCACAAAAAAAAAAAAAAAAAGGACGCTAGAGAAAATACTTACCGTGAGCTGAACCATTGTCGCATAATCACACATAACATCATTCGCTGCACTCTTTTATCCGAACACTGAGATATGCATCTAACGTCAAGGGCTTCGCCTGAGGGCCCAAACCAGTTACCTTAATGGGAACCAGCGTCATAGAGCGGCATTGTTGCGTTTGTAATGCTGATTAGGTTTTCACATGAATATATAATCTATTCAGGTAAATCGTGACATCATCATCATAATGCACATCATATTCCTCATAGTGTACAGTCTTAGTAAAACATATTCTTGTTTATTTATCCATTATTAGGAGAAAAAATAATATATATAACAAGTAATAATGTATTATATAGGTTATGCTTTTAAAAGGCTTCTGCTGTACCATGTATGCTGTATCATTTTTAAACTGATGGCGCCACCTACTGACCTTTAAACAACATCACACTGCTTCATGAAGCTTCATCATCCCATCACTAGTTTCCAGGGATTCATTATTCACATGTATGGTCTGTTACGTATGTAGCTAACACATCCAGCTGTGTCCAGAACTAGTAACAATCAGCCGTGATCATAAAATGAATTTTTTAATCAAAAATGTATTTATTCATAATGTGTTTGGTAGAGTCATGTATCTCCTTGTGGGAGTTATGTACTCCTTGAGTTCATTTTTTATTGCTTTTTTAAACCTTTCTTTATAGTCCTAACATGCATTATTTTCTTAAGATGTAAACAAACCTCAATTAAATAATGCCAGTAATATACTACGAGGCATAAAAACAAAGCAGTTTCAAACATACTTTTTATTATTCCTGGTACACAATTTACAGAATACTCTTAAATACTAAACTCAAATGAAGCAAAAAATGTGTATTTTCCTTTCTGCGTCTTCATATTTTCCATTCATCTCACCGTCCTTTTATCTTGTCACTCGAGAACAAAAACACTGGAAGATTTTTCATCTATTTTGCAGAGCAAACAACGTCTTGACTGCAGCCATCACGGCTAATTATCCCAGTAATTGACCATCTACCGTCCTCTCCCGTCGAAGGTTTCAAAGATGTGATGAGATTATTCTTTTGGATTATCTAAATGGCTTTTGCAGAGAAAAAGTCATTAATCAAGTGAAGAAAATGGCTTCACAGAAAATATCTCCCACCTTCTCATTCCGCAGTAGAAACGCTATAAAGCACATTGTCATGAATGACTGGCCCCACTCCAAACCCATTAATGATGTGATGATTGAACCCTCGTTTGGAGAAGAACCCCGGACACTCCAAATGTCATAGCAGGTTTGTCAGCAAAGATTATTCTGACAGACCAAGGTCACTTTGCGAAGACGTGGTCGTGATCCCGCTTGTTGACTTTGCATCTGTCTTTCACGCTGAAACTTTGTCTGCCAAAAGTGTCAAACGGCGGCGAGGGAAGCTTCAGACCTTGAATCATTTCCCTGTAAATCAAAATTATGCAGCACATTATTGCGCAGACAAAGCCCGACTGATGTACGGCTCCATTTCCCAATCGAAAATAAAACAAATGTCATCTCCTGAATCACCCTGATGGCATTGTTTTCCTGCTGGTTTCTCCCGACCGCGCCAGTGGTGCGTGATTTCACTCAGATAGTTCCTCAGGTCAGACTGAGGGATCTTTGAAAATCCAACATGAGGATTGACCAAATAAATAAAGTAGAATTCAGAGGCCACTCAGAGAGAATATATTCTGCTTTTGTTTCTTCCCCTCTCTGCAAACGAAGCACCAGAAAAAACCTCAACAACACATCACAAAAGAATACCTAGCGAGAGCCTCGTCCGTCTGAGTCCGTGTGAATGTGCCGTGTTTGCATCTCTTTGCATCGGTATCGATTTTACCTCAACCAAAAAACCCAACCAAATGTCTCCGGTTGATTTTTCCGGCACGTCTATTGTCTCCCCCTGACAGCTGGATAAACATGTTTATGTACAAGGAACAAAGGGAAATTTTGGCCAGAAAATGTTATTCATAATTCACAAGAAAAACAAGTCACAGTTTGGAGTCGAGTTTCCTTCTCCTGGAAACTATAGACTGATGAATAAATAATGTACAAGTGAAGTTTATACCTCCATCTTAGTCCCGGTAACCAGCTGAGGTGGTTATTTTTATCTGTGCCAAAAAGTGTGAGATTAAAAAAAAAAAGATGATTGACAGCTGCAGTGCAGCTTCCATTGGTGGTTATAGTGGACTTGAATGAGCCCGGTGCTGACTCTGAACATGAAGTTAAGGAACATCACAAACCTCCATCAGATGTCGTCTAATATTCCGAAATATCATGTGGTATGTTTCAAAAATCCTGTTTAGGATCCTTTTATTTTTCCTTATTTATCTAATTTCCTTCCCTCAGCAAGACATTCTTCTAAAAGGTCATCAGAAAAATCTCACTGAGAAGCTTTTATTTTTTGCTTCTGTGGTGAGGACCTTTTCATGAGAACAGTTGTATCCAGGTGGTCTGTGTTTATTTTGATTTCACGGTTGAATAAAGGATTTATAAATGGGTTAGTAGACCCCTTTTTTTCAACTTGGATTTTTATTATGTGCCGTTTAACAAACTGAAAATTGTAAAAGCTTTTAAGATATTCAATTGAAAAAGATAAATATTAATAAATAAACAATGAGATTATCTCAGCGTCAAGGTGACCCAAAGGCCCAAAATGTAATTGTTCTATCCTTTGTGTTGTCGCTGGGTTAACCTAAAATAACACAAGGTTTAAAAAAAAAAAGAAAGAAAAATAGCTACTAAACTGTCTAGCATTGCAAGAACTCTGACAATCAGGATTCAACATTACAAATATTCTGCATATTATTTTTAGCCTGAAATCAATTTAATATTTAAATAATAATAAATATAGAATTTGAGTTTTATTTTAGTGATTAAAATGTTTTTTAACCCTTCTGTTGTCTCTGGATGACCAAGGTGAATGACCTTCACCACTGCATATGTATTTATGGAAGACCATGAGGTTGTTCACCTTGATCCAGAGCCAAAACAAGGGATACCACAAACACATTTGTTTTCGGGCCTTCGGGTCACCTTCACCCTGAGATAACATCAGGGATGTCGCAAATACATTTGGTTTCAGGCCTTCGGGTCACCTTGACCCTGAGATAACAAAAGGGATAACACAAATACATTTGGTTTCAGGCCTTCGGGTCACCTTGACCCTGAGATAACACAAGGGTTAACTTCCAAGTACACAGTAAATTACAATAAATTTAAATGTTTTAATCTGTGTTGCGACATAAACAAATATTTAGAAGATATAACAAAAATAAGGCCAATTATTAGTATTAGTAGTAGTAGATTCTGTAAAATTGTCCTTCCTCCAAGCAGCACATCATTCTGCGTATCAGTAATGTTTTATAACATGACTTTGAAAGGGTCGATTTTATTTGGCTTTAAAAACAAGTGTTAATAATTCTGCTCCACGTACACTGCTGCCTCCAGACAAAGTTTCAAAGGCTCAAGCAGCTCGCCTGAGAAGTCTGTGTCTATCAGTGTTTTACTTCAACCTGGGAAACAGCTTGTGTTCGGGAGCAGGGACGTATTACTCTCCGCATCTCTGTTCTCTGCCATTTCCTCTTAAAATCGTCTGACGGGGTTTGTAATTGCCAAAAACCGTCCAAATGCAGCCGCTAGTCTGGTCTGGCCGACACTCCCGGCGTCTCTCTCACATGTTTTCCTGCCCACTCTTCCATCAAGGTTGAAGAGGGATGGTGATGGATATGAAAAAAAATATTTCACAGTATTCAGATGTGGCTCTAATCTCCTCTCTCAAGATGACAGAAGGAAGGGATCACATATGACAGAAAAGTCTTTATAATGGATTGCGGTGGGGGAAAAAAAAGATGACGAGAGCCCGGGCAATCACTCCACCCTCTGGTGCAAGAACTAAATCCCCAAAGGAAACTCCTCATAAACATTCAATTTGTTCAAGGCTGCTCAAAATGCTTAACCATTCATCGCACCTCAGCTGCAGATTCAGTGAAGGACTGTGGCAGCGTTTCAACAAATCTCACCTGGAGACTGGTTCGCTCATATCTCTGTCCAATCAAGTGATTGGAAACCTCTTACTATGACGCAGGGTGTCAGGTCAGCTCCGTCAGTCCTGGTTTGTGTTCTGATGGTGAAAACTTTTGTTTATCTCTGTTGGCTGTTCTTCTCTTGCTAGATTTAGGTTAATACAGACCTGGGTCCACATGCAGCCCTTTGACTGTATTTATGTGGCCCTCATAATGTCAAAGTTTGATCATGTATAAATGGTTCTAATGCAATAACAAATGTATTTTGTATTTATTATTCATTTACATTACATTAATTCTCCCCTCCTTTCTTGTGTCTAATTTTTCGAGTAAATATTAATCCATCAAAACATTTTTCGTTGACAGTTAGTTGAAGAAATGTTTTTTAAAAAAACAATATATTCAAGAATAAAATTGCAGCTTATTTAGCTTGATAAATGTCATGGCCTAATGACGAATGTCCTCCTTTTTTCGAGATTTTTCTTTTTTTGCTTGATGGCCCCTAAAAACATTCACAGAATATAATGTGGCCCTTGAAGAATTATAATTACCCACCCCTGTGCTAATAGTTTTCCACTGCCGCCTGTCCAAGCTTCCTTTAACTGGTCATCTGTAATATGCTTTGTGAAATGTTGGCCATGATTTGAGTTCTTCATGAGCACAAACATTAGTTAAAGGAGATGTTGTGCACTTTCTAAAGAGTTGGATTTATTTTGAAGGTGAACAAATGCTTTTATTTTACGAGTCACGCTTCCTTCCAGCTGCGCTGAGCTGAACTGATGTGTTTGTGTTCCAAGTACGACCAGAACAGAATCCTTACGGATCCACGATTGTTGCAGCTGCTCGGAGGGGAATAAAGATCCTATTTCTTAAATTTCTACATCGATCTGTGAAATTGTTGTTTTGGGAAAAGAGTCTCAACTTTCATGAAAACTCATCCTGTGAGACTGAGCTGCATGAAGATGGACACCTTAAAACCTGGTTTTATACTTTTTCAAGTACCAAGTATGAAGCCAAGAAAAGTCTTGAACTTATCTTCTGTCCAAAGGGGCCACACAAGGTTACCTTCAAACCCACATTCACCATGTATGCCATCATCATAAAATCATACTACAAACTGTTGTATTTTTACCTTAAGGGAAAACATACTTATTCATAGCTTGTAGTTAAGACCACCTCAGCTTAGACCGGCAAAAGTCAGGACCAAGACCAAGACACATAGACCAGGGCAGACCAATTCAAGATCAAGACCAAGACGGACCAAGAACAAGCTTTTGTCCAGATTGAGACCAAGACACAGTCAAGACTACGACATTTACAGATTGAGAATATACTTTTGCACACGGAGACCGAGACCAATATTTTACCAGAATGAGACTAAGACCTAGACAAAGTCAAGACCAAGAACAGAACCAAAACTATTTAACCCAAGGCCAGGACCAAACCGAAGTCCAAGACCAATTCCATTGTGAGACAAAGACCAAGATGGGATCAAGACCAAATGTTTCTACATCAAACCCAAACCAAGACTAAAACCAAGAAGTTTTTAGATTGAGACCAAGACCAAGTGCAAGACACATTATACACACAATAACTTGTTGCTGTTGAAGAACGTTTCATCAAATTCATTCAACATTTTGTTCAGTAATGTCTGTGGGGTGGACTGTCAGGAGGCGTATCATTGTTTGTATCATGTGTGTCGTTGTAATGGAAAAATAATCACGTTCCATTGTGTTTCGAGAACAATTTACAGCAAACGACAAACAGATCTAGAGACCGAGTCTTGAGAGCTTCATCAAAAAACAGGCCGCTTGGATAGAATCGTAGTCTTTAAAGGACTGAAAATAATGTCATTGGATAATGTATGAAAGGAACTGTTGTACAAAATCATATTTGAGATGTGATTTAAGACATTTTAGAATCACTAATTGTGCGTGACATTGAATTATTGGTGGGTTGAGCGACACATTAGCAGAGAGACTCACACACCACCTGTGATATTATGAAATGTCAAGCAGGATGGTTATCATTTTCACACCCTCCCTGCATAAAGAGGATCAAGGAGATGTATATCCGCTCATATCGGCTAAGCCACTTTTGGTCCAGATTTCATCTACATATGGAGTTTTTGAAGGCCCATAAAAGGGAATGAAAAAAACAACATCTTCACACTTTTATATTGCATCCGCTGCAGGATTTTCTTTTTTTATTTTAACCAATCGTGATTTAACTTTCTGTGGAAATGATGCCTTTTGTCAAGGAAGCTTTTCCATTTCAAATGTTCGTGAGCAACAGTGGAATAATTGACCCTGAAGAGGGACGTGTCTAACTTAAAAAGGTTATGATATTCCGAATGATTACACAGATTTTCCTGGTCAGATGGGATGTCCTTGTTGCAGTCACCCCTGAATAAAAGCTGAAATGAAAAGGAGCATTGCATCACTACCTACAGTCAGTGCAAGTTAAAAAGCTGATGGATTTTTTTTCTCTTCCCCATCTATTGTTGCCTTAAAGCTCATTTTCATTCATAGTGCTTTGTTGAACTGCAGCTCAGGATGTCATCTGGTGAAGAGTTAGAATGGGTGTGCTCAAGTGCAGTGCAGCAAAAAAAAGATTCTGTGTGAACAAAGGCTGTGGAGTTTTTTGACTTTGTTCTGGCAATGACACATTGAAAGAAAAACAATTACGACATATTAAGCTGTCTAATTGTGCGAGAAGGCCACGAAGTGAGCCGCAATTTCGATAGCTCTGAGGTAAACATGTAGACTGATGTTCGAGCCCTAAACAAGCTTTTCTGATCCTCAAGTTCCATCCGCAAACATTTACTTATCCAGATTTATAAAACACAGGCGACATCAGCTGCTACACAACGCTTGTCAGAAGGTCGCACTGCTCAAGGTGAATCTGCACTTTTATTCAGAATGGCGCTCGTATTAAATCTGTCCCTGGAAATATCCGTCCCCTCTGAAGGTGGATTTTGATTTGGACTGTTTTGTATCATGTTATTGTTGTTGCTGTTTCCAGGTCATAGAGCTTCTTTTGTTATTGACAATGATAACGATGACCAAAATAGCTACATTAAGTGTAGGCTGTCCTACCATTCAACTGAAGGTCATGAATAACATATCTGTCCATCTGTCCATCGATCCACTCTCACAACTTTCCATCCCTCTATCCATCTAAAAACACACCCAGCCATCCATATACCCACTCACTCACACACCAAACCACCAAACCACCCACCCATCCATCCATCCATCCATCCACCCATCCATACAGCAATTCATCCATTCATACAACAATCCACCCAACCATCAATAAAACACTCCATCCATTCACCCAGCCAGCCACTTATCCCTCCATTCAACTACCTATCCATCCACCCACTTACCCCTCCATTCATCCTCCTATCCATTCACACATCCTTCTACCCATCCATCTATCCTTCTATCAATTCATCCATCCATCATCAATTTATCCTTCTATCCATCCATCCATCCATCCATCATCCGTCCGTCCGTCCATCCGTCCGTCCGAAAAAACAAAAAAAACACTCCACATCATGTTCAAGGCCACTGACATAGTATACCTTACTCTTCATATCCAGTTATACAAGACTGAAGTCATTCCGTAACATGTTTGTGTTCTATTTATCATTTGATGTTGAGTAAAGGGGAGGACGAGGTGAGCTGTGGGATATTTATTAATTCTCATGGTTCATGAGTAATAAGCCGGTATAATTTGTAATGTCATTTTCATTTGTGTTATTATAATCTTGTTATTATTTATTATATTTATTTGTTATTATTATGTTTCTCACTCCATGAAGAGCTGAGATATTTGGGGAAGTGTGTGTTTCTACTAGAGGGGTTTATAACTTAAAAAACGACGATAGAAAGCAGCAAAATTAATTTGCTGGCAGAAATGTTGGGGAACTGAACTATATAGTTGTAAGTTTGCTAAGTTTTAATGTGCTTACTTAAGTTACAGTGTTGGAGACTTGCCATAGTTGGATTTCATTGTGGGTTTTAATTGTATCGTATTAAAGGGTTTTAAAAATCTCTGACCTTGTCATTAAGGTCCAAGACATTGCATTCATAGCCTGAGAGCAGTATACTTAACATATTTCTGGATGTTACAGGTTTTAACCTCATTAACAGACTCATTGCAAGCTCACGTCAAAAGAAAGAAAATATAAATTACTACTTCTGGTATTTGACCCGCACACATCATTTGTAGGTTGTTAATTTGCGTATTTTATGTCAGCAGATCGTCTGAATTCCACTCAGTATCTGTAGGAGACTTGAATGCAATATGTAACCTTTGAGTTAACCATCTATGGCCTTTTATTAGAAGATATAGAATAGGCTGTCATAACCATTGCTGCTGGGCAGAGCTCGCTCACATTACTCACACTTTTGAAGAATATTGTTCTACTTGAGAAAAAGAGTAAAATTACTCATTTATTTATCTATTAGTTGATTAAACAAAGAATATAATTTCTTACTAATCAACCCCTTACCTTAATTCACTTATTAGTTAGTGTAATGTGGACTGTGCAACAATTGAGAATTAGCTTAAAACAACTAGCTTTAACTGTGTATTGTTGTTTAAGCACTTTGTGAAAGAATTTGTCTCTGAAAGACCCTTTAAAATTAAAACTTACTTACTTTTGCTAGACAATGACTAATGTTTCACTTGATAAAAGATGTCAGTCTTTAATATAAGGAACGGAGATTATTAGTATCACCAATCAAACAAAACCAATAACAGGAAAACTTTTTTAATGTGTTTGGTTAAGTGGGGCAAACACAGAGATAGTTTAGATCGCAATCTTCCTGTTTAAGACAGTTTGGTAAATATACATTTTTATTCCGCCTGCTGCCTGGATTGCTAAAGGATCCTGGCACCTTAGGGTGATTGAGTCTGTTTTATGTGAACAATTTAAATTTAAAATACACACCCTCTTTCTCGGCTCTTCTTCTGAATTAATACTTTCTTTCTATCTTTTCAAGCAGCTTCATTGGCATTGCGGTGAGCATGGCAACCGCGAGTGCAATCATAATTTCTATCGAGAGCAATTCACTTCTGAATTTGGTATTCACCCATGCAACCCTTTGGAAACGTAACAGAGGGACATTCTAATGTTGAACTGAACTGTCTAAAAGGTTGTCCTTGTTAAAAAATCTTGGAAATGTTGACACTGTATACAAGTGAGGTTGGGTTTAAGACTAGGGTGAGAGATTCAATTTACTAAGGGGCCACAATATAACTTTTTTGAGGGAATTTAAGAAGTATAAAAGGAAAAAAATAACTGAAGGATATTACAAAGTGTAATTATACCATGATTTTCAGAAAAACTATACTAATAACTAATGTGTTCATTTAAATTGATTTAAATTGATGTTGGACCTCTATTGTACTCACGAGTTTATGTCTGTTTGTACAAAACTTTAATAGAACTTTTACGGTAACACTTGGACTAGAATAGAGAACGTAGACTGACTATTAATAAGCTACTACGTTTTTATTGTTTTTAATAACACCTAAATTACTGATTATTAACAGGAAATAAAGAAGTTATTAGATATCAAATTTGATCATGACTAGTTTCTTTATATTTACCCCTTGTTTGTGTAAGTACCATGAGAGATGTAAATTACTATTAATAACATTGTCTCCTTTTAAAGGAAATAATAACACATATACAGGTATTAAAAGCATCCTTAATTATTTAAAAACTAATATAAATGAGTAGATTAGTGTTATTTTCCATGGTAGGAAAATACTTTTTGACGTAATAACTGTCAAATACTTGTTAATTAGTTGTTCTTTTGAGTAATTAGGAAGCAATTCATGTTAATATAATTTTACTTTTTTATTTAACATAGACAGTATTATTAATAGTGAACTTCTTACTTGTATATACTTGTACTACTTGCACTTAACAAGGGCTAAATATAGAGCAGCTTACATAAATTAATAAAGAAATGAATAAAAAGTTAACACAAAAATTATTGTGAGACATTTTAACTGACAATGGCCATATATATATATATAAGTCAAATGGCTGTATGTGTAGTCAAAGTTTGCCACAAAGGTTAAAAGCTAAATAGAACAGTCCTGGTTGCTGCCGTCTAGGGTGGTTCAGAGAGTTAGACAGCTGAGTTAAAATGTGTAAAAGTTTGGAGACAAAGTTATGGAGAGATATTCAAACTGGTGGAGAGGAGTGACAGTGATCGACCAATGGGGACTTGAGGAGGACAGGTGTGAGTGGAGAGTGATTAAGTCAAGTTAGGATGGCGGAAGAAGATGAATCGTGTCTTGGGAAGACTTTCTCCAAACTCTGTTGGGATGTTGAGGTATTCTAAACACCTGTTCATCCAAAGCAGTGACTCTAAATATCTAAGTGGTTTCTGTATAAATATTTCTTTTTAGCGATAAGAAATAAATATTTTGCCTATATATTATCCCAGATCTGAGTGAAAATGCAGCAGAGATTCAAAGTTCAACACTAATCTGCATCGATGCACCATCAAATGTGCAATGAGGTCTGCCATGTTAATTGTGAGCATTAGAATCACTGGAGGGTCAGCCCGAAGGCCACTAAATCTTTCCAAATTAAAATGACTCTGCTTCTCTTCTGGCACACATCTCAAACTAACGTCCATACAGATATTTCAGACGTATAAAAGGGGGAAGAAGAATCAAAAGCTGATGCCCAGAGCGTCCAACATTCTCACATCTCACGCCTCTTGGGATGGATGCATCATGTTCGGGATTTGACCTGATTTTGTCGCATCCTTTGTACACTTTTCAATCCCACAAGAATACGTTGGAAATGGGGAGTTGCATTTCCGTTGACTTTGGCCATTTTTTCCTTGAACTGTGCGCTTCATCCGTGGATAATTTGGGATCATAGTTACCTCTTGATCTTCTCAGTGCAGCTTGACACGGCTTCTGTCAAAGATAGATGGAGTAAAGCAGTGAGCTGCCTCTGTGGTGCGTCGAGTGTAACCAGAATAATTGTCTAGAGTGGCCGCGATCAGCTTCAGCAGCCACGCCGCAGCTGGAACACGTTACTGCCGATCTCTGTGGACGCCACTTCTAACAAAGCTACGGAATGCTATTCGAATGCTGACAACTCTGTATGATATGAGAAGGAATTTTCACAACCATGTGATACAGGACGCATTTCAAGATTGCTGGAATCTGTGAGTGTTGAAAAGGAGGCATAATAGCATTGCAAGCAATTATATTTAAGCCCATGCATGAGCTGAAAATGAATGATTTCCCTTGAGAAAGTGTCAATCCATTCAAGCACCGTAGCACCTTGTCACACACTTCCTTAAACAACTGATATTTTCACCCTAGTATAAGGTCACACTTGGTATATTTACGCCACCGACGAAAACTTTAAAAGAGTTGGCAGCACTTTTGCAAAACAGCAATCTGGATTACAATTCACTCGTGGGCTCTTGTGATGAAACTGTATCCATACGTCCGCCTTATGAAAAAGTCCGAATCTCTCTTCGACTTTCATTGCGGATGATGAATGCATATTGCCAGGTTCCATTATCCAGCAGCTGCTGGTGAAAGTGAACGGACAGAAACATCCATCAATACACGAGGACAAGCGACATGTGTGTTGCGCTTAAATATGTGACACAAAATCACTTATGCAGCGATTTTCTAACCCCACCATTGAGAGAACCGCAGCAGCACTTTAAAGAAGAGTTGCTGTATCATATGACAACATATTAAAAGAAAGCAGCGACAAACGAGTTCATTATGAGCTTAAGAGGGTTTGGCTCGCAGGGGTATTTACCCAACTTGCACTGCGTTGTTTTTAACCTACTTTGTCTGGCAACTGCTTCTAGTAACCCTATGCCAAGTGTGTGTTCTGCCGGTGAAGCACCGAAGGTGGATAAGGATTTCCTCTGGATGCATTTTTTTTGTCACCACTGCAGTGGTTTTCTCAAGGATTATAAAACTTGCATGAAATAAGCTTAACCTATATCTGAAAAAATATAGCCTACATCTATCTGTACAGATATAAACCACAGAACATAAAATAAAGAGGGATGAATCAGACAAGTGGCCGTCTCCGCAGATAAACTTGTCGCATCAACTGCCTCATGTTTATTTCATGAGTTGCCGAGATGATGAAACTCTGGTCAACTCTTCTAAACATTCTCACGAGAAGCATCTTATTTCTTTAATGAGTTTGAGAAGAGAAGGGAGGAAAACACATATTTAGTTTGTCTGTGGATAAAGAAAAGGAGAGGTGGGGAGAAGGGAAGAGTTGCTTAATTATCCACCAGACAAAGATATATAGTTTATGATCTTACGTAACAGTGGATAAATATTAGAAACTGTTGTTGTTTGATTTCAGCAGAAACATATCAAATAGCATAAATAATAGGATAATTAAAATTTTAATGCTAGTGTTGTCGACCGAGACCAGTCTCCCGACCACTTATTACTGGTCTTGGTCTCCCATGCTCTCTCCGTCCTGGACTGTAATAGTGACTTCAAGGCATCACGGACCATAATTACTCTTTCTGTGTCTGGAATGGATGCACAGTCTCATGAGTCAATAACCATAATGGAATAATAAAAATGTTTTGCAATAATGAGAGATGAATAATGGCTGCGAGAAAATGTTGGTTCCTTGAGAACAAACTAAACTAAAAAGTCAGAAGTTGACATTGAATGAAAGACTCAAAACAACTAGACTAGGAAGAGTATGGGATAAAGAATAAAAACAAAAAAAGACAGAAAGACTAGATTAAAGCTGAAGTAAAAAACGGCTGCCAAAAACAGCATTAGTGTCTCTCTGTCTTGGTGTTGATCTTGGCTCAGTCTGTCTTGGTCTTAGGGTCCATCCCATTAATCTTCTGATTCATGAAACTTTCCTTAAACTAAAAGACTCCTAATACGTAAAAGTTCAGGAATGAGGAAGGAGTTTAAGGACTGTAGCTTCCTTACATTTCAGATTCTTCTGGACGTAACTTGTTAGTGAGGGTATCCCAGAATGCCTTGTGCATTAAAACTGAAATCAACGGCGGCTAAATCCGGAAAGCACCAAGCTACAAATGTTAATGGTTAACTTGTTTTATCAAGATACAGCCATAACGATAACGATAGCTACAGTATTCATTTTAACGTTAGCAATCTTAATGGTCATGTTATGATGGGATTTCTGTGGAATATGTCTTATCTTGTCTTATTTTTACAGGTTATTTGAATATCTGTTTATAGTTAAATCAACTAATCTGTAGGTTACAGAAAGAAACCAATGAACTAGTTTGCATTCCAGATGAACTGTTCATATTAAGATTATTGGTCTTGGTAGTATTTTTTTCTCAGTTGAGGTGGTCTTAACTACAATACTACTGCGATGCTATGAAGGAAACCAAAGCAAAGGGTAACAAACATAATTCAGTAATAGTCAATATAAAATATTAACTTTAATATGAGAGACAACATTTGATTTACCTCTGCCAAGGAGGTATGTTTTTGGTGGTGTTGGTTCATAAAAAAATTAAAAAAAAGGTTAGAATAGCATCACATTCCATATATAGGGGTTAAAGAGACATCAAATTCTACTTTCCAGCCTCAAGGATTTACATAAGAAAAATGGCAGGAGCAAAATGTTCCCACAGTCAGAGAATAGCGATGAGTAATCCCGTTGACACATTTGCTATTAGACTTTAACACTTACCTTTAATGCTTCCTTGATTAAAATGTTCTCAAAGAGGCAATCGACCATAAAAAAAAAAAGGTTGCAAAATCATAAAAGATTGTTTTCAGTAGCAGCGTGCTGATTTGTGTGATGATGAAACGATAAGACCGAGCATATGGTTACCACTGATCCAACATTCATTTGAAACGGATGGAAAATATTATCTTGTTGATATTTGTGTATCTCCCAGTATTGTTCCCGAAATGTTATTTTTTTAAATAACCTTTTAAAGTGTGAAAAAATGTGATGTTGCTCTTTAACCTTTAAGAGGTATATGATAATAGGTATATTATAATACTCACTATACTAAATACATTTGATGTTGCACCTATTGTACTCATCAGTATGTGTTTGTACAAAACTCTCTTTAAATTGAAATATTTACATCAGAAAATGTGCTTAAGCCCCACCCACTGAAAAAAACTATGCTGTGATTCATGATTTGTTCATAGTATTTTTGGTTTATTGTGATAAACAATCGACTGTGAAAGAGAGTTCCTCTTGTTGCTTTAATAAATAACTACTGTTCATGCATCTGTCAGAGTTAAGATGTCAGTTCTGTGTAAAGCAACATTTTGTTGAGAAAACATGTTCTAGGTCATGTGACAAGAGACATTTGGCGCCGTACATAACAACAGATGTGTGTTTTGTGTAACACATTCAGTTACACTACAGTAACATGTCTAGTAATATGATGAGACACTGAGGTCAGACCATGATAATGGGGTGCAAAAAAGCGCAGACCTTCACCAATCAGCTCATTTTCAATGTCGTGCAAATCTGGATCACTACTTCTATCCGTTATCTTCCGCAACCCTAAAACAATGTCATTTGGGCCAAACATTAAGGCACTACTGAATGTGTTTTAGAAAGACATGTTTCATTTCTATTATTAATAGCCCTGAACTCAACACAGCATGGCAGCTTTCTCTTGACAGTGAGCCACAAATCCATAAAAAGATCAATGGATCCATATAGTGACACCAGTAGAATGCAATCGTATGTTCCTTGTGCCATCATCTTCATCATCATTACCAGCTTAATTGAAATCACTTCAGAAATTTTGGAGTTGTTTTCCAACAGACAGGCTGTCGGATCTCTTTCATTTACCATTCTTTGGAGGAAGCCTCCAGGTACATCTCGGGCTGGGCACTCCTATATGTCCAGTCACGGTCACTCAACAATAACATAATAAACATAATAAACCATGATGTAAACCTACCTAACTACCTACCATGATGTACACCTACCTAACTACCTACCTACCTACCTACCTACCTACCTACCTACCTACCTACCTACCTACCTACCTACCTACCTACCTACCTACCTACCTACCTACCTACCTACCTACCTACCTACCTACCTACCTACCTACCTACCTACCTACCTACCTACCTACCTACCTACCTACCTACCTACCTGCCCCCCTACCTACCTACCTACCTACCTACCTACCTACCTACCTACCTACCTACCTACCTACCTACCTACCTACCTACCTACCTACCTACCTACCTACCTACCTACCTACCTACCTACCTACCTACCTACCTACCTACCTACCTACCTATATACCTAACTACCTACCTACCTAACTACCTACCTACCTACCTACCTACCCACCTACCTACCTACCTACCTACCTACCTACCTACCTACCTACCTACCTACCTACCTACCTACCTACCTACCTACCTACCTACCTACCTACCTACCTAGCTACCTACCTACTTACCTACCTACCTACCTACCTACTTACCTACCTACCTACCTACCTACCTACCTACCTACCTACCCAACCACCCTAACTACCTAGCTACCTACCTAGCTACCTAGCTACCTACCTACCTGCCTACCTACCTACTTACCTGCCTACCTCACTTACCCAACTAACCACCTACCTATCTACCTACATACCTACCTACCTACCTACCTACCTACTTACCGGCCTACCTCACTTACCCACCTACCCACCCACTAACCTAACTACCCACCTGCCTTTATCTGTGTCCTTTGTCCATTTAGTGGACGCTCATATGTTTATGTATCTGCAACATGTTTTCTACAGTCTCTTTGTTCTTTACAATCCTAAATAATGAAGGAATTACAATATGTTGGCATTTCTTTTGTAAAAGCCTCGGGTGTGGATGCAAAAGTTCTCCATTTCCATCTTTGTGTTTTCGCTTCTTGACCGGTCAGACCTCGGCACGAGCTCGTAATTTTACGAGGTCTCTAAACTCCATATTCTAATAACTATAAAAGTCCAAATTGAGAGTGAAAGATGGCAAGCGAGAGAGATGTCAGCGATGCACACCCACACTGTTGTTCAGAAGAGCTTTAATCAGCCAGAGGAAGTGAGAGGCTCCAGCGTGGGAGGGCCAGGGTGGATAATAACTCTAATGTTGCTGAAATTGCGGTTACTCCTAATTTTATGGGAAATATCTGTCGTGGTTGTCGACAAATGTCATTCCTCCCCCCCTCCCTAATCCAATCTGTTGATTTGATATTGAGTTAAAAGTGAAGGAAAAATAAATCTTTTAAAATGTGTTCTGACGACTTAATTACAATATAAATGCTAATGCATGCAAACGACTTGCATCCGAGGTGGAGGAGCTAACAGCTATAAAAGCTGCGCAATGTGTTTTTCTGCACAAAAGACAGCCGCTTGAAAATTACCTTCGGAGAGCAGGTGAGCGGAGAGCTGCAGACAATGGCCATGATGGTGCAGAAAACTGCATAACACCCAAAAGAGACGGTCGTCTTCACTATCAACCTCCTCTGACAGCCAGACTGATTTTGCACTCCACCTGATTGATTCAGTAAACGTTCTATAGATTCCGAGACTTTTTCTGAGCACGCTCAATCAATGTCACACGCCACAGATCTCTATCGTGAAGTTCTCCATCTTAGCCCAGACAAAATACTTAAGAAGCTTTTGAGGATTGAACATGACAGGAGGTGCTATGCAGATATTGGCCCAGTTTGTCACTTAAAAAAGCAGCGTAGCGGGACTATTTTTTGCCCAATTCAAAGTGTGTCACGACCCAGTAACACATAATGAAACCTGTGTGAACCCCGCCGGATCACTCCCTGATGCTATATCCTTTTATTCCCTGTTAAACATTAACCGTGATTGACAGATAGTCAAGCGTTTGAACTTCTCCCGACGGAGGATGTCATAAGTAACACCTTTAACAAGCTCTCAGAAAGAAAAAGCTTGTGTGACTGGGAATACTGTCAAATGGGGTCAATGAAGGGATATTCCTGTGGGTTTAAGTGACAACTAAATGTAGACAGAGAACAACATCACAGAGGTCTGGATTTGTACAAAAAAACCCTTCCAGAATATCTTGTCAAGTCTGCCAGCAAACAGAGGGGGAAGTAAAACAGGGAAGAGAAATTGCTTTGGCACATTCACATTAATACGCAGCTATGTCTAATCCAAATAGCCTAATGGAAATCATTATTTAATATGAGGAGTCTGTGTTTACCTTCGCTTTCATGCAGCCATGCTCAATGGAAATTAATCAGCATGCTCATTATATTGTCAACTGTTTGGACTTCTTTCAGCTTTTGTTGCCGTTTTAACAGTAGGGAATTGCATTCCTGTGGGAATAAACAAATCATATTTTCCTTAACACAATCATGGAAAAAAAAAAGAATTGTCTGCCATTTGTACTTACGAAAGGGTCTTATTTCATTACGAAAATGCAGCTTTGTTCAACAAATAAGGTATTTATGAGATAGGACTTGATGTAATTTACCATTATGGAAACAGCTTGTTTCCTTTAATTTAGAATCTCTTTATTGTTCATTTAAATATGAAGTAAGCAAATATGAACCGGATATTGACTTGTGTTTTATCAGCCCCAGCATACATGTTTGTTATATATGACGCGCCTGTCATTGAGTTGTTTCATGAAATGGGATTTTTCTCCTCAACACATATTTCAGTTGAAAAAAAGAAAAAAAGTTTCCTATTCAACAAACATCCTTTTTATCAAAAATGTAAAAATGGGTCAAGTTTTGTAAATTATATAATGTTTTAATGTCATTCTTACAGTAAACAAGGATTATTTTGATGTATATTTGGAAATTCCAACCATGTCACAACAGAATATTTCTTTCTCATCTTATTTTATTTATAAAGGTAACATTTCTGATGTAAAATTCCTCTTTAGTGACTGACCCACACTTTAATATACCACATTTAACGTAAACCTATTTGACTAAGACTTTGTTCCTTTAGGTAGGATCACAGACAGCAGATGACGTCATTGAAACCCTGACAGGAGCCAAGGTCTCAAACAGGCAAGTTTTCAAACACCTTCTTTTTTGGTGGTTGGATAGGCTTTACTAAACCTTACAAACCCGTAGCACACAATACATATTGAGGATTTTTTTTTATGCAAGCTGATAGCAGTGGTCATTCTGAGGTCATATTGAACACCCCATTACACTTTGTATTCTTTATATTCACAGATCAGAATACAAATTCTGTAAATTTCAAACACAATATTAAAAACAAAATTTCTATTATCAAATTGATTAATTTTCATGAGAAAAAAACATTAAATGTTAATAAATCCATGCATATAAGGCCCTTAACAAACACCCTTTACTTACTTATAATCTCAAGTGGAGTGAATATTGCTCGTTTTCAGCATGGTAATAGTAATCTCAAGGGATTTATGCCTGAGGTGGAAAACATTCTGTTTCACAGTGTTTTACATGATGTGATTTCTTGAAACATGGCTTGTCCAAGAGTTTTCATTTTTAAATGTGATGCAGGAATTTTAATGGTTCTGTAGAATAGCCCAATCTGCTGAAGGCTACATAAAATCCAGAAATACACAGTTGTGTTCCACAAATAACCTATTGATTTGGTTTAAAGAAAAACAATTTAAGAATAAGGAAGCAGCTCTTTTTCACTCATTTAGGAGCAGAGAGTGTTAACTGGTAATCCAAAAATATCAGAGCGAACAGGAAACTCTCGTCATATTTTATCACTCCCAGCATACACGTTTGTTGTTTTATACGGAGCAGAAAAGCAGCAGCCTCTGCGGATAAGCCATCCCCGTTTCACAAACTACAACTCCACAAACACAATAGTGCCACATCTGACTATAAATAAAAGCATAAGTTAACAAGGAACCATGGAAATTGTGCGCTCGGTTAGTCTCCTTCAGATGATCACTGGTGCGTCAATGCCCAAGGAAAACTCGACGACACGCTGCAGACCAAACTGAATAATTCATGAGGAGCTTTTTTTTTTTTGTCATTTTTCTGATAGTTACTAAAAAAGACAAATGGGGAAAACTGCATTAAAGCGTGAGAAATGGAGATGTACTGTGACTTTACCAGTAAATAATTCCTAACACAACAAAAATATTTCAGGAAACAGTGATCCAGCAGTGGATCAGTAATAGTCTGTTTTGTCACTATGATTTCACGGTGCGTGGCCCGGACAAAAGCGATGATGGGAACGTAGGGGGGCAGAGAGTATATGAAAGGGTTTTTTTTTCTTTCAAATATATATGACGGCAACATAATCAAAACCAACGTTATCAGCGGGTCAAATGCATGGCTGGAGAAAGTGATAAAAACAACCGGAATTAAAAAGCCAAATATTTATTTTTATAAAATAATAAAAGACATGTATTCCACACAGTTGATGTGTGGGTGCATGTCATAATCAGAAAACAAGTGGTTACCATAGAAATGTGGTAAGCGCGGGGACACACTTATAAGTCAAGAAGGTGTGGGTTTTTTCGTCCTGTTATGAAACTGTTTTTTACAGCCTTTACGTCTCAAGTTGAGCTCCACGGCGTAGCCACTCTGCGCAACGCAGATAAAACCTATTTCAGAAACAGATAAAGACAGGTTACAAAATAGAGCATATTAATTAAAAGTGGAACTAGAATCGTGGCGCACTCACACCTGAAAGCCCACTCCTGTACTGTGTTCCAAACCTTTACAGAACGCTGCTCGAAAAGAAGATTAACATAATAAAAATTGGATTAGCTTGACTCAAATTAATACTTTGGTGAGAAGCCAGCCAGCTAACAGCCCCTGCTTAGACAACATCACCTTGAGGTATCTTCTCCTAGTTAGCATACTTGTTTTGTGTGACTCAGTGCCTCCGAGCAATATGCAAATCCACTAATAGGTTTGCTGCATGACAACCGGAGTTAGCGATAATCTAATTGTGTTGGCAGTGCAAGGGCAACTAAAGCGACTTGTAGATAGATATTCTAATTATGATCAAAACAATCAAATGGTTACTCTAAACTCATTTTAATTCAACTATAATTTAACGTCAACGGCAGTGAGATCTAACTAGCTAGGAATGGTATTCAATAATTCACCTCAAAGCGTTATTTCAAAATTCAAATTTCACTCATTTTCTTCTCACCATCATGTCAACCAAGGGTTGGGATTATTTTTATAGTAATATGTTTCTTTTAAGAGTTATAGGCAAAACTGTTTGTTCATTTGAATGAAGCGACAGGAGCTTCCTCCAAAAAGACACACATAAAAAACAAATATCTCCGTGGTGCTCGTCTGTAAAGTCCATTTTGTATTGAAGCCTCTGCAAGAGGAAATGTTCCGGAAAAAACAAAATGAGTATATATTTTACTCCTGTTTGTGGCAGACGTTTAAAGAATAGTAGTAGAATAAGTACTCTGGGTAAACATCGGAAGCTATTCACACACAGTCTACTGTTCACACTTGAAGTGCTCGCGTTATTACCCGGAGTACGTCCGGTTTATATTGCTTGTTATTCTTTAAACGTCTGCCACAACGAGCGAAAAATAAAGACTTATTCAATTTTTTTCTTGGACAAATTTCTCAACACGGCTTCAATACAAAATGGACATTACAGACGAGCTGTGGTTGTGCAAGAGATAAGTGTGAGGGATGTCTGATAGAGATCATACATGTTTGGTGAAGGATGAGTGAAGCGCCAGAGTCTGTGTCTAGTTGAAAAAACATACTTGCTATTGTTGAATGTCAGGGTTGACTAGCGTATTAGCTTGAATGTGCATGTTTTCGTAAGAGCAGAGGTCAAGACCAGGTATTCACCATTTTAAATGGTTTCATAAATTGAATCGTCATATTTAGTGTGACGCAGAAAGATTTCACATGTAGAAAAAGAACTTCAAGGACTCAAGAGAATCAAACCACAGCACAGATTGTGTGAAGGACGATTGATCGAGTGAAGAGCGAGGGTTTTACTCAAAAGGAGAAAGGACTAGAATTGTCCTGAATCTCGCTGACTGGTATAATATGAAGGTAAGTTTGCATATTCTCCACTCTCTGCAACATATGGTGTCAGAAGAAGTGTAGTGAGAAACCTCACAAGTGAGTTTGATGTATATAAAGCTGTCACATGAATAGAGTACTTCCTAGCAAAGGACCCAAGAGATTTTGAAGCAGGAGTTTGGAAGGACTGTGATGTAGACGTATGGACGGTGTTATTTGAAGGACAAGTGATCAAGTGAATTGCAATGGTTTGATTCCTGGTAATGCAGCGAAGAAGAGACTGCTATGGGAAGCATGTAATCAGGATTTCAAAAACACACTGTAGCGAATTGTTTCTAGTTAAACTAACTAGTAGAACTCAACTCAAGAAGAGGTCCATGCTGCCCGCCAAGGGTGTTTGCTGGAAATGACAAACAAAAAAGGATATAAAAAAAGAAAGAAAAGACTAAACAAAACAATGAAGTATGTCAAGCACAGCAAGGGAAGTATTGGAAGAGGGCCGAAGTGTACCACCCAGTGATTGATATGATTTGTTGATTTGTGATATGATTTGTTGCCTCTTTGCGAGGCATTCTGAAACGTAATATCCTGCTGTCAGCTCTGTGCCTATGACATCTCTACAGTTGTTTAAGTCAGGTATATTTGCAGCCTTAGATGCTGTTTTACCTTTAATCGATACAAAATAAGCATCTTTTCTACATTATGTAGGTGTATACATGCACAAAATATAACGGGAAATTGTTGGTGCGTGAAACAAAAAGAATACGAACCAGCTGGCTTGAAGAAAAAAAAAAAAAATCTAATTTCACTCATTTTCTACTCACTCTTATGTCGAATGAGGGTTGGCATTATTTTCAGAGTAATCTGTTCTGAGTTATAATGTCAAAATTTCCATGCTAATGCAACAACTAAGTCTATGCTAATAACTGCTTGCAAGCTTCGGAGAGTTACGTATTAATTAAAAGTAGCAAATGTCAAGATCAACAGCACAAAAATTGAATTTTACCTAATAGGTTCTAAATTAATGATAAAATAAGCCTTCAAGCGATGATCTGACACTGCTTCATGAAGCTTCATAAGTCCATGACTGCTAGTTATTAGTTGATGATGCCTTAAGATACAGCATAAACTGTATCATAATAAAGTGTGTTAATTTTAAAAGGCGACTCAATGGAAATCTCATATCTATTCTATCTAAATTCAATCTTTTAATTCAATAATACCTGTCATCACTTTCACTGAGAGTGCCATCTAGTGGCCTTTCAAACTGTATCATGATACAGCATCAGCTGCTTCATGAGGCCTCATCAACCCATCATTGCTGACTTGGAAACACATTCACAGTACATTTTGTTCGATCCATGACCCCGATTTTTTCAACTAAAATACAGTTATTATTTAACTTGTCTACCTATCAAAGTAGTAACATGGTTAGGGTAACAAGGGCTTGAATAAGTTATGCATTAATTAACTCATATTGGGGGATATGTTTTTGTAGCTCTCTAGCTAGTGTTTTTTTGTTATGTGATGGGCAGGATATGCAATAAATGCTCACTACACGTTGCACACGCTGCAACATCAATGATTCAGCGCTTTGGTGTCAAGATCTGTGTGCACAAAAGTATTTACCTGGGAAGAGTGGGATTTGAAGCAAACACATTTCAAGTCTTTTGAAATGTCTGTTTTCATACTCGTGTTAACACGTCTCAAAATGTCAACTTCAAGCATTTGTTGGATTGTTTCATTGAAAAAACAAACATTTCTCATGTATATTTTAGAAATTTGAATCCTGATTTGGATCCAGTCAGTTTGCAGACAGATATGAAGTCAAGATGATAAACTGGGAGGTGGTTTTATTTTCAGTTCTACAGTTACTCTGCTATAAAGATAAACTGAAACTTATTCAAGAAGTAGAACGACAGGTGGTGGTTGCTGTTTTAAGAATTTAACATTTTCAAAAGTGTTCGGTGATAACATCAGAGTCAAGCCTGCGAGAAACACTTGAGAATTAAAGGCGTTTTGGAGGAAAAAAAAAATCTCATATTGATGTGAGGTCAGTAGAAAATATGAGGTAGTTGTTCTGAGCGGTGTCTGTGATGAAATCACACTGGTGGCGTAAGAGACGGACGTGGTTAAATTAATCTGACAGTAATTGAAACGTCGTGTAATGTGATCGCATTGCTGTATTAACGACCGGCTTTGTGCGACGGAGGGAACAGGTTGAGGGAATACGCCGCAGACACGGTCGGCATTCGAAGACGATCTCGCCTGTCATTCATCTCGCCGACCAACTTCACGACGCTCCGTTACGACTTCTCTCCTCCGCACACAATTCATCCATCCTCGACGTCTCTCACTTCTGCTCCTGTGAAACCAAGTTGACAATTTCCAAGTCATTAAATTTTGAAAGTCTTCATCCTGCATTCAAACCTACATCGCTCTGTCTCGTTCCAGCTCCGAACACCGTCTGCTTTCATCCCTGGATACAAATATAAATGTGAGGAGATAGAATATAAATTGATTTGCATAATGAGGACAGTTAACATACTCTCCGATATTGTTTGTTCCTTGAGAGCCTGGAAATGAACTGTTTATAAACTCACCTAGGCCTCTTATTTAATCTACAGAATTACTGAAAGCATCATTTAAATTAATGACTTATAATGTATTTAATAGTAAAATGACCATGTAACAATGGGTTTAAAGTGATACACACATGTGCCAAACTCAGGACCAGAAGCAATATCTGTTCTATAATAGCTTTTTTCCCGCAGGCAATCAGACTGCTGAACTCGATCAAATCATGATGTATGTTGGAATTTAACTGCCATAGTATATTGCTGTAAATTGGTCGTGTACATTTCTTTAACAAAATCACTGTCTTTCTATTCCAGTCATAATTTGTCATAACTGTTTTATTTAATCCTATACTGCTCTTATTCTGGTGAATGTTAGGTTACATTTTAAACAGCTGCTCACAATATTCTTTTTAAACGGTTTCTTGCCACTTGTATCTATTTGTTAGCTGTTATGCACTTTATAACTACTACTATTACTTTCCATATTATGACCCAAGAAGACTGTTCCAGCTTTACTTTTTGACAGGATTCGATTTTACGTAAGCAACGTTCAGATGTTAAACATCTTATATTCAAAGTATTAATACTGAATGGATGAAATTCAAAGGAAAAAAAGGCAGGCAGATGTATTTTTTTGCTTCAACAAAAATGAAAGAAATGAGTGCTTTATGTGCTACCAAGTAGATTTGTTGATGAATGGGTACATTTTACGTACCTGACATGAAACGAGATGCTTAAGTCAGCTTTTTGTAATGTCTTCTTTCTTATTCTGCGTATTCTGACTTCCTGTTTAAAAAAAACTAACAATTGTGTACGCTCCTGTTAACTGTTTTAGAAGCTGGACATCAAGAAGATATAGTGAGGCTGTGTGTTGCTCACTAACTTGTATAATATAATTAGAATCTGTAAAGTCTGGTCTGATGGTATCGAACCTGTGACTTCTATCAGCAAACTTCTAAAAGAGTCTCTACAGCCACGTGCCTGAGCAAACTCCAAACGCTTCATGGTCCAAAAGTCTGAAGTTGAAAACCGAGCCAAGTCCAGTTTTTTTGTTTCATACTTGGCAGGTGACCAAACTTATACGAGTATGACTTTTCCAGCAACGACTCATTGTGCGCAGCAGCGTAGAGACAAATCCAATCTTTGTCCCAGTCCATCGACCACAAGAATGGGAAGGACCATTGAGCAGAAATTTCGTTTTGGTTTGACCTTTGCGCAAGAACAGAGAGCACGACTCTTTTGTGAGTTTATCCCATAGTGTGTCTCAGGAAGGCTGACGTCCGCTTTTCATCTAGTTAAGCCATTAGGTGCACATGTAGAGAAAGGTTCTAAAAAATATCTTCACTAAGAATCAGACGAAGTGCCATCTGAGGTCGCTTCTAGACCTTCATGAGAGTGAGCATCTTCATAACGTGAGTGAACTAGTTATAGTTTATGAGCAACATATGTTTTCCTTGAAATAAACTTGTCTTACTAACACATTTATGGAAGTAGCAAAGTCTCTAATTCTCTTGTCCCTTTGAAAAGTGTGTGTCCAAAATACATTGTCAGCAACTTATTTGCTATTAAGTCTTTTTTTGGACTTTTTTATTCAAATCTCTTTTGGTTTCAATTGTTTTCATTTGTATATTTCATCATTTTGAAACATGTTTCTAAGGCGTGCTATGTGTCAGGGTTTTCGGCGGGATTTCAACGTTTACCTAATAGTTTTCTGAATCAATACCGAGGTTTATACAACACCTGTAAGTTTAACAAGTCTTGTTTTTGACTTTCTAATTTTGAAAAATCAGATTGATTTCTTTTCCAGACTTGTTTGTTTGTCAAGTCTTTTTTAAACTTTTTATTTTCCTCAATAAATTAAAACCTTGATTTATTAGAGTCTTATATTTTTTACTACGGCCCCATCCACCCTCCCAGCCAGTATCAGCAGGAGGCCGTCAACACTGAATCTGGTTCTGTTCGAGGTTTCTGCCTTCTTAAAGGAAGTTTTTCCTCGCCTCTGCTACGCTGTGATTCACTCATTGTAGAGTTGGTGGGATCTGTTTTTCTTTTCTCCAATATAGTCTTACATTTTTACCTCTTTTTTCTTAACTACTTCAAGTGTATTTGGTTGTTATTCACATGTTTGCATAAAAGTATATTCATTCATTCATTCAGTACTTAAACTGTAAAGTTTCTTGTGTTATCTTTTTTACGATATAACACTTTAAATACAATTGAATTGAATGGATTGGCTTTTATCGTTCCAAAACCTTCGATTAACCTTAACCAAAATATATATTTTTTTACCAAATTTATTTGGGATTTCATAGTTTATTCATAAGACTTTTATTATTTTTGATAATTATTTTTGTTTTATTCTTGCTCATTTTTCTGATTAGTATTTTGTCTATTCCTTTACTAATTATTTACCATTTTTGGACTTCCTATTAGATTTATTACTTGGAGACAATTTTGCCAAGTCAATTGAGTAATTATGAAAAGTTATTTTTTTTTCACTTGAGTAACCAAATGTATTGTAATTAATGTATAAGTATTATTATGCCACCAAGTCGTAATGAAATGCTTTTTTTTTGTCTCAAAAATAGTAGTAACTGTGTGTGTGCTGGTTTTATGGATGAATAAAAGTGAGTGTACTGGAACAGCTTCAGAAGATACATAGTTTAAATCCGTCTCTGGTGTTTGCTTCCACCCACATCAAAGGGAAAAAAAACTGTTTCTGGTCAGTAAAACCAGTTTCTTTCTATTTGATGGATACAAAAAAAATGTTTTGATAAAAATGAACTGACGGTTTAAATGAAGGGTTGATTACTTTTAAATGAATTCTTTGCATTAATTTAAAAGTAATCAACCCTTCATTTAAACCCTCAGTTAATTTTTATCAAAACATTTTTTTTCTGATTTTTCTTTAATAAAGCATCTGAAATAAACTGACCTTGGAATGTTATTTTAGAATTTGTGAAGAATTTGAGTAAAAAGGACTTTCAATGGCTGTTCTTCCTCTGTTATTAGTGAGAATAATGGCGAACACACTATGAAATGGAAAATAAATCCTTCACTAATGAAAAGCAGATGGATCAAAATTACGATATGAAATCATGTGAGATTTCTATTAAGCCTCAAACAACCAAACCAAAGCACCCTTCATTTTGATAATAAGTCTGAAATCTCGATTTAATTTCTCGTCCAGGTAGATTATGTTAAAAAGAGGTGTCCAAATTGTTAGCTTGGCAAACGCCTGTGTTGTCTCATGTGATCATAAAGGTTTGAATTCAACTCAGCGGGCCTTCCACCAAAAACAATAAGTGTAAAAATGATTCGGCGTCTAACCATGTGAGCATGTGTGTGATGAACGATAATATTGTGTAAACATGACGCCCCGCTGTGTTCCAGCTGTGTCAGAGTCCCAGAATGGATTTTAATGGATGCTGATGTAAGCGGCTCTGAGACAACAATGATCGTCGGTGGTATCTGCATGTTTGAGTAAAGGTTTGGGGCACAACAGCCATTTTTTGTGAAGTTGTGCTCAGTCGCAGGATGATGAACTCTCAGCTAACACTCATGCTATGAAGCCATTTGTCTATCTGTTCCAGTGAGGAGGAGTTCTATTAAAATGGGCTCTGAACATATTTTCTGTCACCAAATTAGACAAATGGAAATTAACATCCCTTTTTTTTCCCCTCCCCTCGGGCAGCGCTTGTCCCAACGTGAGTGACACCAGCTGCCTTCCCACGCACAAATATTCATAAATATATACAATCAGAAGGAAAATGGCAAGCCATGATTTGGCAATGTGTCTTCACGAGATGGATTTGAAAGTGATTTTCAGATGGTCAGAATTTTTTGACATCTTTTTAATGGCTCAAATTATAAGGCAGTCTGACTTAATGCAGCTCGTGAAATATGACCCCTTGAGATGTCTGTCACAGGCGGTCGGAGATTAGGCTAAAAACCATGAGACAATTATTCTTATTTTAAAGTCAAGATGTTATGCAATTAGTTTTCCGATTTATTTTTATTTTCCTAGACTCATTTGTTCGCATTTGAGTTGTTTTGAACTTACCAATTGACTTTTAAAACCTTGATTTATTACATTTAATTAACTTCATCAAATATAGCAAATATATTTTAACACATTTATTTTGGATTTCCCAGTTTATTCATGACTTCGAAGACTGTTAGTATTTTTATTATTATTTATATGTATTTGCTTCTTACTAATTATTCTGGTTTATCTTTGTAGTCCCTTTCTTCCCTTATCATTTACCATTTTTGGATCTTAGTAGATTTATGACTTGCAGACATTTAAGTTTATCATCTTTATTGAGAAATTCGTATTTATCGTTTTAAATGTAGTCCCATCATGTAATCTGGTTATTTTATCTTGGTTGATTAAAATAAAAAAATTTAAATCACTTTTCCAGAATTTGTCGATTTCTCTTTTAGCCAGTCGAGGTACATCCTTTACTCTGCAGCGTTTTTGAAGGTCCTGTAAGAACTGTGGCATTGTAAAGCTGCGCGAAATCCAGCAAACCAAAATATCCCGGGGTTATCCAAGCTCTCACTTTCATCGTGGCCACATAAATCTTGCTCAGAGGCTCCGGAAAAATCTCACAAGGTCAATTATTCTGGACAGTTTGTGTTGATATTTTTTGTCACCACATTGTTGTTGTTCAGAGTCCGCAGCTTCATCAGCTGTTTGGGGGTAACATTCTCTCCCCACGGAAACTGGTTCAACCAGGCCAATTTCCTTAATCCCATTTTCCCTCCAGCAGACGAAAACTGATTTAGTTGTAAATTGAATCCAATATTTTCTGGTGTTGCTGCTGACTCAGTCGACTCAGTCGTAGGCATCACTTTGATGTGATTGGGTAAAAATATATCCACTATGATTCGTCAGGCAGAAACCAGTGATGAGCCCTCATAGAGCAGCCTCGGGTCACATGCTTGCCTGACGTTTTAGCACATACATAGACTTCTATTTGTATAGATCATTGTGGAATAAAAAGGGAGGAAAAATGTACGAAAAGGATAATCCCTCTCTTCCCCCTTCCCACTGATAGAAGAAAAGCAAACCGTGTTTGTTGTAAGATCTGCTATCCACTGAAACACTATGAGCTAAGATTGACGTCAACAGTGTGTTTCGTTTGGATGACTTTTTCCCCAAAAAACAATAACTTCATTTCTTACATCTTGCGCCATGCTGCCTCTGGCAAAATATCAGTTTTATTTTTCTACAGATCAGACTTTGACCCTGGTGTGAAGAAAAGATGGTAATCTATTTGTTCTAGTTCTGTTTTCATAAATGCCAACAAATATAAAAACACAACTCTTCTGACTCACAGACATGTTTCAAATGTTGAAGTCTTTCTCTCCAAGATGCAGTAAGTCCCTCATCATGACAATGTTTTGAAGTCATTACTTTATAAAGTTCTCCCCCATCTGAAATATCGGCAAACGAGAGGTTACGAGAGCGGATTACATTATGATGTAATAATGGTCTCCATTCCTCCTCCAGCCAGCTGTAATCACGCCCACTTTGTTTATACATTGAGTCCTCTGAAGATGGAGATGTCAGGGACTAATGACGCGCTGTGAAAAACATGGATGCTTGACCATTCACAGCAGAGTGGGTGTGTGATTTGATCTCCAGTGGGCGGGGCTTAAGCATGTTTTCTAATGTAAATATTTAAATGAAAAGAGAGTTTTGTACAAACACATACATACTGATGAGTACGGTAGAGGTCCAAGATCTATTTAAGAGGCACTTAAATCAACACATAAGTTGACCTTTAGGAAACAGAGTTAAGTTAAGATAATCAAGGAACTTCTATCTGACTGTGGTGCCAAAATGTGCTGCCGTTGTTCACTCGACAATGTTTGAAGGTCACAAGATGTTTCAAATCATTGACGGTCTGCTGGTTTGGATCCTGTGCTTTCTCTGCTGTGGCTTGGGTTCAATTGCCGGTCAGGGGGAATCATCTTTGCTTTATGCACACAAAAACAAATTCAGAGCTCAATGAGAACACAATTCTTGAATCATAGTAACAGTTTTATGGATAGAATCCTGTTTTTAGAAGTCATGTGAAATGAGCTTCTTGGGGGAGGTATGTGTGAGTGTTGGCGCCACAGGTCAACAGGATCAACTGTGGACAGGTGGTTCTGTGTCGGAGTCTGGCCTGGACAGACTGCAGACTGTTGATCGTAAAAATATATTATCTTCCTGCTACGTCTCTGGCTCATTTTTGTTTTTTCAAAAATGATCTTTATCAAGACAAGTGTGCCTGTAACCTTCTATAATCTGTCTGTCATAAAGCCAGCTTTTTAAATTCACTATTTCATCCAATACAGGGTGATAAGTTGTCCTCAAAGATAACAGCCAAATATAAAAGATAACGTCCACATCTAAAACTGTTAAAATGCTATATATACATGTGCATCTGATTCGTGATCTGAAGATTTCATGAGCTGACTAATCGTTGTGAGAAGAGAGAAAAAATAGCCGCTGCTTTAATAGGTGTCTTGGGCTGACAACAGCACCGTGAGGCTAACAAAAATTAACACCTCTAAATTAGTGTTAGCTTGGATGTGAAGTAGCAGCTGTACCTGTGGGAGAACCAAATGTCAGGCTCGGAATTATCTGAAGGTTGTTGATGATGCTCTCCACCGTGCAGCATCCAGTCATTTGATCGCAGCTCAACTTCATACATATCTATTTGTGTATACTGACAGTGTAAAGTGGATCAGATTTAACACGAGCCCTGGTGGCTCCTGTGTCCAGATGACACTCTCATATCAGGTTTGTTTCCCGAGCTGTGCAAGTCGGTGTCAAACTCAAAACCCTGGAGTGCATGGGTCTGGCCCACCATGTCATTTTAAGTGGCCCGTCGAGGTTTAAAAACCCACCGTAAGCTTAAAAAACAATTAAAGGGCACAAGAAACATGTCTTAGCTTCCCAGGCTGGTGTTTAGCAAGCAGAGAGTAAACGTCAATATTTAATCTGGAATCTTTCAAAAACTAGATGGAAGGAAATTCAATAGTAAAGCAGATGTTTTTGCAACAAGGGAAAAAAAAGGGTTTTGAGGCAGAGTTGGAAACGCTTTTAATAAAAAATATGTTTGGCCAAATTGGCCAGCGATTGAGCCTTGGACCCTTTTCTTAGCTTTTATTGCGTTTATAATTCATAGAATGCTTAACCAATCTCTGACAGTATAGTCAAGAGTGTGTGATAACTATTGTTGTAGTTGAGACCAGTCTTGTTCATTGTCTGGGTCTTTTCTACGTCTAGATGGTAAATTGTCTTGGTATTGTCTCGTGTTCTCATCCCTGGATGTAATAGGAGTATCGACCAATATTTCTTTTGTTTCTTCCTGTTAAAATATTAATGAATAATATTGTTATGAACAAGCCATGTGACAAAAAAAGACAATACGCATGGTATTTTGCTGGTCATGTGATGATAACTAGTCAATAATTGAGCATTTAATGCATAATTGAAGACTAATTTAAATCGAATTTAAACGCCTCTTTATTGACCGAGACAAGACATGATTAAATATAAATATCTGGATTTCTTGTCCATTATTTAACATGTGATTATGGAGCGTTCAATGGCTACGGTGCATTCATGAGTGTGGAGCAAAGATACATTTTATAATTTTACAAAAAATAATGAAGTAAACAAACAAGACCATGATGTGGAATTTTATCGGTGTTTGTTAACGTCAATAAATTATAATTAAAAAAACTATTATTTATTGGATTTTGCCAAGAAAAAATCAGTTCCATTAAATTAAATACGACTCAAATGTCGTGACCTTTAGTTGAAACTAAAGTTCATTAAAAAGACAATGCATGGATACTAATAAGACAGCTGATAAGACAAAACTAGACTTAAACTTAACCCCCCACCCAAAAAAAAAACAAAAAACAAAAAAACAATAGTGTATTGATCTCAATCTTTTGGTTTTGCCTTGTCTTGGTTTAAACTCTCTGGTCTTGGTCGTTTCTTGGTACAGCTGATGTGTCCAGTGGTGACAATAACATGTTAACACTTTACCCCCTAAACAACTTCCAGTATTAAACTTAACTGAACAAACATATAAACATGACACTTTTGTTTTTGCTCCCATTTTTTATGAGATGAACTCAAAGAACGAAAATATTTTCTACATACACACGATGTATGGAACAACAACTGGCCTCAGGATATCTTCAGGGTATCTCTGTGCATTCACAATGGCATAAATAAAATTAACATGTGTTCTTCGCCCATAACATACGCCTGCCCATACAATAATCCCACCGTAACCATGGCCCACTTAATACATAACACTGACATAAAAAAAAACTGCTCACCGACACGACGCCACACACGCTGCCATCTGCCCTGGACAGTGAAAATTGGGATTCGTCTGTGAAGAGAACACCTCTCCAACATGCCAGACGCCATCGAACGTGAACATTTGCCCACTCAAGACGGTCAAGACGACGAACTGGAGTCAGGTCGAGACCCCGATGAGGGCGACAAGCATGCAGATGAGCTTCCGTGAGATGGTTTCTGACCATTTGTGCAGAGATGATTTGGTTATGCAAACCGATTGTTGCAGCAGCTGTCCGAGTGGCTGGTCTCAGACCATCTTGGAGATGAACATGCTGGATGTGGAGGTCCTGGGCTGGTGTGGTTACTCATTTTCCAAAACCACTCTGTGAACTCAACACTGCGAATACTTGCCCTTAGCTTAGATAAAACCACCTTTGAAATAAATGAAATTCCTCTTTCAGAAACTGTCTGAATATTTTTATTCATACCTTTATCGCGGAAATCTGCAAATTATTATACATGTTTTAAAGACGTAAAAGCCCTAACCTCTTTTATACTTTTATACACTTTTCTCAGAGAGGCATTAACATTTTCTCACAGTTTTCTCTTATTTAAACACTCTAAACTCTTTCAAACTTTCACAGATAAAAAAATATATAATATTAGTAAATGAAACCAAAGATAAAACCCTGTTTTCAAGCCCAAACATAAAAATAAAATAAAAATAAAATTAATATTCAATCTACAAGGTTTGACTTAATTACAGACAGAAACGACATACATTATTAGCAGTAACTCACGCATATTTCACAGTTCCTCTGATGATGCCTCTTTGTCCTGGCGCCGCTCCGTTGTAACTTCTTTTTCCTCTGAACTTTTAAAAGTTAAAATGCACCTACGTTTCATTCAATATTGTGAATAATATACTTGAAATACATACATTTTCATACTTGAAACAAGTGTTCCTAATAAAAACACCATGATAGAAGGATTTGCCATTTAAAGAATTAACTAGAGAAATTGTTTCACTGCCCAGGACCGGGAAAATTATTTGGAACAGACTCTGTTCTGTTTAATACTGGAAAAGTCAACAAAATGCAAGGACGCCCACATTTTTAAAAAATACGTAATTGATCTACTGTTGATGATCTGTTGATCATGTCTGGCTTGGTGACGTCACTCACTTGTAGAATTTATGTTATGATTGAGGAAAAAGGAAAAGGAAAAAAAAGGTGCGATAGGACGCTCGGATCTCAGTCGAATGAGAGAGGTCGAAGTGTCGACTCAGGGGCAGGTGAGTCATCATGTGCACTTTAGCTTCCACAACATCATGTTTTACATCCTACGTTAGCCTTTTTACCCTTGCTGTTTGTGTTTCTGCACTTCGAGTTCACTGTGTGTGCTCTCATGCTTTATGTGCTACCATAGCCATGGTGCAGGTGTTTTTTTCCAAGTGCAGAACAAAGTTATGGGTACTGTATTTTCCGCACTATTAGGCGCACCGGATTATAAGGCACACCTTCAATGAAAGGCCTATTTTAGAACTGTTTCCATAAAATGGGCGCACCGGATTATAAGGCGCATAGAATAAAATATATAGTCAAAAGTTTGACTGGGGTTGCGATATGCACCCACTAGATAAAGCTGTGCTAAAGGGAATGTCAACAAAACAGTCAGATAAAGTCAAACATTATTAAGCGTTAAGCGTATGACTAGTTGAGCGTGCAGCACAGTGATTATGAGTGTACAACAACCAAGACACACTCGCTAAAACCGATGGCAGTAATATCACTCCAGAGCCGTCCGCCATGATGTGACGTGCGTCGTAAATCCCACCCCGTGATGACGCAATGACGTAATCCCGCCCATGGCTTATCGGCTCAGCCGGCGCAGAGTCATGAAAGTGTTGTAATCAAGTCACCCACCAGGTAATATACATATATAAGGGGCACCGGATTATGTAGTTTTTGAGAAAATTAAAGGGTTTTAAGCGCGCCTTATATTGCAGAAAATACGGTAGTTGTTTATGTAAATCTGGCTAGCCGAACTCGTTCTGTACTCCCTTAGCTAGTCACAACGCAGAACACAATGCGCGTTCATACTGTACGCTGTAAAAATAGCATGCAAAATTACACTAAAAAAATCTGTGAAACAGCGAGCCCTCGACAGGTGAACCGCGTTGTAGCAAAGGGATCACTGTAACTCTTATCTCATGTGCAGGGGAATCTGTTCTATGTTTGGAAGGTTCTGCCGCAGAAGTGACATTTGTGTGTGTTGCAGTTTGCCACTCACATTGAAGTCTTCCATCCAAAGTTTAAGCATGATGGGTTATTACAGTGTGCGCTAAACATAATGATGTTCAACAATAATCCCACAGCCGTTTTATTTACCTCAACTGATTGGATTCGACAAAACGCACGATTGTTCCTCCGTTCATTTGCAGCAAATATGCAAATAAACATCCACATTTTCATTCCCGCGACGCCTAAAGGCACATGTGCAGCGTTCAATGACATCCCTCCGTCAAAATGAAACTCCCAACTGTTTATGTGTTTGTTATTTGTTTGCAGCTTCCAGCCGAGCGGAACCGTCTCCCGTAACATTTGACGAAGGTGGAAGACGAGCTCTTAATCGGATGTGTTATTGAATTAAAAGCTTAAGTACTCGGGTGAGCAAGTACATTTTTCACAAGTGAACGGAACAGTGCTCTCGCCTCTTTCGTCTGAAAGGAACATTTGTGTTAGTCAAACGTAGAAGAATGGAGGTATTACCAAGAATGGGTGTCATTGTGTGTAATTCCCTTCAGTGTGACAGTAATCATTCTGAAAGACATGTGCGCCGTATTCATCCGACGCTTAATCTGCACTCCTCAAAAGACTGTACATTTTTTTCATAAAGATGCTCTAAAGCAGCACAGAGTCAATTAGGCAAACATTTGCTTCAAAGCCTCATAATTATGTCGGGAATATTAGCGGCGCTGGTATCTTTAAGTGATGTGGAGTTAAAGGAAATTGAAGTGCTGCAGCAAATGGTTCAGCCCTTTTTCTACTTGACATTCCTCTCACCTGTCTTCATTCCAGCCTGTTCCCAAACCGCAGGACTGATGGAGATAAAATGATGTGCTGTTTCTGTCTGTATTTCAATGGGATGAGTTGCTGTGACCCACGCAATCTCCCTCTCAAAGACTATTTCAACTTATGCAGATGAGCCCATCAGAGCCGCACGCTGAGATGAGACATCTAGGTCTGGAATTGTGTCAATACCAGCATCAAAACAAATGCAAATCAAAATCCAAATTAATGTGTTTTCCCCTGAGGAGGAAGTGAGTCGTACTTATAGTCAGCCCTCTGTAGATGACAGGGATCTGTTATCCGGAGCTCATGAAAAACAAGGCACTCTCAAGCTTCTCGCTGAGCCGGGGCGCAGGAGTCGGCGTCTCCTGGTGCAGGAAAGTAAAAAAAAAGGCTGTTGTGAGACTTTGAAAGATAAAATTAGAAGCAAAAACCCAGTGTCTCCTCTTTGTCTCAGCCCGACGTTTATGTGTAAGCGCTTCCGCAAAGATGGGGAAGAGCAACAGCCAGCCGGCTGCACACGTCTGTCCACTGGAGCTAATAATGAGCAGCAGGTTATATCTGAAAGGAAATTAAGCCGCGGGTGGACTGCGGCTCCGCAGCCTCTTCTAATATGTCTGCAGGCCGTGGCCTTTTGTCACAGCGTTTTATTAAATAGCGACGAGTGCATCTAAACCGCAAATTAAACGCCTATTTCACCAGGAAGTGAGCAAATGAGGAACACGTTGTACCCTCGCTGGAAAAGGAATGCAGCTCATATCCATGCCGACGTGTCATAATTATGACGCCTCATTAACAACGTTGTTTATTTTTTACTTTTTTTATGCGAACATATGTTAAGTTTAAATGAGCTGTTTGTTCAGCGGGTGCTGCGTGAAAAACCCCCACTGGGACCGTTCAAATGTAATATTATCTCATTTAAGAATTCGGTGCTGCCGCAATTAATTCTGCCTCATTTAGATTTTTTTTCTTTTTCAAATCAGATCGCTATCATGTCGCTCAAGGTTGATGTGTACATTTCTAAATCGATGAGTGGATTAGTCAGATGTGGAGTTGTCCATGTGCAAGAGAAAAAAGATGAAACGATTAGAAGATGTTTGAATTCTGTATTTGATCGTGTATTAATATTCCTCCCCCTTGTTTTTTTTCAACTCTCTCTCTCTCTTTCAGTATGCTGTCTCATTAGCTGTGTCACTTATTCTGTTACTTAATTGCCATACGCTTTAATTATTTCAATTTCTCTATATAAACAAAGCATGTTTTCATGGCATGTTGTTTTCAGTAATTGAAGCATAGATGTTTTTAGCTGAGAATCATAGATTTTAAAAAGGATTACAACGCAATTTTTCATACAGTTAACACTGATTTCAATTTCTTAAAGTTTGCCACTTGTTTATCTTTACTTAGCTCATTGGTTCTTTCCATAAAATGAATTATAAAGAGGTCCAATAGGGCTGTATCAACCTGATTTTCTCCACAACACATCTAATGGTCCCAACCCCATTAATAAGGCAGATAAAAATCCTCTATGACCCTAAAGAAAGTCACACCTGAGAAGTAAAAACCGTTTTAGGTGACTATATTTTGAATATCATAATACAAATGACAAAGGTCTGCATAGCAAAAAAGGTGCCTACTTTCAAGAAACTAGAATATAAGACTATATTCAGGGATTTTACACCTTTGTTGTTAAGAACCAAATTCTGCATTTGTTCATTCATAGTTGAATGCCTTCAGTGAGAATCAATTATGTAAATGAACATGGAAAAAAAGGAAAAGCATTGAATGTGAAGGTGTGTCAACCTTTGGCCTGTACTGTATATATATATATATACAATTGCCAATAAGGGGGTAAAAATAGTAGTTAAAAGGCAACTAATGTGTTGATTTAAGTGTCTCTTAGATAGATCTTGAACCTCTATTGTACTCATCAGTATGAAAGGTATCAGTATCTAATATTTACATTAGAAAATGTGACTAAGCCCCGCCCACTGAAAACACACGTTTTTTCAGGTGATTGGTCAAGCATCAAGGTTTGTCACGCAGCTTCATCAATCCAGGAAGTCCGAACCTCCATATAAAGAAAGAGTATAAAGAAAGGAGGAGTGAAGACCATTATTGCATCATAATAGAATCCGCTCTTGTAACCTTCGCTAGGATTACAGACGGTGAAGAACTTTATAAAGTAATAACTTAAATATCGTCATGATGAGAGACTATTGCATCTTGGAGAAAAAATAGAAATATGTGAGTAAGTCAGGAGAGTTGGGTTCTCACTTTAAGTGGAGGTCTGCACTCTGAGTGCAATCCTAGTTTTCATTTATAACAGTTCAACCTTAATTTTATTCTATAACTCCTGTAGTTCCGTCTGGATTTAGGAAAGGCTTTAAGGTTTCACCCTTTACTTTTTATAGCGTCTAATGGCTGCTGACAACCATTTCCAGAAAACATGGAAAAAAAGAGAAAATTTAGCATTTATAAAAATCTGACATTCAAATCAATCTCTTATGACTGTGGTGACGGGTTGTTATTCGAGTTGCTTGAAAATCCATGAACACAACCGACTGAGACTCACATGGTGGTGTAGTGGTTAATTTAGAGGTGAATTAAACTCTTTATTTATGAAATAAGTTTCTATAGATTTGATATATGGGGTGTTTTTTAACCCTTGTGTTCCGGGGGCCATATGCGACCCTTTGACTGTATTTATGCGGCCCTTGTAATGTCAAAGTATGATCATGTATAAATGGTTCTAATGCATTAAAAAGTGTATTTTGTATTCATTATTCATTTACATTTTCACATAACACTTATTTACTTTTGCCCCTCCTTTTTGTGTTTAAATTTGAGTATATATTAATCCCTCAAAATATATATTTTTAAAGTTAGTTGAAGAAATGTTTTGAAAAAAACTCATATATACGAGAATAAAATTGCAGCTTATTTAGCTTAATAAATGTCACGGCCTAATGACGAATGTTATTTTTTTAAGGGATTTTCTCATCTTTCTTTTTGCTCTACGGCTCCTAAAAACATTTACAAAATTGAATGTGGCCCTTGAAGAATTTTAATTGCCTACCCCTGCTTAAACACTTTGTTTTCAGGCTACCGGGTCATATTGAACTTGAAATAACACAAGGGTAAAGTAGTGTGAGAACAAATCTTTCCAAAAGTTTATGCTTTTTCAAATAAATAAAAAAGTTCAAGGCAAAATCTTGTCGTTATATGTGTCATTATTTTATTTATTATGTATTTTTTTAAACATCTGTACTTTATGTTTAATCTAATGTTTATGTATGTTTAATCTTTGAGAACTTGCTGTTGGGGCAAATAATATTTAGAATAAAGGGGTGAATTATCTTATCTTTCATAGCAAACATGAGGCTCCCTTGACAGAACCACTCAGACGGATCTAACCAGCCTAACCATTGAGACATAAACGAATACATACACATATGCGTGTTGAATTGAGTTCTTAAAAAACAGTCCACTCCTCTGATTGGTGCACTAATGGAAAGTGCTTGTTTTTATTTATCATAGTTTCCATGTTTGTGTAAAATGTTGACTGCGATGTCACTTAAAGGTCAATCTTGATCCAGTCGACTGCTCGATGTGCTGGTGTACACACTGAAATTAAGAGTTGGCACATTAGTAGGCTCTACCGGGCACATTATTATAACCACCTTAAGCACCTCATGGACACAAATGCTCGTCGCACACATGACAACAAGACAGCTTCCGCAGGTAGAAAATAACCGCTGTCCGTGCACACAGTGTATACAAATTTAATAAAATACACAACAAGTACAGTAGCCCACATTCACGTGTAAGCTCAGCTTATTTTCACATAAACCGCAGAGAGGACAACGATAAAATACAAATACATTCTTAAAAAACTGTTTTATAGGAACCTTAAACGGTTTCATGGAGAGGGACTCGTTCCCTGTTGCACCACCATTAACAGTTCATAAGACACTTCACTGTAGTAGTCGACGTCACTGATATGTATCTCGGTAGTCTGTGAGTTCCAAACATGGTTCTTATTAACACACTCAGATGGGGACAGAAAGCTTCACTGTACAAAAGCAGACAGGACTCAGTAGCTCAACAGTAGCAAGTTGTTCTTCAGCCTCACAAAAATCGGAAATATGGTAAAATACAGACATCTAGTTGGACAGGTACGGTACACCATGAAAACACATGAAGTCGGGTCAGCACTTGATTGCCCTGCAAACCTTCACATAAGTCAAAGACAGGAATTTTTGTTCTCTTTTTTTTTTTCACCAAAACACTACAAGTCACATAAAAAAAAAAGAAAAATCAAAAACATACAAAGGACGTGATTTTTTTTTTTTTGGTTATACAATGTGTGTCTGGACACTGATGTGGGTCAAAAGAAACCGCCTCGTGGTCATTATTCTCCGACGGCGTCGTCACATTGCTGACGGGCGAGAGGATTTTTTTTTTTTTGTCAGTTTCCGGAGTCCCGGGGGTCCAGGGTGTACTCAGAGCCGCCGCCGCCGCACTCCTGGCTGATGACGGAGCTGTGAATGAGGCTGCTCGACAGGGACTTGGGCCTGAGCTCACAGGTCATGTAGGAGGGCTCCCCTAATTCAGTGTGCAATGGGGAGCACTGGCCGTCCGGAGGGCCGTAGGCACTGCTGTCTGAGGCCCCCTCCCTCTCCTTTTTGGCCTCTTGGCTGGCCGAGTCCTGGGGCGCGCCACTCTTGGTGGGGCTACCGGATGCAGACGGGCTCTCCTGTAGCGGTGGGCTCAGCGCACGCTGCGACTTTAAGTAAGGTTTGACGTTGGCCACTAGGATTGTACTTTCCCGCTGCTCCTTCCCAAACGTGCTGAGGGTTTTTCTGCTGCCGCGGCTGATGGTGCCATAAATCTCTGTCTCAACCATGGCGTCCATTCCCACAGGGATGAAAAGGTTGGTGCGATTATCGCCGCTGTCTGCTTGGCTTCCTACCCGTAACTTTGGCATCCAGCATCTGTCAGAGTGTCCCAGTGCACGACACTCATCTGTGCAGTGGACTGATTTGTCTTGCTCTGCAAGAGAACAGCCGAACATTTGTTACTGGACTCGGGACAGAATAAACAACTCAGGATGTATAAATAAGACATTTTGAAGGATGGACAACGTTAATAAAACACTCAAACACAATTTCCCTTCATATTCTAGGAATAAATTCGGCCTCTCTGCCAGTGTCAGTGCTTGATTATGTATTTATTAAAATGTTCAGAATCACAATGAGATGCATCGACTGGAACTGTGCCAGAGTTCAGAATTAGCAAAGTCATCCTCTGAATGATGAGATTTTTGCATTTCAGAAAAGCTATCATGGAGAATACTCGAAGCACTGACACACTCACACACATCACGCATCAGCCAGCAACATTTTTCTTCCCATTATCGAAACGCATGAGTGACTCAAAGTCTTCATGAAACATTTTCTCGCTGCAAACCAACAACCTGTGTAGGTGTTTCCTGGAAAACATCATCTGGTGCAGAGGAAGTAATGTGTTTTTCATTTACATTTGCAGCGGCAACAAAATAGCTGTGTGATTTACACAAGCACAGACGTTCGCTGGTTCTGATCCGAAGGAAGGTGAGAAGCGCCCAACAAGAATTGTCAGATGATTTACCGTGACTCAAGGCTATTCACTCGCCTTTTCTGATATTGTTTTGGCTTTTATGTTTTGGGTCACTCGTGTGATCATCTTCTAATTCATCCTTTTAATTCCCAGCACTCTAGGGTAGCAGGGTCTGAGGACCGCAACGATTTGTAGATCAAAAAGCAAAAGATAATGCAGTGTTTTCTGTCAAAGCTTAAAAGAAAAAACATGTTTTCATGCAGTCCTCCCACCTCTTTTTAAATCACAAAAAAAGTGTTCTAAAAAAAAAAAAAACATTTCATGGAATCTTTTCTCAACATAAACCTCACAATCTTGTCTGATCATCATCTTAACCCTTGTGTTGTCTCTGGGTCAAAGTTGTTCGGGTCGAGGTGACCCAATGGTAATTATATGGATTTGTTATATAACCATTATTCTCCAATTCAAATGTTGAAAATGTTGTTTCACATACACTTTACTTCTTTTCAGATCACTTTGCTTCTTACACCCCAGCTCGGGCTCTGAGGTCTGTGGATCAGAATCTACTGATGGTCCCTGAACACGGCTCAGGACCAGAGGAGAGAAATCTTTTCAGGCTGTTGCTCCTAAGCTTTGGAACGATCTTCCTCTCTTTGCGCTTGATGGATCTACTGACTCCTTTAAGAAACATCTTAAGACTTTTCTATTTGTTCAGGCTTTTCCTTGATTTTCTGGAACTCCTGTGTTGTTGTCAGTATTATCTTGATCTTTAAAGTATATACTTTTTTGAGTATTGTTTTAATTGATTAAGCGCTTTGTGACCCTGGTCTGGAAAAGCGCTATATAAATAAAAATTACTTACTTACTTCTTTATTTCTACATAGCATTTTCCGTCTAGTCAATACTATTAGGATTTCAATTCTTTCTCTTGTAATATATTATGTATTTTAAGTTTGAAGACAACTTTATAAAGGAAGGGGGCAATAGTTTAGACCTTAAACAAGTAAGGGGCCGCAGGTTGTTAACATTATATTATTTCAGTCTATAACTATCGACACTATCATAACTATCATAACAAGAAAATAAAAACTACATTTTCCCCAATGACTCAAGAAAAAATAGTCTATTAAACCTAATGGTAACATCAATATTTGTTGAAAGCTCTTGCTGGCCACATACGATGACTCCAATTTTGTCCCCGAGCCAGGGTTCGACACTTATGTCTTAAACATAAACATACATTGCCATTTCCATCTCTGGCCCTCCTTCTCTGATAAATAATAATTTTTGATTGTCGAGGGGAAAGAGCTCCTTGGCGCAGGTATGGCCTGCCTTAAGGCTTTTCTAGATATGAAAGAATACACGGCGGAAAGGGAAGTATAAGATCTGCCTCCTCCCCTCCCCGGGTGATGCAATCGACCTTCAGTTAGCGAATCAAGACGTACTTGAGTATAAACATTAACATACAGGCTTTAGAGCCCAGCTTTATCTTTGATTATCTGCCGCTGCCGAGCTACTGTGAGGACGACTCTGAAGTCAAATTAACTTTCGAGTGGTCCAGGCGGCAGATGTGGAATAACAAAACTCAATCACAACATTAGATTTCACTCCTTTAAGCGACGCATTTACCAACTGATTATACACATATGAAGGAAAGAAAACAACTCCTCGGCCTGGATGACAAGTACAACATTTCTGGACTACATCAGAGCCGTGAAAAAAAAAGTGGAGCGCCGTCTTGACACATACATAGAGCTAGATGAGTGACATGTGGAGTAAGCTGTTCGAAATAGACGTGTTATTCCATTGGAAGCCATTAAATGACCCTTCACACATACAGTTGACAGTGATGTGTAACCGCGCCATGATGACAGTCCAAGAGTCACTGGCAACATTTATTTGTCTAATTATAGATGTCACAATCACAGAAAAGTCTTCTTTTTCAATGGGAAATCTTTTTTTTTTAAAATAATTTTATGCGCTTTGTTTAAAAGATGCTGCGTTAAAGTGAGACCCTGACCCTGAAATGACTACGGATGCTGTTCGCAAGGTTGCTAATGCTACCTTGAATAAAAATTAAACCCAAGCGATGAGAGACAAATGGAGCTTTATGAATCACCCAATCCTACGCCGTCTCATCTGTATCATGCGACCGCAATCAGGTGCTGTTCTCTTGTCCACGGACACCCACACCTACTTGCATCAATTTGGATAAAATGTGATAATTATTCCATTACTTTAGAGAGATGTAGCGTGGGATCAACAACATTGTCCTGCCGTTTGTTCGAGGGGATTTTATTCAGCAGCTGCATGACATGCCTTCTTTCGAACAACAGGACAGAGGGAGCGAGAGAGGACGAAATAAAAAAACATTTACTAAGAATGGGACAAGATGATCATGCCCGAGGCAGAGTTTGTTCATAATGTGTTATAACAACAGTGAGGGGGCAACAATTAAAGGACCTCCAGCCACAGTCGGATTGTGTCGGTTTGTTTGCTTATGATTCTTTAATTAGTGGAGTCCCAAATGAAGATTCAAATGCAGACATTAACTCCCAACGAAGGCGTTGTGACCCACTTTTGTTGTCGCCCGAGTCTCACCTACCATCGTGATCCACAGATCTGTTGAAGGATTTGTTTCTTCTTTGGTTGACAGAGCTAGTTTTACCACTTTACTCTTTCCTACACTTTACCAGGAAACTGTATCAGATACAAGTGTAAATGCTTAAAGATTAACGCTTAATCAATCAAACATCAAAATTGAAGTTTCATTGACAAGAGGTCTTGGCGTTAAATCAGTATTGTAAAATAACTTTTCCTCTAGAGACAGATGACACAGGATCAATAGAGACTTCAATGGTTTTGATTAATGCACAATTTCTGACAGAAAAATGTACGTATTGATACCGAAATCAACATTTTAATTGTTTTTTCATGATGATTTACCAAATGTAGTTCACAAATGTAATGATATCCTTTTGTTGTGCCTTCTTGTAATTGCAAAAACATGACAATTTCGGATCACCTCGATCATGGGAAAACACAAGGGGGGTTATCTCAGGGTCATGGTAACCCGTAGGCCCAGAAAAAAAAGGTAATTGTTTTATCCCTTGTGTTGCTTTTTGGTCATGATGAATTACTTCCATCCCAACATTTCCATCAGCTTGAGCTTTTTTCTTTGGGTCACCTTGACCCTGAGATAACACAAGACTAAAAAAAGTCAGATTCCGAATTTATTGTGAAGTCAAGTATACCTGTTAGATTAAGCTTTTTTTTTCCAGTTTTTGTCGAAACAATTGTAAGAAAAAATAATGAATCCAAGGACATCGCCTTTTAACAACAAAGTCTCTTTCGAAGTGGAATTTTGTACTATCTTGAAATTATTTACCCAGCAAAAAAATCGTTATATTTAGTTGCAGTTATATAATTAAATCATCAATATTCTGATATGTTCGGATGTCATTCATGGGAAGCAGGACAAAATGAATTCATATTGATATTGGCTGATATGAAAAAGTATATATATTGATAGGATTAGGGGGGATTGGTAGCTTGGCTGAGGTCTGTACTCTCTGTGAGTGCTTTTCTAGCTCATGATTTTGATTACAGTCTTTTAATGCTCGCTGTAAAATCTCAGACCAGAGCTGTTGTTAAAGCAAGTGTTCATGATGCCTATAGAAATTGATGTGGCAAAATCGTCTTATTTGTTAACATGAAATTGGCCCTTACAAGAAAACGATCTATGTACAGGGAAAATTCTTTGTAGTGTGAAAGCAGGGGGCATGTTCTTATTTCTGGAGAGGCCGCCGACTGAACTATATGTACATGAAAATATGTTGCTCATACCAACTGTATACGTTCATTCGGAAATCCATACACAAATCTGTACGTTAACACTAAATGAATGGTGGCCATTTAGCAATAATTTGTTCATCATCCGAGTTTGAACTTGTGTTTAACACCATCAGTAATGCTGGTCAGTATAGTATGAATGTATTTCAGGACAACTGCTCCATTAAATGTATTATAAAATGATTTGTCAGAGTTAATGACTGTCTCTATAGAACCTATTTATGACATTTTAATAACGGCTGTCAAATGGCAGGGATTCGCGATTCTGCTTTGACTCTGTTACACGATCATCTGACAGTGTCATTACTCTCCATTAAAACTCAATTATTGGTTATCGTTTGACTGCTGAAGAGGACACCTATGCTGTTTATCACCAAGTAAAAACCAATCATTTGACAGAGTAATGATCCTTAATTACACCTGTGTGATGATTTGATTACCTATTGTAGCCTTGGTTTGCAGTGTAAGCCCTCACAGAAAACTGTAATTACATTTACTACATCTTTGCTTAATTGGCGTCAGTTTATTCGTTTTTGAGTTATTTTGCTAATGAAGTAGAAAGATGACCTTGTATTCCATTTGCTCAAGACTGTTAAGGGTTGCTAATATCTTGTTTTTTTGGATGAATTCTGACGTAGGTTGTTGAAATTAGTTCATAAAAGGGTTAGAATGTCATTTACCAGAGGGTTTGGTAATTTTTTGTAGGAATGTTGCAGATAATAACAGCGTAGAGCTTCAGCCACGCCATCTTTCACACCTTGTCTTCGAATGGAGAGTTTGTACTTCAGACGCCCACTCTGATGTCTGTCTGACATTAGTCTGGAACTTCAGCTTGTAAATGATACTTGAGTTTGCTCCAAATCATGTCATTACCCTTGAGGGACACTAGCGTGAAGATCCTACATCGCACAGACCCTCTTCACCTTATATGAGACGGACCACTGCAGCATTGCCACTGACCACTGCAGCATTGCCACTGACCACTGCAGCAGTGCTACTGACCTCTTCAGCAGTGCCACTGTCCACAACATCAATGCCACTTCACACCACAGCAATGTTAGTGACCTCTGTTAGCCTCTGTTAATGAACCACGGTTGTCGTGCCAATCTATGGTCTCTGCCATCTTAAAAAATGTTGTCTTGTAATCGGGTGTTGAAAACCATCTATTTATTCGAGGTTGTGGCCGCTAACACATGCTGAATTTTGCAAGTTCATGGTAAAAAACAGACTTTGTATTTTAGATCCTTGCCCTTAAAGATGATGATGCCACTCATTTAAATTCTTTATTAGCTATTAAATGCTTTAGTTTTCTTAAAGTATTTTAAAACGATGTGCCCCTGTGTAAAAGAGGCAAAGCTACAGCAATGTTAGCGACCTCTACAGCAGTGCCATTAACCTCTACAGCAGTGCCACTGACAACTAAAGTTGCACAGAGGCACGTGGGGGAACCAGGAGCTCAAAGCAAGAGTCAAAGCTGTCTGGCAGAGAAAAGTTGGCAAGTGGATACGGTGCTACCCACATTCTCGCCTTTGCCGCTCGATCCACAAATGTTTCTGACAGACATGGCATCCTTTAAAAGCCAAATAAATAGATGCATACCAAGTTCTGCCAAGGTGAACTGACTGAAGTGTTTATTCCAATGAAAATGTATCTTCTTTTAGTCTTAAGTTTGTTGAAAAACTGTATCACCCATTTTAGACATGTAGTAAAGCACATTAAAGCAGCTTTATGCGATTTTAAGTCGAGCGACGCCAGTGGACTAAAGTGGTAGTGTTTCGCCCGACAGGAGACCACATTTCCCATGAGCACTCGGATCCAGCCTTACACCCCAGCTTGGTCTCTTAGGTCTGTGGATCAGAATCTGCTGATGGTTCCGTGCACACGCATATGGACGAGAGGAGAGAAATTCTTCAAGGCTGGTGCTCCTAAGCTTTGGAATGATCTTCCTCTCCCTCTGTGTTTGATGATCTACTGACTCCATAAGAAAAGAAACATCTTAAGACATTCTTATTTGTGCAGGCTATTCCCTGGTTTTCTGGGACACCTGTGTTTGTCTTATGTGTCTTGGCCTTTTGAAATATATCATTTAACTGTGTATTGTTTTTGATTGTTAAAGCGCTTTGTGACCCTGGTCTAGAAAGGCGCTTTAGAAATAATCACTACTTACTTACTTACAATCTAACCTGATTTCAATAAACACATTACGTTCCTTCAACATCAGTCTTACACTTATTGGAAGTCTCTAGTCTGAAGTCTTTCATTTTTGGCATGAATAGTCTATGCATCCTTATCTTATCTTAAATAGTAGCATCTTTTTTAGGTCACCCACACGAACATTAATCTACTTTGATTTCGGGCCCACAATCCGGCGGGCTACATTAAATCACACAAATCTGGGTAGGCAGCACATGTCAACTGTTAAAGAACCACCGTTTTCATGCCAATCTGTGGTCTTGGCAACCTTGAAAATGCTGTTCTTTAGAGGTTGCAGAACAGACTTTGTTTATAAAATGTTAAAGGTCACTAGGCCACTAATCATAGTTATTTGAATTTCAATTAGTTGTATGGTTTTCTGAAACTTCCATTTTTTTTTTTTTTTTTTTATCCATTAAAAAACTGTCTGTCATTTTGGCAACAACAAAATGCTTGGAACATTGCAAATGCAATTAAAAACTGTTATCAATGTACAATGAATTTTGGTAAAAATCATGATATTCTTGAAAAACAAAATGTAATAGTTCAGCCCAGCCGCCCACCCAACCTTTCACTAGATTCACTATAAACTATCTATTATTGGAGATTCTATTTAGACGGCTGCAAGGTTTCCATCGGACAACACTGTGACGGCCAAGGACAGGTTTAAACCCACATAGTGTGTAAGAAATAGCATTTCATAAAACATTATTCTTGTGTACATCGACATGGACACCAGACATTTGCAAGTGATTCAATCTATTTTATTGAAACCAGGAATAAAACTTGATAAATGAAGTAACTTTATAAATCCGAGGAACATTATAGTCTATAAAACTATATGATAAAGTATCACCTGCAGTCTAAAATCTATACACCATTAAAAAGTGTCCTAAATTTAAGTAATATAAAGGTGCTCTACATAAAGCTTTCAAACCCCACTGAGGAAAACTATTATTAATAAACTTGAATCATGTTTTGAGAGCTTAGGCGAAAAGCACTATTTCTGAATCCATTCAGGAGTACAAAGAGTTCGCCACGTGACTATTAATCTAGTTTGCAGGGCCACGATCTAAGATTATCTCTTCCTGTCATGTTACATGTAATAGGATTTTGATTGTTACATTCTTTGCATAACAACGTTCATGTGGAAGCTGTTCCACGATGAAGATCAAGAGAGAAATATGCATTTGAGTTCAAAATGCATTGTACATCAAAAGGAAGGACTAAAAGGTAGCTTTGATTTGGTAGAAACTCAACTCACATCCCACATCTCCACGTACATTTTCTTTTGAAGCATCGACAACCCAGATTACAGCTCTTTGCCCCCCTGCATTTGTCATCCACAAATGTCATCTCTGCTGCCCGTGTTTCGACAAACACAGAAAGAGGCGCAAAGAGGAAGCAGGAAACGCTGAATTCATTTCCGTGGCACCCATCAGCACCGCGGAGCAACTGCCCTCTGATGCTGATGCATTTGGATGTTTGGGCTTTCGCTAAAATCACGCAGGCTTTCGTCATCGTTCTACTTTTTTCTCACATTTATAACAAAGCTCACAGTCAGTACAAATCAGCACAAGGTCAACATCACCTGACTGAATACGCGCCCCGAAATTTGTTGAAGACCACAGCTTTTGACAATTAATCCAAATAACCGCAGGCTTCCATCATAAGCCGTCTTGCAAATTTGAAGGCTGAAGAATTATTAAAATATTAACATAAATAGGAAGAGCTCTCGTTTCAATATATACAGAGCATGCATTCTAATTTCTATCTTTTCCCCATCAATTCTCTTTTCCGACTCCCTTCAGGGGTCCCCAAAACTAATTAATCTTCTCAACCTCTCAGATCTTTCACACCAACTCCTTGAATGTTCTTTCCACAGTTTCCATATTATGTACACTTTATTTAATCACGTTCAATTGAAAAGTATACAAGGGCAATCCAAGCGTTTTGACACTTTTTAAGGTGCGTCTGTGAACTTTTCACTCACTGGTCCGGCTGGAAACATCTCAACATTAAGGAGCCTACTTCAATTAGGATCCACTGATGTTGTGCCTTTTACACAAGTGCAGTTCCTCAAATCTTGAGAATACCCTCAAGATCACTTGGAAGGTGCGTTCAAAGCAAACGTGATTTGGCAACACTTGTGTTAGTTGCACCTGGGCAGTCGTTTCATTCTGGAGACAAAATCACTTTAATCTCTTTCAAGTTGCTAAAGAAAAGTATGTCATTCAGCCAAGAAGGCTGATCAGAAAACCAGAACTGTACTTTTAGCTAATGACAAGATTTTTGCTCGAGGTGCAATCGCCTCACAGCAAGAAGGTTGCCGGTTTACTTCCATGTCTAGATGGAAGGAACTTGTGACCTTTCTGTGTGGAGGTTGATTGGGAACTTGGGGAAATTGTCCATAGATATGAGTGTGTGTGTAAATGGTTGTATGTCCTGGTGTCCTGTCCAGGGTGTCCCCTGTCTCTCACTCGTAGAAACTTGGATAGGCTCCAGCCCCCCCGCAACCCCCATAAGAGAATAAGCGGCATAAAGTGAACAAATATTTGGAAGTTGTCGTTCCTAAAATATTCTTCAGAAGAGCTTAAAGGTGACTGTATTCCTTTGTCTTTTTATTGAACAACTGTCCTTCTTTACATACAGTATGTCAATCAAAAAATAGTGTTGTTTATTTTCCCCAAAGTTTATACAACCTAATACAACAGAAACGCCAGGAACTAGTTGTGGACATTATGGTCAGAGTCCACTAGATGGCGGTCTCTGCACTATTTTCCATTGTTTTGAACAACTGTAATGAAACATCACATCATTGTTAAACTGATGGCGCCACCTACTGACCTCTAAATGACATGACACTGTTTCATGAAGCTTCTTCAGCCCATCCCTACTAGGAACCCTCGCTGATGGCTGAAAGTCCCGAAGAAATGCAACAGTTGTAAAAACTAAAATGGAAAAAGAAGTATGTGATAAAGTGATAAATGCTTAGTTAAATCTGAAAAAGGAAAAGACTGTCTGGATCCCACCAAATTATTCTACAATTCCACAAAGTTCTGCTTGAACAAAACAGAGCAGAACATAAATAAAAAATTAAAAAATCAAATGAATAAATAAAAAGTAAATCCATAAAAAAATGAATAACATAAAGATCCATATCAAAAACGCATCAATATCCGTCTGTAAACATTATTGAATTTTCTTAAAATGTTCCAGAAGGTTGTTTTCTGGTAAATTAACTTATTATCTCCAGAGCGAAATTGGCTGTCATTCCATTCAACCCTTTAGAGATTGCATAGATATATTTTTTTCCCATGACTGAACTCTGAGCAACTCTTAACCGCCGACAGACAAACGTAACAATAAATAAATAATATATTAGGTTTCAAGATGCGTAAGATGGATGTGATCAACAAGTTCCACTCTGCCTAATCTAAATCTAAATCTCCAAAAGTGTAAGAAAATAATGCAAAAGTGAATGAAGTTAAAGCTCTGCTGGGCCACAAAGAATGAATTAGATCCCAGAACAGTTGAGAACCACTGGTCTAGATGCATGTGAGCCAATAAAAGATGGACAGATTAGTAGCTGGATGGATGGTAGATTGATGGTCGAAAAGATAAAACAGTGTTTCAATCGTAAGCTGTTTTTTTTATATTTTTATCTCAATCTCTACGTGACGCGATATAAATGTGTTAAATATCAGCTGCAGAACGCCAGCGTTATACATTTCTTTGATAAAGTCAATTGCATTTATACGTTACACATCCACCAAGCCATGACAGTGTCAAAATAACTGTGATCTTCCTCCCGGGGAACAATGAGATGTTGTCAAAGACAAAGAATCTGCCCGCCATTATAAATAGAATGAGAAAAAGCCTAGCAACAAACTCAGTGCATCTGGTGCCTGTAAGAGGATAAATATTCAGAGTGCATGGCAGCGGAGGGTGCACAGGTGCATATATTACCTGTATCAAAGCAGGCAGCAGACTAAAGGGATGGTAAAGGTAAAGACATAAAAGCAATATTGCTTAACCCAGCAGCTTTTGTGTTGGTGCATTAGGAGCCCGGCAAATTCTGCTATTCTCTAATGTAGATATCCATTTTACCTTGTTAAAATATCCGCCGAGCCCAGACTCTGCCAACGATAGTGTCTTATGTATATTTATACGGGTGTGAGCGGAGAGAGGGAGCACTCATTTCTCTAATTAAAATGCAGATTATGTCACCATTCCGGTGACCATCGCTAAAACACCAGCTAATTGAGTCCCCCACATATACATCTCTCCGACGTAAAGGCTTTAGTCCTCTTCATTAATATTTAAGGCGGCTCCCCACTTCTTTAGTATTTCCCTCATCTTACACAGCTCTGTGAATTAACCGACATCCCTGTCAAGCAGCCGTCAGCCCTACAGATGTAAATATTCTGTCTGCATCTGCCATCTCTTTTAATATTTCTTCTCGTGATTGGCCTCAGAACTCCAACTGAATCAGATTCTGAAATGTGCTGCAGAAAAGAAAGTGATTGAATTTACACCTCCCACGGAGTCAAGTGTGGTCTGCCTCGGAGTGCGCACACACGTGCGCGCGCACACGCACGCCCGCCGAGGAAGAAAGAGAGACAGTCACAACCGAGGTGCCATCCCTGCCCTCCTGAGTGAGCCACAAACAAACAGTTCACAGCAATGTAAATGGCGTGGAAAGTAGTGTGCGGGGACCCGATGACCAGAAGCAGTTTCTTCTCCAGCTTACACCAGGAAATGAAAGACATCAACACTCCACTCTCGTCCACCATTATCTTTTATCTCACCTGTGAGAGAAGATCTCATATTTTCTGTTTGTCTCCGCAAGAGCTAAATATACCAACCCCTACCAGGTCGGCCAGGTTTCAGCAGTCATCCACGATTATGCTCCTGCTGGTGCTGACGCTCCGACAATGAATTAGATTGAAAAAAAAAATGTTTTAAACTATTTTTAGTTCGACCCTAAAATACGACAATAGATGAATGACTGAGAGACGCAGAAATACCTTATTTACTGCTGTTAATGTCAGTCCGCCTGTCTGTCTCTGTCACGCTTTTAAACGTGCAGGAATTCAGTGTTTCAATAACGATGTGATAAAAAAAGAAAAAAAAGAAGTGCATGCTGGTACACTTTGCGATGCATGAGTTTTGTTTGATGACTAAATCAGCAAGGAGATGTTTGAACGTTCTACCTTCAGCCGGTGGACCCTTTCATCCTCTCAGACTACCATTTACCATCCAGTGCTGCAGTCGTGTCATCTTTGCGACAGGGTTGGAGGTGTGAAAAAATGTACTACACAGCCATCCTAGTAGCAGCTGCAGCTTATATTGATTCATCTGTCCATCCTTAACATTTGCCCGTGTCGAGTGTAACCCCAGGCTGCTGTACCTCCACTTAAAGTGACCATCGAGTGAGAGAGTACTTTTTCGTTTTCCTTCTGTAAGCCGCAGAATGTTTGGCTCAAAATCGTACACATAGTGTGACCTATAGGGCCAGCGTTTAAAATAAGGAACTGAATATTGAATAATATAAACAATAATATCAACAATTATACCGAGACATCCAATATGAGGAAAAACTGATGTCAAAAGAATTGAAAATGAAAAGATAAGATGCTTGGTAAATATATATTTGGTAAAAAAAACATGCTAAAATTATTCACACCTGTGTGACCGAGTTTGACACACTTGTTTTAGGACACTATTTCATTTTTAACGATAGAATGCAAGGAAGTCTTGGATGAAAATGGAGTGCATTTTCGGCTTTTCGCTGAAAAACAAGTTGATGTCACAACACAAAACCAGATAAGTTATTCAGCTCCGAGAATGCAGATGCAGATGTCTTCTTGCATTTACACACAATAATAAATCAACCCAAGAGTGTAAAATATATTTGAACAAAATGCAAAACCCTCTGTAAATGAACAGTACTCACTTCTATGAACAAAATAACTAAAATAAAACACATTTCTAACACCTGTTTTATTTTTTCATTTGTAATTTTTTTATTTGTTTTAATTTATTTTTGTGTTATCTCACTAATTATTATTTAGAAAATGTCTTCTTTTTTTTTTTTACTTATCAAACCCCTCAAAACGTTCCCACAGCAATTTATATTGTGCATTGTTGAAATGTAAATGGAAAATATATATTTTCAGAATGTTGGGTTTGAACTATTGAAACACTTGAAGCAATTGCATTGCCTTGATTTTTGTGAGTTAAGTACACAGTAATAGCCATAAATAGAATAGTACCAATTAATACCGCAATGATAATAAAAATACAGTTGTTTTTTTTTTGATTGCATCCCCCATTTTTAGAGATATGGACGTCCGTTGGTCCTGAGTTACAGGTCAGTAATGGTTAAAAAAAAAAGACTCAGAGAGTTAAATAAAGCTGAGATGTCGGACAAAGAATGTTTTGGAGAGGATTGAAATACTGAGAGTTGGTGAGTCATTAGAGGACTAAGATTGGTCAGGCAGGAAAAACGGAAGAGGAATTGGTTTTGCAACCCCTGATAGGAAATAACGAAAGACAAAAAAAAAGAAGAAAGGCTTCTAATGTGGATAATAAGTACACAGCAATGTCGATAAATTAATACACAATACAGTGAATGGTTCCTAGTTACAACATAAGCCTTTTCCACCGAATTTTCTTTTTCTTCTCTCACTTTATCCCCCCAAAAAAGTAAAAATAAAAAAATGAATCAAACATTATCACAAAATATACCTTCAACAAGAAGTTAAGTGGTGTTTGCAAGGTGAAAACTATTCACTACACACTTCACTCCAAATGGTCTACGAAAAGAGTTTGGTTGTGTACTAACACACAGGTGAACCAGCCATTTTAAAACTGTTCGCTCTAGGGGCCGGTTTCAAAAAGAGGCCAAAAATCTATGCAGGAATTGATCAGCTGTGTTGTGGGTTAAGATTCCACAAATCTAATCTTTGTCCAATAGAACCTTTCACGACTGGTCTTGAAAGCAGAAAGAGGTGCTAATAACACAACACACACGTATGCTAGGCCTGAACGATTTCAAGACACATTTTAATTCCCTGGCAGATTTTGTCACTTTCTTCAAATCAATTGCAAAGTTCAAAATAAAAAGTAACCTTTAGATGTGTACTGTCCACTGTTAGTTTGATACAAAATAAAATGTAAGAATTAATTTAAAAAGAGTTAAGTAGAAACATGCAGGTATATTTTATAAAACTGAAGAACTGAAAGTGCCTCTTTCATAACCAAACCATAGGTGATGTGTTATTTACTAGCTGAATAAATACAACTATCAACATCTGTCAAATTACAAATGCACTTTAAAAAAGTATATAAGTGATTTTAGTAGCAACACACAGAAAACACATTTTGGGAAAAATAAAAGTTGGCATGACGTCAAATACTCTACGTATTGATTTACGACTATAGCGTACATAAATAGTTATACCTGTTTCTTGAAATTCCTATTAGAATATTTTAGTTGTAAATATTTCATTTAATAAAAGTGTTTGGATCAAATCCCTCGAAGAAACCACACCATAATAACAAAATTCAATAGTGGAGAAATGGTATTGCCTCTGACTTCACGCAGAAACAATTTAAATAGGAAGGTAATTTAACGCTTGTGTTATCTCAGGGTCAAGGTGACGCGGAGGCCTCAACACAAATGTGTTTGTGGTATCCCTTGTGTTGTCTCTGGGTCAAGGTTCACCTCCCTGGATTCCATAAATACATATGTAGTGATGGAGGTTGTTCACCTTGACCCACAGACAACATAAGGGATACCTCAAACATATCCGGCCTTCGGGTCACCTTGACCCTGACATAACACTAGGGTTAAACTTAGTAGCGTATTATCTATGAGAGAAGCTACACAGTCTGATGTCATGATAAGACAGCCACGTTAATTGTTGTAAAATAAAAAATCACTGTTAAAAAAAGGTACCGTTGAAGATGGAATTATTGTCGATCGGAATACAATAAATCTTTCAGCCTTAACGTATTCCAAGACACAGTTTAAATCAGCTACCACTGTAAAAGCAGATGCAGTTCTCGGTTAGTGTGAGGTAGAAAATCTATCCCGCATTCCTCAAGTTGAAAAAACGTGCGCTGATGCATTCTCAAACCATCAAGAAGATACACACTTAAACGACGAGCGAGGCACTTTGATTAAATTTCCTTAATTAGCCATTTATCAATTATCTCCATGGCTTCACCCACTGTATCTTTAAACCAGTGTCGCAGGTGAATTCAACATGCGCTAATATTAGCAGACATTAAACATTACTTAAAGATGTAAAACTACATGTTGCCTAAAGATATAATTACACACCGTTCGAATGGTAAATGATGATCCGCCATGATTAGCATTCACCGCGAATTAATGAAAAGCACAAAGAATTCACAATACAATTATCCGTCTCGTAATTAGGTGACCAACTCTGACAACAATTTTATGCTTCACCGACCACATGAACGCCACGGCTGTTCATCAGGAATCCCAAAATCACTTCGATTAGAGAAGGTTGGTGGATTAGAAAATTGTGAGAAAATACAGGATGCGGGTCTTGGTTTTAAGGTAAGTTTAAATGTTTGCACGTTCGGAACAAGCATAATAAAAACTAAAATAGCTGTGATGTGATGATTACGTTTGGCCTGTACACCAGCTAAATCTCTACAGAGGTTAATTGATGACTCTATATTGTCCACAGCTATAAATGATCTTGTCCTACCTACAGGCTCCACCCACATGTACGCTGGTCCGTGCGTCATTCATATACAACCCAACCATGTGCTTCATTTTCAGCTGTACGTGTCAGTGACTATAATAAACCAGCATTAAAAGAACATCTTGAGGGAGACTTTAATAAGAAGCATCAAAGAGGGTAACAATGGGAACACTTAAGAGATACCTAAAGGATTTCCTCCTTAGATATCAGATTGTTTTCATTATAAAAAAACATTCTTTGTAAAGCAGTTGCGACACAGTTGGTGCGCACAATGATGTCTCAGCTCTTGATTGTAGAAGAAGGATAAACATGCACTTGTAAGCTGTTGAACATGCATCAAGAGAGTGAGTTCTGCTTCTATGTAATGTGCCAGAACTACATCACACATTTAAATTGCAAGATTTTAGACATATTGAAAGGCTTACAACTGGCAGTAGATATTAATAACATCACAGAAAACACATTTTTTATACTTTAATCCAAACACACATCTAGCTTGCCATCTTTCCTTGGGTTCTTTTTTTTTCAGTTTACTAAATGAGTCCTTCAATTAATCAGTTAAATTGATTTCCTAAAAAGCCTTGTGAGCAACATTTATGCATTTCAAAACACTACTGCCACACTCCAGTTAGTCTTTTCAAATTTAGTTTTGAGGAATTTATTGACAGTTGAACCTATTTTTAATTCATTTTTTAATGAAAATGTGCCATTGCATTGCAAAGCATGAGTCTTGCTATTGATACATGTTGATCAATATAAAGCTAAAAAAACTTTCTGTTAATTAAACTTGAGCAGGCCCCACAAGATGATCCCAAGGGCCAGATCTGGCACACATCATTATAACAGTATTTTAGCTGTTAATGTTAGTAAGCGTGTGATTAGTATGTTGCATTACAAACATTATTGTTTTAACGCTCTTGCTTATCTTACTTGCCAGGTTTATTAACTCAGCGTTCATGTTAATAAACACAACACGCTGCATTCAGCAGCCACTTTAAAACAACAATGAGGCATAAACTATTAACATGGTGTGGTGGCCGGAATCATTTAGGCATCTCCAGGATGTCAGCGAAAGAGTGCGTCCACTCACCCTGCTCAAAAGGCTGCCCATTAACTGCTGTTGCTTTCATCTTGAGGGCCTCTCTGGCAGATGTGTCGCAGTGTGAGCCTTTATTAGTATCCTGGTCACTATCAGCCTGGTCACTATCACCATGGCCACTGTCTCGGAGGCTGGCTCGTTCTGCATCCTTAAATGTGGAGCTGCAGCAGAAACAGAGAGAGAGAAAAAAAAAGAAGCGCAAGATGCCGTTACTGCTGTGTTTCGACAGTCACGGTGCTTGGAACCGTGGAAGTTAAGTGCAGTGGTCAGGACGATTTTGAATCAGGCTCTTACCTTTGAGCAAACGGCTGCTTGTTGCCGGCATAATTGGGCTCGGAGGAAAAATTTTCAGTCTGAAATTTTAAAAAGAAGAGTTGTTTTTAGAAAAACAAGAAGTTATTACTCAGAGTTCAACAGTTTCATCCAGAATCATCGAGAGTTTCACAACTTTAATCATGACACCTGAAGTTATGAGATTTTTTCATTAAACACCTGCCGTCCACATCAGGGCAGACACAAAAGGCGAAAAACCATTGACTGCCTAAGTGACCTTCTTCTCCTAGCACCTTGAGAACAACCTGTTGTGACCTTTCAAATCTCAGGCTTCAGGTCAAAATTTGGCCTTCAACGCTATTAAATGTGGCAAAAGAGCTTTACATGTATAAATTTAACTCAGCATTTAATTTCATTTAAATCATCTTAAATCCAGTACAAGTAGAGATTAATCATGTTTAGAAACAACCAGAAAAACAAGTTGAGTCAGAAAGAAGTCGGTGTATGGGTTTCCAGGGAAGTTGAATTAATTAAAATATAATTCCAAAAATCCAAAGAAATCCTTGTGTAGTAGAAGCTTGATTTCTTTTTTGCATTTCAATTAACTATGTGGTGTAAACCAACAAAGAACAAAATCAGTTTCTGCTGCACATTCTGTACTGGAGCCATCATCTGAGTCATCATCACCAAATGATGCTGTTGTTTGACTGCCCTACATATTTACATCAGACCTAAACAAACAAGCACTCCAGTGCTGTCAAATTAACATTGTAAGCTGACTTGAGCAATCATCCATTAAATGTCTCTAAGCAAGGCTGATCGCTATGAACAGCCTGGAATGGTTGGCCATATTTGTGGGGAGTGGAAATTGTAAGGATACACTGTGTGCATCTCGCGCTGTGGTGTGCATTGGTTCGGTAATGTGATCGGACAAGCTGCTCAAACACCTGTCCAATCCCACATTTCAGCCACGGTTTTGTTTTCACTGCATCGCAGTGGCCTGGTGGGGTCACACCAGCTCTGCTCAAGACTCACACTGTTCTAACTGAGAGGACTCTCTGCCCATGTGAACCACCTGTTTCTCTTTGAAAGAATAGCACGTCTGACACAAACCTGGCTCGGCTCTTCTATTGTGCAGATCACACGGGAGTATTACTTAGAGGAAGAGAAATGGCCCACGCTGACAGCGTGTTTTATATTCACCTTAAAGATTATTTTTTAGATTTGGCCCGGGCAAAGCAGCGGCAGCAGATAAGCAGGAATGCAGGTCAGATAAAGAATGCAGAGCAACATCCTCCTTACCTGAATCACTGACATCCGATTCGCGGGAGTGTCTGTGCTTAGCCCGCCGAAGCTGGAGTGGCAGCCAGCCCGGGGGACTGTCAAGCTGTTTGGGGTGGTTTTCAGGTACATGACCTCTGACCTGGGCAGTGTGAGCGGAAGAGGGCTCTGGTAGTCAAAACAAATTGGTGATGTGATGAGTGAGGGGCTGCTCACCACATTCATCCGGCTGGCAGAATCTCTTTCCTCCATCTCACTTTGTACCAGCATGATGTCACTCTTGTTGATCCTTTTCTTTTTACCCTTCCCCACAGGAGGATTAGAGTACTCAGCCATGCGGCAGTTATAATTCCCATTCTCCTTATCTTGATGCTTGGACTTGACAGCGATGGCGGCCATAACTGCTAAGAGCATGACAGAGATAATGCAGAGGGTAACTATGAGGGGCAGGGAAACATCCCAGTGCTGCTGCTCCCCGCTCACACTGGAGCCCCCGCCTGCCGCCACTTCGGAGTTCGCCTTAATGATCAGCTTAGCCACGGCAGATAAGGGCGGCTTTCCATGGTCAGTTACCTTAACCACCAGCTCAACCACGGGGTTGACCTCCTCCCATAGAGCATGGGTGGTTCTGACCTCTCCTCCCACCGGATCCATCTCAAACAGGTGGTCATCGTTCCCCTCTGAGATCTCGTAAGTCAAGTGTCCACTTTCCCCGTGATCGTGATCAACTGCCTTCACCGTCGCCACTATGTATCCGATTCCTACGTTCCTAGGCACCGGGATTTCCGCAGTATCATTCAGCAGGAGTGGCAAAATAATTACCGGGAGATTGTCGTTGACGTCCAGGATGTTGACCCTGACGGTCGAGGTGCTCTCCATATGAGGGGAGCCGCCATCTTTCGCCTGAACTCTGAACTCGAATGATTTCGTCTGCTCGTAGTTGAAGGAGCGCGAGGCGTATATGGCTCCGTTGGTAGGATTGACAGACACATACGTGTACACGGAAACGTCACCTACATGTGAAGGCAGAATGGAGTACGACACTGTTCCATTTCTGCCTACATCTGGGTCATGCGCAAGAACGGAGCCCATGTACTCTCCTGGGATGTTGTTCTCAGGCACCTGTAGGACATACACTGCCTTTGCAAAACGAGGCGCATTGTCATTCTCGTCCAGGATTTTCACAGTAAACGACTTTGTGTAGTTCAAAGAAGGGACACCATTGTCTCTGGCGACAATGGTCACATTGTACTCATCCTTCACTTCTCTGTCCAGGGGTCTGTCCGTGAGCAACGTGTAAAAATTATCGTTATTCTCCTGCAGTCTGAACGGTACGTTTCCTATGACTCTGCACTGGATTTGACCATTCCGTCCAGAATCTTTATCAGTCACTCTGACAAGTGCTATGACAGATTCTGGGGGCGCTGCCTCGCTGATGGCTCCCTGCCGGACAGAGACGAAACTTATTATTGGCGTGTTGTCATTTTTGTCAAGCACTTTGACAGTAATTTTGCAGTGCCCCGGTATGGGGTTTGGCCCCAGATCCTTAGCCTGCACATCAAACTCTATAATTGGATTCTCTTCATAGTCGATTTCTCCCTGGACTTTCACGACGCCAGTATTAGGGTCAATGGAGAACAAATCTTGTATTCTCTCAGATGCATATCCAGTGAAAGAGTAGACCACCTGCCCGTTGCTTCCTTCATCCTGATCAGTGGCATTCAGATCAATGAGCACTTTTCCTGGGGGCGAATTTTCTGGAATTTCTATGACATATGAGGATTTCTCGAAGACCGGGCTATTGTCATTCGAATCAGTCACCCTGACGTTGATTTGCATGGAGCCTGATCTTGGATACTCGCCACCGTCTATTGCTGTGAGGAGAAGCGTGTGATGACTCTGATCCTCCCGATCCAGGGGTCTCTGAACCACCAGCTCTGGATACACAGTCCCGTCACCCCTCACTTTTAAATCCAGGGAAAATGTATTATAATCATCTCTTGTCACTTGATAGGTCTTTATCCCATTCTCTCCGGAATCTGAGTCATGAGCGATTGTGAGAGGGAATCGTGTCCCAGCAGCAGCGTTCTCCGAGATATCAATGTTCACATGATCAGAAGGGAAACTGGGTGAGTTGTCGTTAATGTCCTGTATGTCAATCTTGATCATACATATTTCTTTGTCATTGGCGAACACCTCCAGAGAGAGCTGGCACTTTGGGTTGCGCCAGCACAACGTCTCCCTGTCGATCCTTTGTTTGGTGAAGATAAGTCCACTCTCCGGGTCAACATCCACCAGGTGTGGTGCTGAATTCTCCAGCACCCTGAAGTTTGATTTCTTCCCTCGTTCCATGATTCCATAGCCGGCGTCTTTCGCTATGTTCCCTATCACCGTGCCAGGTCCTTGCTCCTCCGGGACAGAGTAACTCAGGTTTTTCAATGTCAGGGCTTGAACCCACAACAGGAGGAAGATTGGCACAGACAGACGCATCCCTGAAACTGTGGTTGTAGCAGACAGACAGGGCTGGGGGGGGCAGGGGGAAAAAGAAAATCCTTGGATTTCAACCTGTTGATTACAGCAAAACCTTCACCAAACCAGGCGCGTGGTCGACTCTGATCTCGCTCCGGTTTGATTTCTTGAGTCCTTGTCCCTCTTTTACATCTGCATTTCAACCTCCTTCACAGATGAAGAACTCTTTCTGTAAACAAAGATGACCGCACGGCGACACCTAATGCATGAATTAAAGATCAAATCCAACATAGTGCACCAGAGATTTTTTATTTTCTTCCTCTTGACAGGGGTCGGGGGGGCTTAATGAATAATCGATGAGTATAAAGTATTAATATACCCTGCTGCATCCAAGGTTAAAGCATCACAATCTCCGTTGGTGAAGGTTAGACCGCAGCCTACAGAAGCGCATTGCCCTCATGCGACATCTCCAGCAAACACTGACAAGCCCGTTCAAAACTGCAGCATCGCCCGGCGTTACCATTCACGATGCATTCACTTTTTTTTCCTCCCTCTTGTGCGACACACTGTTGCACACGGACTCCGCTTCCCCTGCTGCCAGCACGTAGCCCAAAGTGGAATAAGAGACATAGAGCCGTCACTCCGGCACAACCTTTTGTGTCCCCTTCATCCAGGCGCGTCTACGGCTGCGACTTTTGCCCGTTGATGTGTCCTGTGATCAGCCCAGTAATCCCATAATCCAGTCCGATTGGGTCCACTCCTTTCCCGCTCCTCTTTCGGACAATCCGCACCGTTTTTTTTAAGAGAGATTAAAAGCGCGTGGAAAAAAAAGAAGATTCAAAAGAAAATGTTGTCGCTTTTTTTTTTTCTTCTCCTCTCTTTCTCTGCGCTCCCTCCGCGTCAACTGTTGAAACCCTTCCCAGTGAGATGTGACTGGATTCCTCCTCCCTTTATATCCTCGCCTCCTGCTGCATTCAACATACTTTCTGGTCGTATTCCAGCTTTAAAAAAAAAAATGAGTGAGCGGTGACAGATCCTGCTATAAGGAGGGTGTTATTTTTTCCAATAGGTCTGGGAAGATCGCATGAAGAAGGGCTGTTCTAGTGCTACGTGATTCACTTACTGATGCGAGCGCACAGAGCAGCAGCATCAGGAGGATGGAGAGAGAGAGAGAGAGAGAGAGATGGAGAGAGAGATGGAGAGAGAGAGTAACAAAACCTGCTGGAGGATATTGTCGCTGATACGTGTGGATCTGAAGTGGGGATTATGATTGAGCAACAATATCCTGACATGATGCAGGATGAATTCAAATTCGACTTAATATGTATATATTGAGTTGAATCACCCACTGGTTGCTCTTTTATCTGTTCAGAATGGCTCAAGGTTTCTCGATGAAGCACAAATGCAATCATTTTATATACAACTTTGATACATTTTGGTTCATTCGGTTATTCTGGGAAACAAGTGTCTTTCCTACCCAGTCAATTTGACGAAAACATGTATTTAAAAAGGTCAAAACTGTTAACAGAAGTGTTGGAAATAAAAACAATGAGCATATTATTGTAATTTTAAAAATAAATCTACCCTGTTTAGTCAATAGATAATTCTGCACAGAATTAGCACCTTACATAGTCATGTATGATTTAATTATAAACCTTGTTATTACTATTATTCCATTTATTATTTTAAGATAAGTAAGTAAGTAAGTAATATTTATAGAGCACTTAAACAATCAAAACAATACTCAATAAAATATATACTTAAATGATTAAATAGCTTTACTAATCCTACAGTGGGAAGAGAACACATAAAAAAACATACAGAAGAACATACAAATATAAAAATAAAAGTTGTATACAGAATAAAAATTATAAACATAAAATTATAAGATATTATAAAAACTGTACATATATGAAATTATATAGGAGTGAAGAAATAAGTCGCAAATCACAGCAGCCTATATAACAGTGACAATAACATTATTTGTTTTTGTTTTTATAGATACAATTGGTATTTTAGATTTTTACTTGAAAAAAATGAATTAATAATTAGAAAACGTTTATTATCAATAATGTAAAAAACAAATCAGGAGTTTTATTTGGTGTTGTGGAAATAAATATGAAATAAGAATCAATAATAAAGTGACTCTCAAACAAAAGTGGAATAAAGTACAGGTACATTTAAAACTGAACTAGTTAAACTAAATACAATAAAATGAATACGATAATAAAGTGTCTTATAAACTTTACAGAAAAGTAGATTTGTGCTTGTACATACCCTGTTACACTTCTGGCTGTTAAAAAGTTATTTTTTCTTCAAGTGGCAACACTGACAGCAAAATAAATGTAAAAAAAGGAATGTAACTTAAAGAATAAAGTGCTAAAAAGCTAGCTAAGCAGGTGTCTTATAATGCTAGCTGCAGTGAGGTGAAGTTGACTAGCCCGTAAACCATAAGTATCTTATCTTGAAGATTGTTCATCGTGTGAATCAACATTCAAATAAAAACATTCTATCCATAACAGGAAATGATTGAGTGTTGTGGAATAAATGTATTTATCAAATAGAGAGCATTTTTACAGGGTTGTAAAGATTAATTAATCTGCTCGATGAAAAAAATCACCTTGGTCACAATATAAAGATATTAATAGGGATTTACGTCTGAGAAATAAAAATCTATACTTGCGAGTCATATGTCTTACTTGTTAATTATGCATTAAAAAGGGTCATCATTCATTCATCGGTTGGTGTTTTTATCTGCATTACTTGACGAAATGGCTCTAATGAAATCCAAGTTTATTATTTTGTAAAAAACTTTGATGTATTTTCATCATTTGACATTGAAGAGTTAGTGCCTTCTTTAAAGCCGTGAAATATTGGGAACATCAGACAGATGTGGGCCCTGTACCGCCTGAAACATGCGTCTCATTATTCATCTTTTCTCTGCCCTTAAATCATCACTCCATCTCTTCAGGGAAGGATGTCTTAACCTCCAACTGAAAAGCACCTTGAGATAACTTCTGCGGGGGAACGGCGCTACATAAATATGACAAACTTGTCTCGGGGAGATTTAAACACGATCTTTCCACTGATTGTCCGTGGTCAGGTCGTGGGGGCAGCTGCTGAAGTAGAGAGGCCTTGACTTCCTAGGAACTTCCTTTAGCTCTTCAAAGGATGGATCGATTAAGTTCAGTTGGACGTGCGTTGGAGAACTTTGCTTGTCTCTTGACGCTCACAAGTCCTTCACTCCAGCATGGACAATACCTCAAGATACATACATCCCTTGAGTTCAACCAATAAAATGTACTTAATTCAATATCATATTAATATTTTACTGACTATCATGGTGAAGCTTTCTTTTTGTTTACTCCCCTTTTCAACAGTTTATATCATGTGTCTCTCTTTCACTGTAAAGGCTTTTATAAAGTTGAAGGTCAAACGTCACGTAAAAATAACTTTGAATAGTCCTTTTTTTTATTATCAAACCCTCTAGCAAAGTACAAAAAAAAAACCTTCAGAATTTCCGTTTGTCTGATTCCAAAGGTCAAAGCTACCTTGTGTCTGTGTTTTCCCGTTGAATTAGACTTTCATCATATCACACCACACTGATGCAGCATCTCTCAAGACAATCGTTCTAAAGCATAATGGTAGAATTTAAGGATTATTATATAGATAATATTTTGATATCAAAGTTTATTAGTTACAGTATTCATTCCTTAAGCACTTGAACAGTTTCAAAAGGACCGGTATTGAATAATTGCCTTACCTTGACTAATATCACAACTTAGATTGAAAAATGTAGAGAATTAAGAAATTATGATTATCCAGTTCATATAATTAACATTATAAAAAGTATATAAATCAAGTGTTTATATAACAATATTAAGTCTTGAGGTCATTACATTGATGTCACATAGCGTATCTCTTAACCCTTTTTTAGTCAAGGGGACCCTGAGGCCCGAAAAAAACAAATGTTTTTGTGGTATTCCTTGTGTTGTCCCTGGATCAAGGTAAACAACCTCCACTACAGCATATGTATTTTTGGAAGCCAGGGAGGTCATTCACTTTGACCCTGAGATAACACAATGGTACCTCACATATTAAACCTGTTTAGTGATTATTTTCTAATAATCTGCATTAAGTAGATTAGTGAAGGTTTTAGGGGCATGGACAACTTGATCAGGTTGAGAGATAGGGAACATAAGAGGAAAGAAGACCCCCATGTAAAGTCTAATGTGTACATATTCTATAAAAATTGAAGGCATATGTATGACGTACTAAAGTCATGGAGATATACAAAATTTCAGCTCATTTCATTTAATGTAAAGGGACGTAAAGTAGGGCAGAAGACAACCATAAAATATTATTATTATTTTTTATTATTTGTCATTCATATGTTAGAACTAGACACAGTCCAGTCTTAAGGTCATTAGATTGACGCCTCTGAGCTAGGATTAGCTGTCTTACTATCTTTCAAAATATTCACATGTTAAACCTTGTGTAGCAAATGTTTTCCAATAACCAAATGTAAATAGATTATTGACCTTACAATGAAGGTTTAGGGGGGGACACAAAAACATCAGGTCAAGAGAAAGGGGACACAAGTGCAGCACAAGACCCCCATGAAAACACATTATATATAAATGTAATTAATTGTAAACCATATGTATATAATATCAAAATCAGGGAGATTTACAAAATTTGGGTTGGACTTTTTTTTAAATCATCCTTTGTCATTTCCATTTAATTGTTTGTATAACTAGACACAGTCCAGTCGTGAGCTTATTAAATTGACGTCACAGGAATCTCTGAGCTACTATTAGCTGTTTTTCTATCATTGAAAATGCATACATGGTAAACCTGTTTATATTTTGGTGAATATTTTCCAAATTAATTATTTTTTCTCATACTTGATTTAATTATGAAACATGTAATTAATCCCCGTGGAGCTCTCTTTCGGGAAATTAGATTCCAGTTCACAGCAGACATAAAAAAAAAACAAGAACAAAGTCAAAAAGAAATATCGCAAAGAGAAGGTTACAAAAGGAAAAAGGATACAAAGATTAACATGGAATAGAATATATCATACTTTCATTCTGCTCCTGCCCCCTAATTCAGAATTATAAAGGAACGAATGAGTCCCTGAGTCTATTAGTGTTGCATCTGGGGAGGAGCATTCGTGCTCCATCTGCTTCTCTGCTCTCTGATGACATTGTTCAGACGATTTTAGGACTAACTTGACCTCACTTTGATGGTACCATCATAGTTCTGTGCATCAACAGTTTTAAATCTGACAGAAACATTTATTAAAAAAAAGCTTAATACCTAAAAGATACATTTTCATCCTGAAACAACATAAGCGAGACATAAATTGCAGGTTTTTCGAAGGAAATAGAAGAAAATATTGCTATCGAACGTCTTCACAACAAAGGAAGTTTGTTTCTGCAGTTACTTTATGAAAAACTTATCCAAATCAGTTGACAAGTTAAAATATTTGTGAGCACGTTTTGGTCACGACTCTTCCTTTGCGATCGTTCCAAGAACTAATGTTTATTTGCGTCGTCAATTTGACACTGGTGTTGTTTGTCTGCGGATGTTTGATTTACAGAACATCTCCAAAAACATGAGCGTATCACTTTTATCGCGGATGAATCTATTCTTGATCATCCACATTTATTATTCATTATTCATGTGGCGGCACATTTGTTCTTCCAAAAGTCAGACTCCGCAGTTGAAATATCACGACTGTTGGTCTAACCGGCCGTCGCAGCTTTCAATGAGCACCTGAATAAATCTCCCATATTCCATATTGAAGGGCAAGAAAGGAAATGGATTGACATTTATTCCTCTCCACATATCAACAATATGACATTTGCATTTTTATTGTCACTTGACCAGATCTCGGTGATGCACGTTGGACTCCTGTGCGAGAGCCGTGTCAACATTAGGCCAAGATCAGTGTGGGGCCGCTCTGTTGCCAGGATCTGAAACACTCTATTTTTCTTATTTTACTTCACCGAACAGAACATGAAAATCAAACGGTTTCATTATATATTGGTTTTTAAAATGCATGGTGATGGGGCGGCACTGTGAGAGGTGGTAATGTTGCAGCCTTTCCACATGTACGACGTGATCTAAAAATGAAAATATTGATCGCTAATGTCTCAACAGTGAAATTGGATCCTTGAAAGTTTATCTGCATGCATGTATGAATGTGTTGGTGCTTCAATGTAGTTCATGACATTGGTCTCCGAATGGAAAGTACTCACGTTATTGTCTTAGTTCTAGTCTTTTCTTTGTTGTTGGAGAGAAAGCACTTTAAGAGCACCTTGAGGATTTGAAAACAGTTAAAGAATATGGGATCAGTCATCAGTAATGGACATGATGGGGATGAAGGAGGTGACGAAGGGATTGCAGAGGCTTTCCTGGAAGTATAATTGGTTCTTATTATGTAACAACAATGGCATTATATCACAAAAAACGAAATCATCTACAGTATATAAATAAAAAAGTAGGTGTGTGTGTGTGTCGTTGCCTGATCTTCATTTCTTATAAACTCCTAAATCGCTCAACATAATGTCTTGAAAAGTAACATGTAGACATCTGGCCTCTCAGTAAAGGTTTAAAGTTTTTAAGGTTTTAGGGAGGAGGGCATCTAGATCAGGTTTAGAGATAAGGGTCACAAGGGGGGCAGAAGACCCACATGAAAACTCAAATATGTCCATATTTAATTACATTTAGCAGAATAAACCCAAGAAAATGACATCCAATTTTGATGAGATTTAAACCACATTTAATACATATTTAATAATAATGATTTCCATAATTTCAACTCATTTTGTTAAATATTAGGTCCATAACTCTCCTACTATCATCTCTCCTCCTGCTCTCTCTTTAGAGTTGTCGGGATTATTTGTCTTTTTATTTTATTATTTTTTATTTTTACTTTATCCATTTACATTTTTTACATCCTTTCTGTGACTTACAGTATATGTCGTATATGTCAATAGAAATCACTTAAATATATATACATGACATCGATAAAGTTTATCTATCCATCTATGTCATTTTTATTTAGTGATTTCTATTCTTTTGGGTGTCGTCAAACCCTTACCAAAACAAATTTAAATGTCTTACTTGCATCGCCAGGTATTTCAGCTGTTAACACTTGTATTATCTCAGGGTCAAGGTGACCCGAAGGTCATAAAACAAATGTGTTTGAGGTATCCCTTGTTTTGTCTCTGGGTCATGTTGAATGACCTTCACCAGTGCATGTGTATTCCTGGAAGCCAGGGAGGTCATTCACCTTGATCCTGACACAACACAAGGGATACCACAAACACATTTGGATTCGGCTTTCGGGTCACTTTGAACCTGAGATAACACAAGTGTTAAAGTTTATAAACAACGTAAATAACTATCAAGGAATACAGTAGATTTATAATATGTTAATATCATGAGGCAGTTGATTTTATGTATTATGTTGTATTATAATACAGATAAAAATACCACTAATGCCAGTCTTCATTAAATTAGTAGATCAGAGATATAGATAATAAATCAGAGAGTGACATCTAGTGAAAAAAGTAAAATTAAGAAACTGTATCATGATGTAGCTGATGCTGTATCATGAGGCCTCATAGAAGTAGTGTATATATTACTTTTCTGCATGCAATTAAATAAATTTTATTTAAAACATGAAATAAGTTAATTAATGTAAAATTGTCAGATGCAAAACATTTCTGCTAAGTTAGCTGATGCTCAATTTATGAGGGACAGATGAATACAGGCAGGGGGACGAATAAAGACCCCATGGCCTGGAGACCCAAGAGGCATAGAAGAATAATTGATAATCGATAATGATGAGTCTAGATTAAAAGAGAAGAATAACAGTGGGAATAGGAAGGAAGTACATATGTTCAGGGAGACGGTGTATGGACCAGGAATGTTGGAGATGAAGAAGAGGAGGACAAACAAAGAGCTTCATGATGGATGAGAACACAAAGGAGTGACTAAAGGGCGATCAATAGAGGTGAAGGACTTGCTGATAATTAGCTAGTAGTAATTTAACTCTCACAACAGAAGGGGGCGACGGTTGTTACCGCTCCTCTTGTATAATATAGCACTTGTTTAATACATTAACAAATGTCATGGAAATAAAACCAACCGACCCACAGTTTCAAACCACTGGAGATGCTCATTAGCTTTTTAATTCCACACGTTCTCTTCCACTGTTTGCAACTTTATTAAGCATTTAAAAGCAAATATTTATTGTATTCATGAATACATTTGATTTTTACTCAGTCCGGCCCAATTAAACATCCTCCCACTTGTACATCACCTCATCCACGCACAGATACTCCTCACGCTAATGCACTCCAATACGCTGCACCTTAATCATTATTATGTCCCTAAAGCGCTTTTTAGGCTCATTGTTTTTGGACTATTGATCACGCGTCGATTAAATATAATATATGTGCATTACTTTGCGTGGTAACATGGCTTGAAGGATTTCCATATTTAAAGTTCAGACATTGATAAAAAAGTTATTTACTAAGTAGCAAAAACACTGTTTATACTTTAACTATTTCTGCTGTGAAATGAGGAAGGAAAACATTTGGAAGTTGACAGTGATTTTACCTTTGTTCCAAAATTGCACCTTTCTAGGTTCAATTACTTTCTCTTTAGAGGCAAAGCTTGAAATAAATTCATGAATTTATTAAGACTTTTTTTCTGTGTTTTTTTTTTTTACATAAATTCAATTCATATTTTCTTTCTTTTGTCCACTTAATCCTCACCTCTGTCCATATCCCATCTGTGACCCCAATGTTCATGGTTTTATAAAGCTATGGCTCTCTTGACGTTGTCTAATTGTGCTGTTGGTGTTGTTTGATGCCCACCAGGAGCTCAGCCTTCTTAGTACATACAGTATGTGGTATTAGATGTGCTGCTGCTGGTCGAGTCTGTAGTCAGACATTGTTGTGAAGGAATATATTTAATTTAGGTCATGTCAACACAGATTAGTTTGACCATCTTCATGCGGGTCTCATGAGTAAACTATAGAGCTCAGCATGCAAAAATGTTGGACTCATCACAAGTAATTGTCTGATGAATTGATGAATGTCTATTTTCCTTTGTTTTCAACAACTGTTCTAATGAAACATCATTTTTAAACTGATGGCGCCACCTAATGACCTCTAAACAACATGACACTGGTTCACGAAGCTTCATCAGACCATCACTACTGACTGTATTCACTGTCCATATAATTTTCATCATTTTACTCTATTAAAAATCTTGTCTTAATTCAATCTTTAATTTAAAATCATGTCATTATTACCAGAATCACTATCAATAGTTTTTTTCTTCCAAAATTCTTAGCCTCTTTCTTTCGGCTTTGTCACAGTATGGTCTAGAAAGGCAAATAATGACTTACTTACTAAAATAAATTAAATGTAGTTGCTCACCCTAGCTCTACATAGAGACCAGCAACAGCAAGTAATCAATTGTTTGAAGAGAAATACATGTTAAATATAAATCTCAAATATATTTATACATATATATTATGCTCAACAATTGTATCAGAATGACCACTTCTCTCTAGGTTCCAAACATGACCACTTATAGGGGAAAAAGGGTAGGAAACCTTGATCTGACGTCATGAGTACTGGACAGGGTTTTTAAATCTCAACATGCTGATCCACTGTCCAAATACGCCAGTTCATTCAGGACTAGAAAAGACCTTGAACTAGTGTTAAAGGAAGTGATGGTCCGATGAAGCTTCATGACACAGTGTCATGTTGTTTAGAGGTCGGTAGGTGGCGCCATCAGTTTAGAAATGATGTGTTGTTTCATTAGAACAGTAGTTCAAAATAAAGGAAAATAGTGCACACACCGCCATCTAGTGGACTCTGACAATAATGACACTGCTTCATGAAGCTTCATCAGACCATCACTACCTTAAACAGGCTTAAACGCAGATGTCTGGATGGTCTAAGGTGGTCTTAGTCATTTTGATTGATGGTTGATTTAATCCTTTTTTTGGGGTCTGGGGGACAAGTATCTGTCCATCAACTCTACTGAGACTCTATTATGTAATTTTCAAACTATATTGATTCACCACAATCAGTTTAACGAGTTAGTATAAAAGCTAATGTAAAAGCTAATACACTAGGAAAATAATTAAATAATATATAATATCAAACCTCACTGACTTGCCTCCTGACAGGATCCTTGGTCTTTTTGTCCCGATAGAATACACATGTTCAGTCATGAAACATAGCAATACCAGCACCTCCATGGTTGGTTTGTCAAGGTTCTCTGTGGCTAACGCACCTCTGTTTTATAACTTCAAGCTCAGATGACGAGCGCTGCTCGAAACGCTCTGATGCTGCCGTTTCTAACGCCCCCCAAATGAACGCCCATGTCTCTTTTCTAGTCCGTTGCGCCTCTTTATTGACTTGTAAACCATTAGCTTGACGCGACTAAATAATTATTCATTTGGTTCGGCCCATCACTGTGTTAGAAATGCCGGCTTCTTTCCTGATGGACTTCACTTGCTTACAAGATTCTTTAATGCATTTATTTATCCATCTATATCCTACTTGTGACACCAAAACCGACCGGGTTTGTGCGCCATAGCGCTGGCCGGTCTCACGAGAATGTGGACTCGATGAGCGAGGAGCAGAAGTTCAGCAGCGTTGAGCGAGAAGCAGAAGTCGTGCCACAAAGCGTTTCAAAAAATGATCACAGAGCGGACATGTAATAGGAGGGCTTGGTGTGGTCTCACTCTCCATTTCAATTCTCACTCTCGCCCGGAATCTTAATCAACCTTGATTTGTCCCAGAGTTCATTTCCTTTGTCTGAAGCAAGGCTGCTTTCCTCCAGTGGGGAGCGTCAACTTTGGCTGGCCCGGTGCTGCCTGCATAAATTGTCCATTTCTGCAGGTGAGAGATAAGAGCAAAAAGGGAAACTAATTATCATTCAGTGTATGTTAAAACCTCGGGAAAATGGCTGCTATTGACAATTGTCCCTCTATTGTCACAGTCATACTATTTAATTTGATCTGAACACCAAACTCAGCCTCATTTCCATACTAAATAGGCCACATCCTTCTGGGTGGCTCCGGCTGCTGTTTTGTCGAAGCTGACAACTTTGTCATGGATGAACCTCTAATGAGAGCGTTTTCAACCGCCCGGCTTGAACCTTCATCCTCACTTCGTTGCCCGTTAAAACACTTGGATGCACCGGTTGTTTCATGAAAAATTGATTTTTACAAGCTAGCCCATTATTCCATTAAATCATACCTGTTGTTGCTCCACAGAGGCTGAAATGACAAACAGTGGCTGCGATTATTTAAACGCAAACACAATATCTCTGCGTCTCGTCCATGAGATTAACTGGCTACTCGCTCCAAAGCATGATTGGAGGTGATATGAAATTGTTCATCATTCTGTCTTTACATTTGCTGCCTGTTGCGCCGCGGCGCTGTCGGCATGGTGGAATACTGATGGTGGTGGACGGATCAGTATTAGTCACAGAACTGGGCGGCAGAGTAAATAAAGGCAGGGAGGATTGAGATGTGTGCTGGAGAAGATAACAACAAGCAGAGAAAATAAATACAAAAATGCCTTATTCAAAATATTTTCCATTGATTATTCCGTGTTTAAATGAAATCCATCAAAATGCTTTAAAACACAGAATAGTCTAAGTCTACATAAGACTACATGCTTTGAATATATTCAAAATCAATTAATTTTACATTTAAATTTAAATTATTATCATTAATACACATATTTTGTAACGATAATGAAGGTAGAAGAAAAAAATATGGCTAGCCAATTTTAATAGTCAACAATATGATTTATTATTATCTTTTTCTTTCCATTTCAAATCAGAAAGAGTGTACGTCATTCCATTAAATAAATAAAAAAATATTATAATGATATATATGTACTTGTATTTGAACTTTCTGCATTCTTTCTTTTTCTTTCTTTCTTTCTTTCTTTCTTAAAAAAACACAAAACGATGGATCCAGTCTGATTCAGTGGGAAAGAAATGGGTTATCCGACATAAACAATATTGCTTTTGTTGCGTATTTTCTGATGAAAATCGTGAAGAAAACGATAATGAGACTTGTTTTAATGAAAAAAAAATGCATAGAAGAATGAATAACAACAACTAACCAAGTGAGTTCAGCAATAACCCAGTAAACTCATGTCCTAACACATTAAACTCCAAAATGCCATTTATCTTTCAGAGTATGTGAAGAGAACTCTCTGTTGATAACATGGGACTCAATGGGAATTGTATGAGAACGGAGATGAGTTGCCGAAGTAAATACAACTTCAAATTGTCTGATAATGAAAATGGCTGCAGAAACTATTTCCAGCTGCCTCAGAGTGCACGGCATTATTTGGCTGAAATTGAATCTCTCTTGTAGTCCAACCATAAACCTGAGGTCAGGAGAGAAATAACAGGAGCGGTCACGTACTTCGTTTAATTGCTTAACCACTGTGATCTTTAATTAATGTTGGATTCATCATCAGGGTTTAAATTATAAACCTCACAGCCTCGGACTTCTGAGCCTCTACACCAGGGTTTTAGTCCGGGGCGTGTCATGAGGGGCTTGTGCATGCACGGCCAAAGCAGCAGGTCTGCGAGTGCATGAAGCTCCATGTATCTCAGCAGCCTTGTTATCATGACACATGTAGAATACATTATTTTTTGTTATAGAGCAGCTGTGGTTTTGCATGTAAATTTAAATCCTCGAGGGTCAAAACGCCATTTCTCCTACATTTCAATTCCGATACTTACGAGTCTGGAAGTGCCTGCCAGAGCACACGGGTTAAACCGTTGCTGCGTTTTTTTTTCTTCTGGGGTGTGAAGTGGCGACGGGTATTTCAGTTTTTTGGCAAGTGCTCTGGAAATAATCATCAATTTTAAATCCATTTTTATCCCAAGTTTAATCAGTGCTTGATTAAAAACAAGCATGTTCTACGCTGATCCCAACCAAAATGGAGAGAAATGATGGTGGAGGAAACAGCACGTGGAAGAGAACAATTCACATTCCACTCACATCCAACATGGTGCAGGAAGCATGAACCAGTGATGAACAATCTCTTGAACGCTGCTCTGACAGTAAATTATTCCAAACATGGGTACAGGAAGCAGTTCCAACCGACTGCTGTTAAATTCATCTAAGTTACTATAAATCAAAATTCTCTTTTTTTTTTTTTTTATCGACTCACAAATACAGGATGATATTTTTCATATTTCCTCATAGTTTTTAAACCAATCTTTTAAAACAAAATACAATTGAAGTAACATTTTTCCTAACCTCGCAGCAAGCCGGTCATAGGTTCAAATCCAGCCCGAGGCAGTCCTGATTTTTGAGTGCGAGGAGATCCTTTCGGTTTGCCAGTCTCTTTGTGCTTGCCGGGTTTCAGATTTCCTCCCACAGTCTGAGAGGTTAATTGATGAGTTTTAATTAGTTGACTTAATCACACAGTTTTTCAATATCTAAACATACACTGTGCTGTGCATCCAGAAGACAAAACAACAACAATCAAAGACATGTTAACCTGTTTCCTTTCAAAATACTTTCATACAAAAGATTAAGGCTTTTTCTCGGTAAAGCACATTTTTTTAATATCCACTTTCCTTGCAACTGTTTGCTTCTTGGGATTTGTTGTTTACAATAATGAGCTCATATTAGAGAACAGCCTGTGAAAAGATAAACACTGTCACTAGCTTTAAACGCAACTCTAAGACTCTAAGGCTGTCTTAAACATTTCAAGCTCTCACCGGCCGGAATAACACGAAGGTCCGGATTTGAACCCCACACCTTGGGTTTGATACGTATTATCCTAATCAAGATGAAGTAAGTCACTCATCACGACGAACTGTTTTGAAGTTATTACTTTATAAAGTTCTTCCCCGTCTGAAATCTCAGCGAATGAGAGGTTATGAGAGCGGAGTTCATTATGACGTAATAATGGCTTCACTCCTCTTCCAGCCAACTGTAATTATACCCTGCTTTTGTTTATACAACGAGTCTCTTGGAGATGGAAACGTCACGGATTGATGACGCACATTAACAAACCTTGATGCTTGACCATTCACAGCCGAGACGGTGTGGTTATGGTAAACAAGATTTAATCTCCAGAAAAACCTTTTCTAATGTAAATGTTTCAATGAAAAGAGAGTTTTGTACAAACAGACACATACTGATGAGTACAATAGAGTCCAACATCTATTTAAGACACATTTAAATCAACATATTAGTTAAACCTTAAGTATGGCACTAACTAATAAATAAATATAAAAAATAAAAAAAAGTTGTCAAAGTAATTTTCCTCTTTATTAACAAGTATTTATTCATTTCCCATTTCAAAACATGTCAAATCCCTGAACAAATGGATAATTGAATTCATGAATTCAATCTGTTGTACAAAACATTTATCAATCAGTATACTCATTTATATTTCAATATAGTATTTAAAAAAAAAAAAGTGCTACCCATATTAACAATTACAGGAACTAGATAACAATTTTTTGGAGACATATTGTATTATTTACTACACACATAGAGCATCAGGTATAGACGTTTATGTACATTTACATTTTGCAAGACTTCAGAAAACAGTGTCGGTCAAGAATGCAAAAAGTGATGTTGTTGAAGGTTTTTTAAATATATTTTGGATCGTTAAATATAACTTCAAAATAACATTTAAAGTAAATTGAACATTTCAAGAACAAGAACTTGATAAATAATGTAAAGACGTGTTCAGAGTGTCCTCCATCTCTGCCCTAACTAGCTGGGATTACTCATACTAAGACATATTTTTCAGGACAAAAGCTGCAGCATGAGGTGTGCTTTAGAAGCTTCGCTGGTGTCACTCGCTTAAAATTCAGGGATTCACTTGAAGAGGATCAGACCTTTCTTTTTTCAGCTCAAACTGACGAGAAACAAAAAAGACACTCAGATGGAAGTCACCAAGGTGACATCGAACAGTTATCCCAAAGCATCTTGTTTGGCTCTCTTTCATGCCAAGAGGCATCCCAGAATGCACGGTCAGAGGTCGGAGCAGGAGACAAAGATGGATTCTTTGTTGGTGTCACAAGTCGTACTCTGGTCATATGATCAAAGTTGAAACCATTGTGATAGTTTGTGTAGCTTCAGTTCGGCACACCGGAGTTTTCTTCTCAGGCTACTTTGGTGCTTAACTGCGATCGACCGCCGAGCAAAGCGATAATACAAACAATCATAAATATTCAAGCTGATCTATACCATTTAACATTTGCCTGAGTGGCTTCTGTTATGGAACGTGTTTCGCAAATTAGTCATATAATTGTAAATAGCCTGAGCCCAGAACATTACAGTATTGCAGCTGTAAGGAAAAAAAAAATTCCCGCCTGGAGATCCATCGATTATTCATTGCAGTAATGACCTCGTGTCCTAACTTGTTAGCACTTCGCTTCAGAGGCTCCAGGACACTTCGTCGGCTTGAGTAGAACAACGCACGTACAATACACTGGCATGAATAATTCCAAAGTCTGTCCAGGATCAAAGGAATATCGTAATGCACTTTTAAGATCATCTAAATTTTAATCAAGAGGGACGAGGGTTTGACAATGGAAGCCAGGTAAGAGCAGCCTGTGTAGACAAAGTGCTTCACTAGAAGCCTTTCCTTGACACACACATCTGGGCACAGAGTTTTAAATCACAGACAGCGGCTGTAGGGAAAGCGGCATTGATAAAATGGCAGAAAAGCTAAACAAGAGACAGAAGCAATCAGAGCATCGACTGGGAAGTTGTCAAAAGCATTGACCTGGAATACAAAGACGGTTGGAAAACAAAGGTCATTTATGTCTTCAGCCTAGACAACGTTGCTGCTTTAAAAAAGATCTATACGTCCAAAACAGCCAGTGGAAGAAAATATTTCACATACATAACTGAGTCATTAAGGTTTTTAACTACCTTAATAAATAGTCTCATTGGGAGCGGGTGAACATAATTGTATAATAAATGTAGATTACTATGTGCATTTTATATCCCAACTATAAAATAAAACTTAATGTAACCCTTTGTTATTTGTTCCTGTCTTTTTAAACTATTTAATTACCTTATAATATAATATAGTTTATGTTTGACAAATTAATTAATTTTGCTTTCCTTAAAATAACAAAGTAAACACTATGAATAAGTGAATGAATTTTGTGTTCTTGAGAGAGCTTTTTGTGTTAATTTTCAGTGTCTGGTTTGGCTTAATGTCAAGTCTTACAACAGCAAATTGGCTTAAGTTGTGACTCAGACTTAGGCTTGACGGATGTCACCACCGTCTAGAAAGGCGCTTTACAAATGACTATTACTTACTTACTTACTTACTTACTTACTTAAGGCATGTGTTTTTTTAATGCCGTTTAAAAAAAGACAACAATAACAATTTGCAGTCAGCCTCAAGTGGGCACTCAACGAACTGCAGCCAATTCTGCAACACATTAGATACACTTTTGTTGCCTTGCTAATTTGGAGTGAATTTAACATTTAAAGATTTGTTGACACAAGGAGGTTGATCTACAAATAGCCAATGGTCTTCATATGTGTTTGATATCCACAAATCAAAACTTATTATTTGTATTTTGTATTTTAGTCAAATATTGCAAAACAAAAATGTTATATTTGTGAGACAGAAAATGTTGTTTGTGAAGTAAGATTCAGATTCAGCATTAACAAACAACTACCACCAGGGACGTGCGCTGAGGTTCATGGTTAGTGAGGCACTGACCCCTTTAGTGTCAGTTTAACAAGGATATGAACCCAAAAGGGTAACCTATTCAATTGGCTACTGGTTATTTCATATGTCAACAGCATTCTTCACACACACACATGCACACACGCGATTTTAAATGATTTTATTAGACTGATGTCCTCACCTCTATGCCAGTTATATCTGTAATCCTTGAAAATATCATATGAAGATGGTTTTACAAATATATGATTTAATTACAAATGTCTCAACAAGTCTATATTGAATTGTTGTGATATATTGTGGGAATGTTAGTCTACATCCTACAGATCTATTGCAGTTTTTAATTGTGGATAAATATTGATTTATATCTTCATAAACGGTCATATTTGACATTAACGTAAGAGTCATAGCTGAAATATTTTAATGTATTTAAAATTACATTTTCAAAATCTTGAACCTGCCATATTTAATGATCCAAGACCTTTCAATTGGTTGAAAATCTAAATCTAAATTAGTTTTAAACAATCAATAGATATAGAAAAAAATTAATGAACTTATCAATCATTTTAAAAAGGATTGGCAAACATGGATTTAAACGGTATAGAATTATATGAATGTGATAATAAACGGAACGTTTATTTCCCCCTACTGTTTGGAATTTATTTTAAAGTTTAGCGAGAAATCTCCATATTTAAATTTGGCTCAAGAGTGAAGAATTTCGAGCGACGGTTAGCTTGACAGCATTATGATCTGAGCGTTGTAATTGTATTAAAATGTTAAGTCACGATGACTCGATCACATGTTGTTGTCAGTAAGACTAGTAGTGATGCTGTGTTGAAAGATCATAGAACCGCCTTATGTTGCTTCTGATTGGTTAATATTGCCTGATGACTTCTCTGATTGGCTAGATTTACATAAAAAGGACCAACGTCTATTATCCTGAAAAAGAAAATTGAGTATTAAATGGATCAATATTAGCATGAGAAAACAAATAATATATTATTTAAGGCCAAAATGAAGTTTTTAAATATTCTATTGTATTTTTTTTAGTATTATCTCTTTTTTATACGTTTGAAATTAAAACCTTTTCTGGTCTTACCTTTATCTGTAGATAGAGTCCATGCGCCTTTCCTTCGCCACACCAACCTGTTACTTTGTTGTAAAAGTCCACCTTTTCACTGCGGTTGTATTTCCGATCAGCAAAACTAAATAAGACCCTTACAAACATTTTAATTACAAACTTTAATGGTTAAAGGAATTAGCCAGACTGTGGAAAATCAAGGCAAATAAACGTCTGTGAGCATTATATTGACGACATTCAGAGATACTGCAACCGGCGCGTCAATTGCATGTATCAACGCAGTTTGTGATGGATTGCGCATTGAGTGCCTACCCTGACCGCATGTCCCTGCTCACCACTGAATCCTCTGGTGTATTTTTGAGACATTCTTTTTACAAAATCTGCAAATGAATGACTTCCACAAATACACAACGGCCACTAGATAGCATTATCCCTATGGAGCCTCGGACATGACAAAAAAAAAAATAGTAGACACAAATAACTTTAAATTCTTGAATGTATCTATTTCAATCTACTTCAATTTTGTCACTAGCCTGTCACTAACTTAATCTTGATTCATGAGGTCGCTGGTGCAGCCAGCACATTGTGTTACCATTTTTATGTGGTTATTTAATACATTTTTGTACTCTATGTACTATGAGCTTCTTTTTTTTATTCAGTCAAGGCACACGATGTAATGTCTCTATTTTATTTTCCGACTATAAATCAAACTAGGGTTTCAGGCCCAGAAAGACTGTTAACCCCCTACTTTACCTCCTTACACCCCTTTTTTTTTATCTGGGTAGTGTTTCGTTTTCTCTACCGATCTGTGGGAAGTGTGAGCAGAATTGTTGTTTCTGATCCATAAAAAGAGCACATCCCTGAGAATCATCATCATCTGACCAACATCCTGATCGTCTCCCTCTTTTACTCTCGACCACCTGGGCGTCCTCATCATCACCATCATCATAACTTTTGTAAGGCGCTGAGTTCCTAGTTTATGAGCTACAGCGGGAAGAAGCCGTCTCTGGCTGTGGCTCAGACAGGAATAGACGACATGGGCGGAACATGGAGCCACCACTGCGACACATGCCCTGTCTGATCAGCGTGTGTTTGTGATGAAAGGCCGAAACATCCTGAGAAGCACAAATAATGATGTGTCGTATTGGACATTGAGCAACAACACATTATCACCCGGGGAGAGACGCCCCCATCCTTACCTAAGTCCAAATCACACAGCTGTGAAAGTATCAAGGGATGTTTAGCAGTCAGTCCTAGTTTAGATAATTAAGTCTTGACAGAAAATTGATCATTAAAGTCATGTTTTTTTTCAGCCACCATCGGAAAGATCTCTGACAGTCACGATTAAAGATCAGTAAATCAAAAAAAGTCAGATTTATTGTCCGGTTTGTCACATTGTTTTTGGATTTCAACAATGCCCCAAACCGACATTGCTTCCTGCACCATGTGCCGAGTTGCCTCGGGAAAAATATCACACCCCTGCTGCCCTTCTGCTAGAGAAGTCCAAGAATTTGGTGCACATCAAATCTCTCAGCAAAAATACTTTGACCTGAATATGAGTCATGTAAGACAACACAATACCTTTTTAAAAACTGCAGTGCTCATTTTATGTTAAAATTATGTCTAAAATAGAGATTAAAAAACAATTACCAGACTAGAATGGACAGCAGTTAATAAACAATGGTAAAAAAAACTGAAGAAACATGAAAAATAATCAAATAAAAGTTTGATAGATGAGGCACGCATGTTTGTCCGTCCTCTAACTCGAGAGTTTAATCGGGATCATCTTGGGTCTCGCAAACACAGCTGAGTGCTCAGCAAACGTGTCATTGTAAAAGCAAAAGTACAAAAAGAACAGACAAATGCAATCTGGAAGAAACCACTTTGTGAATGTGTTCCTGGAAAAAGAAAACGGCGTCGAAGGACAGCTCAAGGACAACGTGTTATAATTTGCATAAGGATGTCAAACATTTAAGAATCATCATCATAACAGTGTATAAAATTGATTGAATATTTCGTCCTTTCAACTTTTGGTGGAACTTTTTCAATTGACGGAAGTTTCCAGGAGTCAAAACGAGGACATCGTTTCACAGCGTTATAATTGTTTTTAACGTAATTGAATTGTTTGGTATTCATTGAAAACAGTGATGAAAATTAAATCAGTTTTCATAATTTGTAGGCGATATTTGTGCTTGTGGGCATGTTTCTGAACTTGGACACACATTTGCTTCTCACTCTGCCCTGCAGATTCAGCGAGGATTTTTAATAACGTAAAAGTCAGTTGTGTTCCCATCACCCAAGCTCAGTGAGAACTAATAGAAGAATTAAAGTTTGTATAGAAAATGATAAATCACAATGATTCACATTTCAATAAACCAGTTTTCTTTGTAGAGGACAGATGGCGGTCTAGACAAATAAATAAATAAATGTGACTTTTGTTGCTTTTTTTAAAGATCCTTTCATATACAAGTGAGTTTGGTTAAAAGGCAACATTCGCTTTTTCACTTTTATGACATAAAATTTTACAATCTGTTTGAAAAAAAAAGGAAAACCTGTTGCTAGCGTTTCAATTTTGAGTATTTTCCCATGAATCAGTTGTGTTGAACTTTCATAACAAGTGGCGTGGCTAACAACGACAAGTGAGGGCGTATTAGCAGTCGTAGCTTCACTCTAACTGGGTAAAGATCCATCAACCTATCATTATTCAGCCAGTTACCTCTGGGTCAAGGTGACCCAATGTTTGAGGTATACTTTGCGTTGTCAAGGGATATCACAATCACATTTGTTTTCGTGTCACCTTGAGCCAGAGACAACACAAAGGTTTACCACAAACATTTTAAGTACTTACTTAGTCTAAAAAATATTCTCTAAGGTTTATCCTTCTTTGACTTTTATTGTGACAATTAACATGATCTCCATGTTCCTATTTATGCTTTGAAATTCAAATAAAGATGTATTGTGTTTTTTTGGTACTTTTTCCATTTCATTTATTTAGTTTCAAAAAAATAATTGTTGATCAACAGGTTTACAAAACACAATTAACGTTGGAAAAGGGGACAAAACAGGGTAAAAATAATATTTGATGTAAAAGGGTTGGCAGTTATTGGAAGGTAAGAAAATTATACAAAGAAAAATAACCTACGGAAAGTGGTCCCTGTCTGCAGACACTTTTCCTCCACTGCTGATCTCTTTTCAAATGCAGTATTCCTTGTTGCTCAAAGCGGAGCCGCACAGAAAACCAAATCTACCTTTAACCTCTCAGCCATGTAACAACCTCTCTACATCCTGCTGTTTTCGCACTTGCAGCTCGTGCGCAGCATGAGCCACGATAGGATGAAGCCAATTATTGCCACTCGGCTGCGTGTTTGTTTGTGGCGCCCTAAGAAATCAAACCTGGTGTTGTAACCTGAACAAAATTGTGTCCTTAGATCTAGACTCCATGTGGACAGATACACTCCAGATACGCTTCTAGACAATGTTTTTTTTTTTTACAAACAATGACTACATCTCATTTATTCTATATTCAACCAAAGTTTTAATTCTCATTTATCATCTCTGTATTTATCTTTCTTTTAGCTGGACCACAAAAGGTCTGAACCTCTGAACCCCCTTTTTTAGATTCCATCATTCACCTCCACTGTAGTCAATCCATCATCACTGTTTGGTATTCGGCTGCATGGGCCACCCGTTCTTCAATCCCTTGGAGACCGGCAGAACATTCAGCAGTGCAGGCAAGATCCCCCGCGCAGAAGGTCACCCCTTTTCCCTGACCACACCGAGAAATGCTACTTTACTATTTGTATTCTTACTTGAAACTTCTGGAATTGGAAACAACACTAGATGGCGCTCTATTCTAGCTTTGAATCATTACTTTTTAAAGCTAAGGGCTCCACCTACTGAGCTCTGAAGACGAGGATACTGTTCCATGAAGCTCCACTTTTCCATCAATAATCAGATAAATGATTTACAAATGTATGGCATATTTTATAGAACGATGAATAGCAAATGAAACCGAAATTCAGGATACAACATCAATTTAATAAAGACATGAAATCTGTTTATTTTTTGGACCTCCAAATATGCCCCACTATACATATATTGAATATGATTATATAGATACTGTATATATTGAATATAAAAATAAATCATAAAAATAAAATAACATATTAATAATAAACAGTTTTCAGCATTAGATCTTTGTTTTTTATTGAATTACACAAAATTCATTTTATAATCCTGAAGAACGAAAAAAAAATAGAATAGAATAGAGGAATGAAAGGAACTAGAAGCAAGATAGAATACTAAAGAGAAGCCTCACCCACAGTAGGGGTCACTGCAATCATGATCAGGCTTAGACCGGCAAGTTAATATCCCAGGGGTCCGTTATATACTGGGGCTTTTATCAGGGGCCATCGAGACAATTGGACAAATTGACCAGGAATACAAAGCATAGTAATTAGTAAACTTAATAAAATGGGGATACAGAATTTGGCTATTGTTGTAATTTTGACTGTCCTTTATTTTATATTGTCCTTTATATTAATCTTATTTAAGTGTATAACATTTTTATAACTAAGATCTATTGAAAAAGCAAGTCAATATAATAAAAAGTCAATTAATAGCCTTTCAAATTTGTTTGGATTGATTTTGACTGAGGAAGAAAAAGAGAAAACCATGAATAAATAACTTTCACAAGTTATAATAAGAGTTGAACTAGTAATGAATAAAGGAAAAGTAGTTCTCTATTAGCTGACAGAATATAGCAGTTAACTAAATATGGTTCCTGAATGACGTTTTTATTTCGATACCAATTTAAAAAAAACAAAAAAAAAAAAACAGGAAACTGGAAGGGAAATTAGACACAGTACAAATCTCAAGTTTAGGTCTGGTAAATTACCAATCGACTTACGCAGATGTCTGTCCTTGGGACTAGAGTCTAGTTGGCACCATCAAGAGATTGTTTTGTCTTTCTCAGTGTGAGTGTAGGCTTGACCTGACCTGAAGAATAGCTGGGCATGTGGATTTTAATGCAAGGCAATGATTATTTAATATTAATTAAATATGAAAGATTTTCAGTTAATCAAGTGATTATTTAACATTTGTCTGTTAAATCTAGATGATCGATATGGTAATTTCCCTACATTACGTAAGTTAAAGTATGGATTCTTGCAGGCCGTATTTATACAGTATATATATAGCAAAAGAGCCGCAAACTTTCCCCAGATCTCTGGTTTCGAGACTGAGTGGGCAGAAGAGACGGAGATGAAGATGCTGAAGGACAAGATCAGAAAGCTATGTTATATCGTAGATGGAGGACAAAGAAGACATCCAATAAGGTTGAAGAATGAGTAGGATGTTGAAGATGTTTCTTATATATCCTACTAAGTGAAAGACTTTAACGTTAAACCCACAGTCTCTTGTACAAAGCGGAGAATGTAATTTTAAAACAGAATAAAGGCGCAACATTTGTGTTAGAAGACCTGAAATCTGTCTTAATTTTCAATTTTAAATAGAAGGTAATACAAAAAAATGAAGTAAATCAGCATTGTTTAAGTGAGATATTCATCAGAGAGCATAGAAACCAAAAAACAAATCCGTAAGATGATTTATTTTTGTCTCAAACTCAGCCCTGAGTAATTAAAGAGTTGATTCGTGCCACGAAGGATGAGTATTTTATCTGGATAAATATAACGTGTGCCACTTTATTTTTGGACCTGTGTCTAAATTTCACTGAGATGAATCTGGTGCAGATGAAGGTTGTGCCAGATGTCTCGTCTGCACTTCAGCTCAAGTGTCCCACATACAATGCTGAAGCATCGGCGGTGCCATCGCTCGGCGGAGTGGTAGAGAAGCAGCAGGTTAGAAAAAAAAACCCTCCCTGGAGAAATGATTCCAGGTATTGCAGAGCCGAAGAGGTGAGTGAAGTGAATACAATTTCAAAGGGGAAATAATGGAGGTCGTAGTGTTTGATGTTTCAATGCTGCCCACGGAATAAGGTTGTTTAATGATGGGATCAATCACATGTTCTTGGTACTGAATCTAAATCCAGACAGGTATTGTTGAGGTTTTAATAAACAGATCCAGGTCAATCATTTCATGTTCTCGCTGTAAGTTAAAAATAAACCAACCAGCGAGACTCAATTATTGGATGTGAGAATTTGTCAAGTCCAGAACCATAGTTGGGTCCAAAGGTGTTAGAAATACACTACGTAGAAGACTCAACTGGAAGCGATCTGACCTGAGAATTGAGAATTTCTATATCAGTCCTTCTGTTTTGATATCTGTTGGATCATCGGGTCTGACCATTGTTGAATAGATTTTCATTTTCCTTGGTGACGTCCATTGACGTTTTCTGACGCATCTTATTCATTTTAAATTCCTCTTGCTTCTGTTTTGCAATGTGCTTTTGAAATGACTGTCAAGGTTTTATCGTTCATCCAAAATTCAAACACCATTTAAAACCATAAGGAGTGAAACTTTGTGTGAGCTAAAGCATGTTTATTAAGTTAGAAAGTGAGTGTAAAAGTAAGTCAGAAGACGGTTTGTTTCACAAGTTTGAGTCTCTCTCGCTCTCTGCAGACATATTAGATTAATATCAGTTCAATGTTTGAAGTTCTACCAAAGCACCTACAAATGCCAGCTGCCTCATTTATAAATCAGAACGAAAGAAAAGGAGGCGTACAGAGTAATCAAAGGAAATACTGTACATAGACAAAAAAAAAAGGTTTTTATAAAGTAGATTTATAAAAGAGTGCGCACACACATCCTACTCCTTGCTTTGGTTTTTAATGACACATGAAATAACACAAGGGTTAAAGGTGAGTAACACAAACAATGTGGATTGGTGGACACATCATCCGTATCAGCCACTAGGTGTCATGAGTGAGCTGCACGTGTACAAGAAAAAAGACGAAGAAGATATATAAGTATAACAGTATATAAGCCTGATAAAATGTAAGCAAGTTAGTACGATCGATGTTGACATTAAAATCAAGGAGGTGAATCATGTTTTTGTAACATAGTAACTGCCTGTTTTACAGATGATATAAATGATTCATGTGTGAGTGCGAGTTTCCCTGATTTAACAATATGAAGTTAACATGAATTTACACCTCATGTTATAAGTAAGTAAGTGATTTTCATTTGTGAAAGCTTTCGCAGGCCAGGGTCAAAAAGTGCATACATTATGTGTTGTTTGCGTGTCATATTATTTATACTCACATTTATCGACTCACATGTTTTATTTGTTTCTCTTCACTTCTGCTCCTGGCTCACACTGTCCCAGATTTGTGTGTGCACGGCAGATGCAGAGTTTGCTTGGTGCTTCAAAAACATCCTCATAATAAAAGCACACATCTCGCCCAAGGGTTGCACTCTCTGAGTACTCTGCTTCTTATTTGAATGAGTGGATCTGCAGTCAGAAGATTTCTTAGCAGAGCCAGGAACTTTGTAAGTGACTTGAATGTTTTGATACTCTGAACTGAAAAAATAAAATAGAATTTTATTTGAAACTTTGCTAACTTACTTGAGACAAATTAATCACTTTAGTTTTTAATTCTTTTTTTTTTTCTTTTTTTATTGGAACATGATTAATTCATTTGGTATAAAAAATGTTCCGCTGGAGACAAATTGATACAAGTGACAAGTAACAAGTGATAATAAAAAACAAAGTCTTCTTGATTAATGTTGTACTTTTGTATTTAAGTTGTTTTTCTCAGATAAAGCATCACTCAAAATAATATCCCCAGATTACATTGATAAAATATAAACTAAATATGTGTTTGACTAATTTTGGGAAATTAAAACATCGATATATAATGTTTCAAACTGATGATCTCTACATCATAGTAATGAGTATTAACAACTAAATAATCCTAAACTACAACTGCTTCATAATAAATATTTCAAGAACCACTAGCTGCACATGTTCTGCTTAGAGATGTTGAAAAACAATCTTTTTGAGTTTATCTTTAAATGACATTTGTTCATGACACTAAATTCACACGCTTAATTTTAGTACTTCATTTTTGAAATTGTCTAATTATCTGCTTAAATTCGCCTTGTTTTGTTTGCCTCACCTAAACCAAGAGAATAATTATTCTCTCTGTCTGCTTGAAAAACGTGAACCACTGGTCTACACATTGATGGAGCAGCTTTTAACTTTGGTATTTGGAGAGAATCAAAGGATTTGACAAAATGCCTCATAGCTGTGTGGTTGCGTGCTGTTACACAAACATCACTGTTTAGATGTTCTAGAAACCAAGAATACACCGTGGACTTTCATGACTTCACACTGCACGGCACCGACACCTGTTTAATGTAATCACAATTATCAAATATTTTCTGAAGCAATCACTGTCCCAAAAAATAGGTTCAAATTGTTCACAAAGAACATTTAAACACTCAAAAGAGGAAGCAGAAAAGTGGAGGACACTATTGGAAAAAAAGTCAAGGACGACAGTTTCAATCACCACCAAAAATAAGACAAGCTGGTTATTTTTCTTTTTACTGGACAACTCCAGGATATCAATATCGAAAAATACTTAATAAAAAATTTGTGTAGATGTAAGATGTAAAAACCCATTCACATTCTGACTCACTCACATGTTTCAAATGTAAAAAATAGTAAGTCTCTCATCAGGATGATGTTTTAAAGTTATAACTTTATAATGTTGTCCGTCATCTGAAATCTCAGCCAATGAGAGGATACTAGAGCAAAGTCCATTATAACGTAATAATGGCTACATTCCTCCTCCAGGAGTATTCATGCTCTGCTTTGTTTTGTACAACGAGTCCAGGAGGTGGAGACTTCTGGGTGATAAACATTGATGCTTGACCAATCACAGCAGAGTGGGTGTGATTATTGTAAACCAGATTTCATCTCCAGAAAAGAACAGTGTTTTCAATGGGCGGGGCTTAAATCAACACATTTAGTTGCAATTGAATGCAACTCATGATGCATTCAAGGTGTTGAGAATCTCTCTTGCTTAAATGATCGTTCGGTGACATCAGCTCAGCAGTATAACTTTTATGAACTGTATTCATGTTGACAGTTGTCACCATCGTTCAGCTCTGCTTCAACGTCTGCTTTGATAATATTCCATACATAGATAGGTGTGTTTGATCATTCCTTCAAGGAGATGTTTATTTTGTCTAATTATTTTCCTGTTATTTTGTGTTTGCTAATGAAGCGACAGATGACAGCTGATTAGTCTAATTAACTGTGATAAGACAAATATCTGATTTCTTTATTTGGATTTATTTTTATATTCAATGCATCTTCATATTTCATACTTAGTTGGTTGACTGTCTAAACCATGACAGATTGTTATTATCATATCAATGGAGTATGAAAATAGTGAGGGACAGAGCAAATTAAAGTATCGTGTCGCATTTAGAAAACAACAATAATCATCACTGTGGTATAAAAACACGTGCCTTCTATTTCATAACTAGATTCTCGTAAACATTCTCATGTATATAGGATTAATTTCAGTTCATCTTCACATCCCTCAGATCATTATCACGTTTGCAAAGTGCAAAATTACCTCCAATCCACGCTTCTTCTGTGGTTAGTTATTGAGATGATGCTGAATTCTTCCCATAAAATGTCAAAAAATAAGTGTACTGCTGTTTGTACATTTTACAAACCAAATATGCGATCATACATATCTTTTCAGGATCATCCACAGCTAACTGACACAACTTCTCATTCACCTCTGCAGCGTCACAGTGTTAGTCAGTGCAGAAGCCCAGCATCAATTCACTTCAATGGGGAAACAAATAAAAAGTGGGTGTTAACACTGCAGCCAAACTAGACGCTCATTAATGCCTGGTTTTTGTCCCACCTATCGGACGCTGAGTGTCTCTGGGAATCTACGAAGCAGTGAGCATTATTTAAAGTCTTTATGCAACTTTTTCCTTTTTGTTGAAAACGGCCACGGATGAATATAGTATCTATTTCGGGTGTTTTGGTTCGACTGTAGCTGCTGGTGTTCTTTGATTCGGAGAAACTGAGGTCAGAACTGCATTGGCTTAGAAAAGTGTCAGCTTAAATTGGCACTGAAAAAGAAATATTGGCTGAAAAAATATTTAAAAACACACATTGAGCTGTAGCTTAAATATATTCATTTGATGTGTTTTGTCTTTTGGCTGCTGGTTTTTCTATGTGAATGTTTATATATAAATATATATATACACAAAAAGACAACTTTGTTCATGTAGCTGGGAGTGCAATTTATATTCTAGTCTCAAAGCATCTGTTTTATGAAAGATGAAGAGGAAAACGAATGATGGCGTCTGTGTACATTTACTCTAAACAGCAGGATGTTTCGTCTTCCACGATGCACAATTAGGGGAAACATGAAACTATTATTTACCCTGTGATATACCGGGAGCTTGAATAACCAACTGTTTTGCAATCATCGACACAAACTATCATCTGCGGAGCTAACAGCGAGTTTTTTTCTGAACAGACATGCTAGCCAACTGAGACCTTCTCCTAGATCTTCTTTAACCCCTGTTGTAACTCAGGGTCAAGGTGACCCAGTGGCACGAAAACAAATGTGTTTGAGGTATCCCCTTCACAACACAAAGTATACTCAAACACATTTGTATTCAGGCCTGTCGGGTCATCCTGACGCTGAGATAACACAAGGGTTAAGCGTTATCTTGATTTTACTCACTAGAAGGTATAGACTCGATTTTTTTGTTTTTCCTTTCTTTCCTATCATCGGTAAAATTGATGCTTTAATACAAGCTTCTTTATCTGCTACATAAATACAATTGTGTTTTTTCTTTATTCATCTTAAATGGCACCGAATGTGCTGATTTAAGTGTGTCTTAATCAGCACATTAGGACCTCTTATGGACCTGTATCATAGGACCTCTATCTAGGACCTCTATCATACTCATCAGTATGTTTCTTTTTGCACAAAAATGTCATTTAATAAAGATATTTACATTAGAAAATACGCTTAAGCCCCGCCCACTTAAAATGCGCTGTTTTGGCTGAGAAGTCCAAGCAACCACACCCACTCTGCTCTGATTGGTCACAAAAACACAAGTTGCATTCAAGGACTCACGTAAATTTCAAACTCACCCCTGAAACTCCCGTTTTCTAGATTAAAAACAAATATTAAAAATAAGGTTTGCTGCTTAATGTACACATTACAAAAACACCTAAGGGCAGAAGTAACTCTCACCACGTTAACATAAATATTTATTTTGTTTCACGATTAACATGTAGGTACTTAGCTGATTTAGGGCTTCTAAGGGAGGACACCTCCACCAGAGTGACGTCAGAATGTTTAATATAAACCGTCATGATGAATGACCTACTGCATTTTGAAGAGGACGACTTCAACATTTACAACATGTGAATAAGTCAAGAGAGTTGGGTTTTCAGATTAGGTGCCCTTTAACTATACCTTTTTATTTCGTTTGAATCAGGTTGCCGTCTATGGCTCAACACAATGGCAAACAATTGGGTCAAGGCTGTTGAGGCATAGCCTGGCTCCGCTGGTCATGGAGGGGACACTGGTCCGTATGAATAAATGAATTCATTTTATGATGTAGGCTGAAAATGAGCTCCTCCTCCGCCACTGAATCATACAAGTGGCCACAACCACTTTGTGTCAAAACAGGGCTGAAAAAAACATTTTATTTAATTCTCATAATATCTAATATTATGTGTTTATCCAAGAAAAAACCCGCAAACTATATTATAAAATCAATTTACTGGCACTTTAGGCAAAGATGAGCCAATAATACAAGATACAAATACACACACACACACACACACCCCACACACACACACATGCAGAGCAGGAGAAGGATGTTAGCAACATTGATCAGGGGAGTCTCACTCAAATGATCGTATTACATTTTAAAATGTTTCCCTTTTTTTTTTTCTTATCACTACGGTAGAGGTAGCCTGAGCAGACACAAGATTAAATGTTTGTTTTGTTGCAGTGGGACTTAATAAGGTTCAGCGCTTTCCTCGTGATATTGTCTCGATTCATCAGGACAAATAAAAATAGCTAATTGCAGCCGATAACCGTATCATTTTCAGGCGCTCTGTGCGGCCAGATGGAATTTTAGCACCCAAACTGAAGCAATAATATTTAAGGCGGCACATTCCGTCTCTCCCTCTTGCCATCACGGTGATGAGTGAACTCAAGGTCAAACTGGAGTTTATCCTCTGATATCACCTGACAGTCCAGACAAGAGGAATGCTCCGTCAAGGTGACATTACTTTGGTGCCCGCCGTGCATCTGCTTCTTTCATTTCCTGCGAGCTAAAATTTACACCGCATCATCTGACAGGAGGAGTTAACATTCGGAATATGACCCAGCCTGTGATCCTCCCGCCGTAAACAAAAGAAAACCTGTCTCCGCCTTTTACAATCCTTGACAAACGTGGAGAAAAACAATAAACAAAACACACTTTTTCTTCTGTGTGGAGTCAAAAGCCCTTGAAAACTGCTTCATGGATTTGAGGGTATTACAGTGCAGGGGTTTTGCAGCTTTACCATAAACTCATTTTCTGTATTCAGTGTTGGATTAGTGGAAGGTGCAAGACCGGCAGTGAACCAGCGGCATAATTAGATGAAATGAGTGATTATAGATGGCTACAATAACAGCATGATTTAGTCATGACTTTGCCTTCTTCTTCCAGCGTCGGTGCTTTATCTGGAGCTGAGGCGAGTTATTTAGTATGCAATGGATCAATCACCGTCCTCCAAAGTCATTTAAATTAACTTCTTTGCTAGATATCGTTGGAGCAGAGTGGCAGCGAAGAGCCTATCAGAAAATGAAAGGACATGACGTTGTTTGTCTGAATGTGAAATGCCACAAAATTGGGCAAAGAAAATCAGCAGCAGAGGTGTTGAACGATACGACCGACTCACAGATCAACACGAGGAGAAAAAAAACACAAACTGTGTCAAGAGACAAACACAAGACATCCTGACGTCATGTTGTTTTAAAAAACGACGATACTTTTGAAATGACAAATTAAATAATTTGACAAATATTGTCCATATTTTGCCTTAATTCCCTTCTTGTCAAGTCTAATAAACATGTAGTTTGATTTTAATTTAAAACTCTCATCCTCCACTTTTCTGCACTTTTCCATATACTTCTATATCAGAGACAGTTACTTAAATTAATCAAAGATATTAATGCAAAGGGGATGGAGGTCAAATATTGCTAATTTCCCCAGAAATAAATACCTAGAAAACGTTTTTATTTTTTTTTCGAAAAGTAGTATTTCATTTATTTATAAATATATACCATTTATTAGAGGCTTTGCGATTAATCATTCCCAACAGTTTATCAGTTTCATGTTATTTGAATTTCACAAGTTTAATTACATATATTTATGTCCCGGGAGTAAAACAGGAGACACATGACCTCCCCTGAAGATAAAAATATATAAAATTTCAGTGAAATTCCTACCATGTTTAATGTTTAATACTAATTCAATAATTCCAGCTCCTTTCAGCAATTGTAAAGTTCTTTAATCCACCTGAACTGCTCTACTCCCCCTCTCTCTCGAAAGTTATTTGTTTTTTTTAATGTAATTTTATACGATCCATTTATATGTTTGTCATTTCTATGTAAGGAATTTTCTATTCATTTTCTTCAGACCCCTGTTTCAGACAGTGGTACTTCTACTAAGAATAGACAGAACCACAGCTAAAGTGATATTTCATGTAGTCAAATCCTAAATGTCAACCTAGTACTTAACTAAAAGAGATATTTTTTAGAGTCTAAGGTTATAAAACACACAACCAAGGCTTAGGAATGGTAATTTGATTTATTCACAAAGCTTATTTCCCACAATTTCACTCCACTAATGGATGAAGTCAAATCTGACCTCCAGAAATGAAAGACTCTAATCCTCTTCTTATTAAGAAAAAGAAAATAATGAATCAAAGATTTGTTTTAACACTCCCAAATATTTAGACTTTTTGATCAATCAGATCAAATGGCTGTTGGTTTTGTTTGGGGTTGGAGGTCTCCAAGAACCGGAGCTCATTACTCCAAAGAAGTACTCTTAATGGAGGTCTCTACTTCCGATTTTTGGGTAACTCACATCCAAAACTATCTGTTATGGTATTGATCCCTTGATACAAATTTGAATTATGTTTGTCTTCTTTCTCCATGCAGTTATCTTTTCCTCACTGGCTCATTGACTGGTGTCAAGACTCCCATAGTACGCAACACTGTTGAAATTTGATATCAATTTCGTCAACACTTACAGCCTTTCCTTTGGGTCTGATACAAAATAATAATTGGTTTCCTCCCTCTTACTTAGATAAGCATTCTTCCACTAGTATAGCAGGGGAATACACAACTGTTTTTTTTTTCAAGTTACAATAATGTAATGTTAAAGTTTGAGCTCCCTTCAAATAATCTTTTCAGATATATTTAAGTTAGAAAAATGGATTCGAAACACTTTCCTAAATTTCCCTTATTAACTCCTCAACAAGTCAGTGAAATTCTGCTGCACATTTGAAATGCAATAACAAATGTATCATTTCTGAAATATACAATAACATTTTGGTTCTTAATTAGTCGAGTTCAAAAACAAGAGCTTCGTGGGAAGAGGAGTTGGAAACACAGGAAAACTGGTGAGAGGAAGTGATCACTAATGTGTGGTCAGGATCTTCATGTGCACGTCTAGGCCTTTTAAGGTCATATATAATTAAACAATTTTCTGAAAGAGACCTCCTGAGGGACCAGTAAAGTTCTATATATCTATCTATCTATCTATATCAGAATCAGAAACTTTCAATGACAATGTTGCAAACACACCATTGGAATTGTGTTGCGATGTCAGTACAAAATAAAAATAATAATAATAAAATAATAAGATCCAAAATAAGCAACAGAAAAACAGATTCAAGCGCCAAGGCAGGGTTGACGTTTGCAAAGCAAACCATGTCAATTTACATTTTTTGGGAACTCCCCCAAATAATATACAAATTAAACCAAATTAAAGCCAATTAGAAGCCAAATCAATACCTTGTCAAGCTGTTTGCAGTCACTTACTTTTGCGTTACGAAAAAAATAATTATTTATATATTTGGGGTGGGGGGTGTATATATATTACAAGTTATACTCCCAGTATCCTTAGTAAATACTTTTGGTGGATTGATGAGGCCTCATGAGGCAGCTGATGCTGTATCATGATACAGTTCAAAAGGCCACTAGATGGCACTCTCAGTGAAAATGATGCCAGGTTTTAATGAATGAACAGACCAGAGCCAAAGATTATAAAACAGACAAGCAAAATGACACTTTATAATGCTGTATCATGAAGCTTCATCCACCCAACAATACTAAATACCTATTATGAGTCTATAACAATAGCAGCTCTAAGACATTCAACCCTCCCCCTGTGTATACTTATTATTATCTACTGGTTAAATTGTTTGTGTGGTTTTTGTCAGCCTCCAAGCTTGTCTCCTGATCTTTGGACCACAAAGTATTGCACTGACACATTAGTTGATACAATTATATTTTCAAAACACATTATTATGTTCATGATATATTCATTAAATTAACAAATTGTCCTAAAAATATGATTTTAAAAGTAGATAAATATAATGATTAGGTTCTATCAATTTGTACCAGAACACAAGATAATAAATAAACTGTAATTACCTATTTTTACAAACCCTTATAAATCAAATATAACATGGTATATGACTGTGCTGGTAATGGATTCCAGACAACAACCATCAAAAATGATTGACAATATATCCGTCTACTTTTTCCTGTCTTTTTAAAAATTAAAGTAAAACAAAAACTTTTCACAGTATCAAACGCTGCTGCCAATCCAGCTCAGCGTGGGATGCTGTGTTTTCGGTGCCGATCGACTTCCACACTCTCCGCACAATAGATCAGCTGGATGCCGTGGTCACCCAGACTGTGCCAGGATTTGAGCTTTTTAGCAAACACAGGCTCTAATTTACCGCCGCTTAATGAGAAGAGAGATTGAACCCCTGGGCTGATCCTGGCCCGGCTCGCAATTCAGAGGACACCAAAGTGAATGTATGATCCTCGCGAAATAAAAACAAGCAAACGGCAATATGCCGCGTGTCTAATTTGCAGATGAAGCATCAAATTAAAACGTCAGTGACTGGTTGCAGGATGCGGTCACAGCAGTGTTCTCCTGATTGAATTTGTGTATGGAATGATGCCATTTCCAAGGAAGGTGCAATTTGCTCGACGTTATTACTGCCACAACACCGTGTTATTGGGTTGAACAGTTTTCCGTCATGTTAATGTTGGGTAGGAAGGAAAGACAAGCGTGCCACTTAGCGGGGCGCGAATAACCCACATAGCTCACTACCAATTAGTATTAGGTTGTACTGTCAAGTGACAGCAAACATATTCATAAATACCGCCGCGACATGAAAAAGGAGGGAAGCCACCCACAGAAGCGAAATCTGTCAGTCCCGTACAGATGTGGTGACATCAGCAGAGCTTTTCCAATTACTTCAAGGTTAGCCGTGATCCGCTAATAACGTCTGGGAGCTGGAGAAACAAAAACATTGTTAGCTAATTACATGAGCAAGCCATTTAGACTGATTGATGCAACATATTATCCACTGCTCCCTTTCTCTCCCTCGACCCTCTCCCTTTATTCATTCCTGTCTCCCTCTGCCTAATTTTCTCCTCCTTATAGAGGCGAGTAGCATCCCGGCTTTGTTCCATTTGGCAGCTGTCTCATCGAAGGCCAGCGCCGACACGCCGCGCGTTGGGCGGTAAAGCAAAATCAACTAGTGAACAACTGGCTCCGATTCATCATCATCAGCCGCGAGACCAAAGCTGGAGTGCAAACCGACATGACACGCGGATTGAGAAGTAGAGGAGTTATCTCGGCCCGCCGAGGACCACGACCATCTGCGGTGGGACCGCGTTTTAATACAGTGACGACGTAAATAAACACGCATCTGTTTGACAAGATGGAGCGCTCGCTTGCTGGATTGTTTTTAAGTTACCGCTCGCAAATGGCTGGATGTGAGATCGCTTATATTTATTATAATTATTATTGCCTCTTCTGTCACTGCACTACAATAGCGTGTTCACTTATGCATGGAGGCGCATTTGTTATTTATGTAGTGGTAACAGATCTTCCTGCCTACCAGGCTGCTGGAGATTTGTTTTGTATTATACATGATCATAAATATGCTCAACAGCATTCTGAATTAATAATCCCCGCAGTCCGACGTGAATGTAATTTACTGTTGCTTATCATCCGCTCTCTAGATGTTGAGCAACTTAAAGAACGCACATTAAATATAAACGCAAATCACCTCGCTTGTCGCACGCATTTTCTTACTTGAACTCCTGTTCACTTTATGGCCTTGTTCAGTTTTGAACTCCTGGTCTCTTACCTGATCTTTTTCTCACTGACGTTTCAGGAATAATCTGCAAGTGTAAGGCCAGCTATGATAACACGACCTGTAGTCAAGACCAGAAGTCAAGATGAAGACTTTTTTAAGAATAAGACCGAAGCCATAACTTGTAGTAAGAGGCTTCCTTCTGTCTGGCTTCAACTGCACATGCAGTGTACATGTTACATTTGATCATAGAGGCAGTTGCAATACTGGGGCAGGACTAGTGGGACCAACAGATTGTGATGAATTTTGACCAAGAGGTCAAGACAACTAACCAACCATTTAACTAAACATGCGGCTCTCATTAGGTCAAAGTATGAGATTTGATCATGTAGAAACGCTTCAGACAGGATAAATGATGTGTAATCTTTCTGCTGAAGTTGCGCTGTATAACCAGAGTCTTCAAACACCTCTGAGCTAATCGTGTTAAAGCCAGTCGTTAGACAAATAATATTTACTCTGCTAGACCCACTTCAAATACATAACATTATCAAAACGGATAAATCACAGAACTTCATTCACCATATGTTTTTTTATACATATATAAGGCACACTTGAAAAACCTTAAGCCTTATGTATTGATTGTGGTTTTATTTATTGACCTCAAACCAATGTAATGTGCTACATGACACTCACAAATTATTCAAAATGTTGGTAAACTATGAAGCCACACTGGATTCACTGTAGTATTACTCTGCAGATCTCTGTATTATTATCACTCGACGAGTCACCGCAGAACTACTCAGAGAATCACCGTAGTACTATTACTTTGCAAGTTACCGTAATATTACTCAGCAAATCGCCGTATTATTATTACTCGACCAGTCACCGTAGTATTACTCAGAGAATCGCCGTATTATTATCACTCCACGGGTCACTAAAGTATTACTCAGTGATCACTGTAGTAATATTACTTTGCGAGTTACCGTAGCATTACTCAGCTAATCTCTGTATTATTATTACTCAACGAGTCACCGTAGTATTACTCAGCAAATCACCGTATTATTATTACTCGACCAGTCACCGTAGTATTACTCAGAGAATCGCCGTATTATTATCACTCCACGGGTCACCATAGTATTACTCAGTGATCACTGTAGTAATATTACTTTGCGAGTTACCGTAGCATTACTCAGCTAATCTCTGTATTATTATTACTCAACGAGTCACCGTAGTATTACTCAGCAAATCGCCCTATTATTATTACTCGACCAGTCACCGTAGTATTACTCAGAGAATCGCCGTATTATTATCACTCCAAGGGTCACCATAGTATTACTCAGTGATCACTGTAGTAATATTACTCTGCGAGTTACCGTAGCATTACTCAGCGAATCACTGTATTAGTATAACTCTGCGAGTCACCATAATGTTACAGTGAGACTCATTGTAGTATTACTTGCTCAGTCACGCAAAGCCTCACTAATTTTGCAATTTATAAATATTTTTAACCCTTTTTTATTAATAGACACTTGTGTATGTATGAATACACTTGTTGAACCTTTCGTACCTTTAAACCAATCATTATTTTTAGCATAATTACACTTGGTCTTTTGCATTTAAGGTTTTATTTCCCTTCTGTTTTTGATATTAGCTGTTGGCCCCTTAGAACACTCATAGTACTACCTGGACCTCTTGAGAATTTGAACTTCCCGCCTATGGTTAGGAAAGACCACGACCAAGTTAGTAGAAGAACTCAAATGAAACTAATGATGGCTCCTTATAATATCTTAAGTCCTCAAGTCACAACTTGAACTGTAATTTTGCAATATGAAAAAATACCACAGGCCTAAACAGATGTGCCTGTGAAATGAAAATATTTGTTTTAACATAGAAGTTGTTAGCAGAGTTGTCAAAGACCCAGCAAATTTAAATGACGTGTGTTGCAGGATCAGCATCTTAAAGGTGCCATGAAAACTGTTGGTTCTAAAATAACTCATAGAAACAGTGAGCAGTGTAAAAATATGTTTACTTTTTATGACCATTTTACATTTACACTATAACCAATGACATATTTTGTTTTTAATATTAATTGACTTTGTTGGTAATTTAAATAAATTTCCTTCACAAAGTTGAAAATGATTCCTTGAGCTACACTCGTAATTTTCAAAGGTTCATGATTTATGTAACTTGTTGTCTCTCTGTAGGTTTGGTGTCAATGAGAGATATTCAATCGATACATCTATCTAATATTTGCATCACCATCATCATCTCTGTAATCATTATCTAGGATATATTATGTCTTATCATCTTCTTTCAGAATCTTTTGTCATTGATTCTGCCTCCCTTCCTCCTCCTCCTCATTTGACAGCCTTGCTAAATGTTTCTCATACAGGAATATTGACATTAAGCCAGAATCATCTCCAATGATAGCCAAATTAAATGCGCTTGGCTCTGATGAAATTGCATTTCAGCCACATCACAGTAAAAAAAATAAAAAAATACAGCCCGCAGATGTAAATGATGTTTGTCAGAGCTATAATGCTTTTGAGGTTACACAGCATGATGTTTCCCCCTAGTGGTGCAACCAACAAAATAAAGCCACGGAGACCTCGTGTCTACTTTCATGTGCACAAATCACCCCTTTAATTCAAATGCACACTTCTCAGAAGAAGCAAGTTGATCAGTTAAAAGAAGAAAACGTACATATTATTTTGGTAGATTTTTTTTAAAGAGAGGTGAGATGTGTTCCTGCCTCTAAGCTGCAGACATGAATCACCCTGAAATCATGAATAATAAAACAACTCCAAAAAGAAATACAATTCACGGTTTTAACGCCCGTAAACACAAAAAGAACATGATGGGTTTACCGTTTTTTTGTGTTGAACATTCACTGTCTTGTTTCAATTTGATGGAATGATGAAATTGGAGCTCTTGTTACGAATCGTTATATATTGAATTTATTATCGTGCTTAGAATAGTGAATGGGATATGTTAAGGTGCTTGTTTGTTTTATTTTTGTATTTTGATAACAATTTAAATTCATTTATTGATTAAATATGTGTAAAAATAATTTTGTTTTGGCAGTCTGAGGTCGAGAATTAATTTTGCCTTTTTTTCAGAGACCTTTAAACGGGATATGCCGGGGAAATGACGGTTTGGTTTGGCTGTAAACGTTTCTGCTTCTTAGCTAACAAGATCATTCGATCAAAATCAGTGCTCGACTTATAGTAGGTGTTCACGTAAAAGTCTGAGCTATGTTGGACTAAGACAACAACTTTTGTCATGTTATTTCCTTCATTTTCTGCTTCTTGTTGTAGATGTCAGGGTCTATCCCACCTAGATCGAGTGACACACCAGAGTCCACGCTACAGTTTAGGTTTTAGAGTCATCCATTAACCCTAACCCCTTCATCCAGATCAATCTCTTTTTTTTAAAGTAATACACACTATTTGTTATCCCCAATGACGGGAGAGTGATTTACAAATAAAGTTTGATTGATTAGTTGATCTATAGTTTGGTTGATTGGTGCCTGTTGTTGCAGCATCACAGCAGGAAGTTCTGCTTCACGTCTAGCTCGAGGCGATTCTTGGTTGAGGACTTTTATTCATCTCCTGTGGTTTGTTTCAAACACTCCAGTTCCTGAAATTGAAATTGTCTTTGGGTTTAAAGTGGATGATGGTCTGCCTTGTAAGTGCTTGTTGATGGTCAGGTTGCCAGGGTTCGCCCCCGCCTCTCTCTTCGTGGCTATGATCCAGGTTATGTGACATCCAAATCCCAGGAATAAGGAATTCTAATGAATGATTGATTGGAATTAAATACAGTCGATAATTTTTTGTGTGTAGAAGACAGAACCAAAGACACCACTTTTAATTAATCCATCAGATGGGATCTGGGTCCTGACAGTTTGCTGCCGTATATATTTTGTTTTATATTTATTTTTTCATTTTGTTATAAGAAAACATCTCATCAACTGGCCATTAAAGCGATAGTTCACCAAAAATTTTAACTTCCCTTATTTTCTACTCGCCCACATGTCGACTAAAGGTTGGGATTATTTTCAGAATAATATGTTCTTTTTTAGAGTTTGAGAATTAAATATATGTTCATTTTAAAGTAGCAACTGAAGCTCAGTTGTCTTCATCTTCATCTTGGTCCAAACAGACACTCAAAAACATCCAAATACCCCCGTGGTCCTGGTCTGTAACTGGAAAAAAATTAAAGAAGTCTATATTTTTTTGGTTTGTTTGTAATAGAAGTTTAAAAAAAGTGATACAGACCGGAAATATTCCAGAGTGATTAGTGCAAGTATTGCCAGGGCGCACACAGTCTGCTGTCTACACTGCATGTTCTCCCTGTGTTGCGTGGGTTTACTCCGGGCACTGTGGTTTCCTCCCACAGTCCAAAAACATACAGAGGTTGATTGGTAACTTGGGGAAGTTTTCCGTAGGTATGAGTGTGTGTGAATGGTTGTATGTCTTTGTGTGTCCTGCGACAGACTGGGGTCCTGTTCAGGGTGTTCCACGCCTCTCGACTGAAATAATATTTCACATAAAAAACTAATTTACCTTTTTAATAATGTATTTAAACTGTATTGTTTTGATTGTTTAAGCACTTTGTGACCCTGGTCTAGAAAGACACTTTGTAAATAATAATTACTTACTTACTTATTCACATAGTAATACCTCATTTGGTATACGAAGAGTTACCAACTCAGTCAGTGACCAGGATATAATAAGCATTGTTGGTTGGCTTTCATTCTAACATAAACCTGTGAACAGCAATTGGAAAGAAAAGAACAAGAAAACCCAACTGTTTTCTTCTGCCTTAATTGGTCAAAGTGCATTTTGTCCTCTACTGCGCCAATTAAAAGTAATCATTTCTGCTCTTTACAGACCTAACCTTAGAAATAGCCTTTTATCTTTACTCAAATCTGCTTGTCACTTTTAGGATAAATTGAGAGAAAGCATCATGATTCTAAGAATTTTCTTTGAAGTATGAAAAATGCAAATAGTTTCAGAAATGATGATTTTAAAGCAGTTTTTTTTTTCTAGTTGTCACGTTGACTTTACATTCACTGTAATTCATTCACTTTTGGTGTAAACCTACTTTTTCAGTCACGACACAGAGCTCGTAACAATGAGTCATGGATGGTATGGTAGCGAGAACTTTATATTTTAGCTCTTTATTCACCACAAAGTACCCGTGACTGAAGATATTAGTCATGCTCCGTCATCCGCGAACAGGACGTATAGATCTCTACTTGATCTCTTATTTGGACTGATGTTCAGATTTTTCAAAGTTAACGCAGCGGATTCTCAATTTCTGCAGCAAAAATCTATTTATGTCACCTCATCTAATACATTGAGCCATAGGTGGAGGTGCAATTCCATAAGACGAAAAATGAAATTTTCAGGGAGGGAAAATCCAATTCTTGACAGCTCAGCTCAACATAGATATTTTTGACATGACTGGAGGGCAGCTCTGCCGTCGTGATTGAGACCCTAGCCCCCCACTTACCCAGCTTTGTACTGTCACGCACCCCGGCATATGGCATAATTTGGCAGAGAAAGAAAACAGTGTTCCCTGTGCAGATTATAATATTCAAACACGTCTTGAATGATTTGCAGGAAGCAGAGACAGCAGGCAAGAACAGCCAGTCTGGCTTTGTTCAAAGGTACATTCTGTCTACTTCCACCTCCAACGCTCACTTCCTCACACATTTGTCAGAAGTGACGGCTGGTAACCAAACAATTTCACTGTGCAATTCTGACACAAGCAGCTTCCCTACATTTACTCCCTCCAGTCCGTGTGAGTAAAGGTTTCATTTCCATATTTCTAAAATCCTGAATAATGGCTTTAAAGGTGATTATTATTACGTCTTTGCCGGGGTGGAAAATGCCTGATTAGAAGAGGTCTCCGCGGGTTACTGATCACTGAGCCGAGGAGGGACAAAGGTTTAAAGCGATTGTTTCTCTTGGGTGTTACATGTTTGTGATGCTTCACAAGAATTAACAAAAATGCACCTCAACTTTTCATTTTATACAATCATGTAAATAGATTCACACAATTGTTTTTGCAATGCATAAAAAATACGTACGTTTATTCTTAATGTATTAGACTGAAAGTTAATCCAACCAAATGTCATGGTATTGTTCATTAATGTCCTTTATTGAATTTAACTCCAAGTAAATTAATGTTCTTAATATTATATTTATTAACAAAGCCTATGTTTTTTCTATCTTAGACCCAAAGTACACAAAATTTTGATCACTAACACGTTCATGTATCCATAGACTTGCAGCTACCAAAATATAAAAATAATATCCTGTATATATAGTAGTAGTAGATAAATAGTATTCAAACAAATAATTGAATCATGTTTTATATATACTGAAAATATAATAGATAAGTTGGGTAATCACGTAGATTTATAGATAGTAAAAGATCAGTTAAAAATGCAGACAAGAAAAAACTACATTTTTATTGATAATAAATGACCAACTAATATTTTTAATGAATTAATATTATTTTTTAATTAATATTGTATTATCATTTTGGCTCAAAACACATCTAACTCATTTTCGTTTTTGAAAACTCACTCGTTTTACCTTTTTTTTATTTCAATAAAAAACATCATTCAATCATTAGTTTTAATATAATAATTGATACACTATTGCAACTTTTGCTTTGGCTTTAAATCATCCTGATTTGTTGTTGTCGATCGTTGTCTACTTTTTTGTCTTCCTGTAAAAGTGCCAGCATCCTGCTATAAAACTCCCTAGCCAACATAATGTTCCACAGCTGCTCTGTTAAATTTATAATGCATAACGGATGAAATATGAAGGTCATGGAAAAATATAAATAACAAGGGCATTCACAAAAATACACAGAAATATTTCTACGATACACGTCAATAAAAAAAAAAGTTTTGGTGAAAATAAAATAATAGAGGACAAGAAATTGACAATTTATATTGTAAGATGAAAATATAAAAATGTGAAATAATATTATGCAGAGAAACAGAACAGTAAATGATTAAATAGAAAAATAAATAATACATTTTCATGATATTGACAACATTGACAACATCACAGACTCTTCATGCTTAACTTAATTGCACCATTAACTCAAAAGACTGTAAACAGAATAAGTTGTGCTCCATGGTATACTCAGGAAACGTAAGTTAAAACACGATTATAGACAACTAGAGAAGAAATGGCGTTCCACAAAAAAACGATGAATTCTAGCTGGACTGGCAAGATTACAAATATACAAGGCAGCTCTTTGGAAAGCCAGAGCCAGCTATTACTCATCACTTATAGAAGAAAATAAGAATAACCCAGAGTTCTTATTCAGCACAATCATACTTGACATTATTAACTTGACAGCAGGTTATGTGCAACAGATTGCACTAATTCAACCTCTGCTTAAAAGCCCACTCTTGATCCAGAGGTCATTATTAACTGTAGGCCTATCTCTAATCTTGTCTTCATTTCAAAGATTCTGGAGAAAGTGGTCAGCTTTGTGAAAATCTCCATGGCAATTATCAATTTGAAGTGTTTCAGTCTGGTTTTAGGGAACCGCACAGTACAGAGACCGCCCTATTAAAAGTTAGTAACGACCTGCTGATGGCCTCTGATCAGGGCCATGTTTCAGCTCTATAAACTTTCACTGTTATGCTGATGACACTCAACTCTACTTGTCAATGAAGCCAGATGAAAGAAATCAGCTAACCCAACTATAGTCCTATATTACAGATATCAAGTCCTGGATGACCTAAAACGTCCTTTTACTGAACTTTTACTTGAAGACAAAACTGAGGTTCTACTGTTGGTCCACAACATCTCAGACAATCATTAACTAATGATCTAGCTTTCCAAAATTGACTTGCCCCCGCTGCTAGCACCACTGTAAAGAATCATTGTGTCTGCTTTGACAAGGACTTTGACAAGGATCATTTAACTCACACATAAACAAATCTCACGGACTGCCTTCTGTCACCATCGAAACCTTTAAAAAATCAGGCACCTTCTTCCTTTGGATGCTGCTGAGAAACTCATCCATACTTTTGTTACCTCAAGACTGGACTATTGTAACCCTCTTCTGTCAGGATGTTCTAAAAAGTCTTTCAGAACCCTTCAGCTCATTCAGAACTCTGCAGCTCGTGTCCTGACTAAGACTAAGAGGCGCGAACACATTTCCCCTGTGCTGTCCATTATACATTGGCTTCCAGTAGAATTTAGAATACAATTTAATTTTAAATATTTAATATTTACTTATTTTAACCTACAAAGCTTTACATTGCTTAGCACCAACATACATCACAGATCTAGATCCAAACCTATCAACATTCTAGAATGTTACGATCCTTAAACTCAGATCTATTAGTTATACCACATATCTCTAAATGTAGATTTTGAGCTACAATTTTTTTTATCTCCCGGAGCCCCAGGGCTCCACCTCCAGAGCTGCTGCTGATCCAGGATCTCCACCACGTCAACAGATCAAGAGTTCTTCCCAGCACCTCCATGGACTCTTCTAAACTCTCCTGCTTTCTCTCACTGTATCCTCCCTCACTCTTCTCTCCGTCCATCTGTCTACCCGGCAACACTGAGTCTGGTTCCGCTCGAGGTTTCTGCCTGGAAGTTTTTCCTTGCCACGCCTTGCTGTGATTCACTCATTGTTGAGTTGCTGGTATCTGTTTCTGCAATAAAGTCCTACTTAAACTGTAAAGTGTCTTGAGATAACTTTGTTATGATAAGACACTTTAAATTAAATTGAATTGAATTGAAGGTTTAGAGGAAAATATTAGCAGAAAGTTTTAATTTTCGCAGCAGTGTTGTTTGTCAGAAGTCATTGTGGGGCTTACATTCATTTCACCAAAACAAAACACTGCAGTGCAAGGTGTCAGTTATTATGGTGTGTTTGCTTTTAAGTTGAAATAAACCACAAAAACCTCAAAGAGTGTTCATATATACATGCTGAGAAAGGCAGCTGAGTGATGCTACTGTGCTAAACCGATCAGCATCCAGTATACTGAACATCGTGATTGTCGTGCCTAATACATTAGCCATTAATCTTGCTTCAAAAAAAATCAGCCTTCGGATGAAAACGATAAAAAATGCAAGTGAAAAAAAAAATACATCTCACCATAACGCTGAATCAGCAGAAGCCCTGGGCTGGTTTTCCCTGAAACAACATGGTATTAAATATGTAGTTTGTTTTTTAAAGACTTTAAAGACTTGTTTTTTTTAATAATCTTGACAGAAACAAGCATATTTTAGCGTCAGGAAACAAAGGGTAATATTACTTGGGAGAATATCCAGTTTTTAATCAAAACAAAACTTTCAGAGAGTAAAATGTATTTTAATTTGTCTGGCTGTATGGAATGTATGGAAACACAGACCTATAGGACAATGAATCCCACGTTATAAATGTTCCCCGTTGTTTACTAGTGATGAGTCCACTAGATGGTAATATCTGCACTAATTTAATAGTTTTGAAGCTTCATCATCCCTTCACTACCGTTTACAGGTGAGGAAAAGTACTGTGTAAGAGTCGCGAGGCAATTTATTTACAGAAACATTGTGTGGACCAGATAGAGGCTGTTAAACGGCCGCATGTGGCCCTCGTGCCACACAATACCCAGTTCTGGAATAATCGATTAAACTGATCAGATTCTTTTCCCTTCCCGCCGCCATTATCATCTCGAAGTCTCATTGTAAATGTACTCGCCGACACAATTTCTGCCTCAGAAGAAACTGTCAGGTGGAAAACAAATGGTGCCATTTGTTCACACCAGCCCCCTCAGTTGTGCACATGCAAAAAGTCAATATCCACACTTGGCACCTCAGACAAAGATGAATATGAGTTCCGGGCTCTTACGAAACCAGCCGTGGCGGGACAGTCTGAGAGGCTCCATCTGTCCACGACAAGCTTACCGGGGGCATTTTCTTAAAACGGAGGTTCTAAGAGACAATAACAGCGTCGCGGCTAGCAGTTAGCCACCTGTCGGGAATAAACACATTCACAAAGGCGTGCGGGCTGGAGATGATGGCGCTGAGGTCAAACTCATCTCTCTGAGGAGGACGGACGAGCTGAAAAAAAAAAGCAGACGTCAATTACAATTACCTGCAGAGATGGCAGGATTAGAGTTGGAACGCTGAAGTCCACCTAGATTTGACCACAGCTCCTTCAAAGCATCGGTCATTAAACAAACTCGTCTTTTACTCCTAACTGTGCAGATGAATATACCTCGTGGCACAAATTGTCAGGTCAATACACAACTGTTTGACCTACAAGAAGCATATAAAGGGATGATGAAGGGAACTGTATTGTATTGATTGATAAATGCATTTTCCCGCTGCACGCAATTGGCTATCTGTCAGAGCGGCGCACATCACCGAGGGCACAAATATGACCTTCTTTCTTATTGGCAACATTTTGTTCCACGTGGCCTTGAATGCTTTGCACACTTCGTATCTTTGTAAAGTTAATAACCAAAACGGAGTGACCTTGCTGCCTGAAAGCACTAAATTATGAGAAGGGACTGGTAGATTAATGGAACGTGATGTTGGACACCTCTCTGTGACGCTCCTGACGTTTTCACCAAAATTTAAAAAAGATATTGTTTTTAATGACTGTAGAAATATAGAGACTTCTTATAGTTTTCTGGTGTGGGCAACATTCACAGACCCGAAGCTCTGATTTGATGCTGTTTTATCGAACTTTTGTTTACTTTTATGAGGACCAAAGAGATACACAATTGAATATTAAGTTGTAATAAAATGTTGCTTCGCTTGTCTCAAGTCGACCATAATAAAGTAAATGTGTATCCGAGCTTCAATGAAAGTATTATACACGATGGGATTGGAATGTAATCATTATTCCATTTTTTTTTTTTAATGTTTTAAAAAGATCAAAACTATCAGAAATGTAACATAAATCTGAACCTTTTAGCCATTTTTACCAGAATCATGGATCATTTATCTTTGCCTGGAACGTCCAACAAAGAATAAGCACCTATTTTATTAATAAAAAAATAAGTAAAACAAAATATTTTTTAATTAATCCATTAGTGAAAGTATGCTTTTGATAGTATCGTGTATTTTTTCAGAAAAAAATGAAAATTAACGTTCATTAACGTTGACGACTCAATGCTTAGGAAGCTCATCCCTGATAGGTTGAAAATAAAAAATGAAAAATAAATGCTTTGGGACTTGTTTTGTTGTGTGATTTTGTTCTGATTCGCTGAATCATTGTGGGAAAAAGACGCTTATACCCCGGAAATTATGGTAAATTCCGTTTAGGAGACAATAAACTAAATTTCCTGTTTGCGTGAAGGTGTATGTGACTAACGTAATTTAGAAAATATTCATGGTGTTAAAATAATTTTTTAACGAAATAAAAAAAAAAAGCTTCTTAAGAGCTGCTGGTTCTGTGATTGTGTAAGTTTGTAAATTAAATGTATGGTATTGCATGATTTATAGCACATAAATATCATAACAAACATTATTTATATGTTTCATTAATGAGGAATTTGTTTTTTTTGTTTGGCGTTTTGGGGTTCCAAGCTAGCTTCATTAAGCTAACAATTACTTTGGCAAAGCTAACCTTCAGCTAGCTAGCATCACAGTGCTAGTGGCTACTTTAAAAACACTCATTTTTATTATATTATGTGACTGATTTATTTTATCTGCTTTATTATAGATTGTAAATGTCAACCTTCAAGAGCCGGAAAATGAATTCTTAACCTGACAAGGTTCAAAACTGCTGTAACTCACTTTAATGTCTCCACAGATTGTTTCGGATGTCAGCGAAACATTTGTATATTCACGACCTCTCATCAGCCCCGGACTCCTCAAGAGTAAAACCAAGGTTTTTGAGAACTAGTCTTTCTTCACAACTGGCTTTTGCTTTGGCATTATTTAATTTGCAACAATTCATTACTCTTGTCTGGTTTGCTCATTATGCCGGGAGGGGAATTTGAAGTGACCTTTCCGATAATGAGGGCGGAACATTGACACAGGTACACGTGAGAACATTGAAATCATCGGGGGTCGTGTCCAACGAAAACACTCGGCGATGTTGTCAACTACAGTCAGGGCCCTTGTTTATTTAAATGTTGATGGATAGTGATAATAAATCAGGCTGGATCATTTGATGCTGAGGAAGAAGAGCTTTGGCATTTCCCCACGGACGTGTCTCCTGATTGAGGGATGTATTTAATTTTATTCATCTTACATAATTTAGTCGCAGCCTGTCTGTTCTCTTTTAAGTGTGTGGCCAGGATCTGCTCATGCAAGCTCATTGCTGCTTCTTTTTTCTTTTAAACTTAACACGACAACAACTTGAATTTGTTCGTCAAATATTTACAAAAAGGCTCCTCTGTTGAATTCATGATAATATAAATAATTAATAATAGAAATTCTAAATAAAATCATAGAAAATATATAATTTCTATTACACTACAAAACAATACTATAAATAATATATTACTAATGAAGATTAAATATTTTTTATTTTGTTATTTTTAGGTTTTATAAGTGTGGAATTGAAAAGCAGTGAAGACAGATCAGAGCGCCAATATCCTCCAAATATTATTTTTCGATTTCTATTTAAAAATAAATAAATAATAATAATTTAAAAACACATTTTCAATAATTTGATTAATGAAATTAAACGACGAGTATACGAGTATTATGGCCACCGGAAATACAAGTATTTATACAACTTTGAAAAAATATTTCAGTGGCCCTAATACTTGTTAAAAAGATTTTATATAAAAGTAACTCGAATTAAGCGTTGGAACTAGCAGGACAGCAGGTAGCAGCATTCATACAGTACAAGAGCAATTTATTCTGCACTACAGAGAGTGACTAATTGTCAAATTATATATTATTTTATAATGCAAATAATGTTTTAGATCTTGAACGTAGTTCTGATAACTGTGTGTGTTTGTGTGCGTGTGTGTGTGTGTGTGTGTGTGTGTATTTGCGTGTGTGTTATCAAATACATTTATATTCAACTTATATAAGTCGACAAGTGCGACTACGGTTTGAATAGAATCTGCATTGAAGGTTTTAAACTGCAGTAAATGTTGCTTTTTAAATCCATCGGAGGACCTAAAATAGTCACTTGACTTATCAAACAGCATTGAGATAGAGTGTTGTGTTCAATTGGTGTTCCACATTTAATATATTTTGCTGTGTTTTCTGAAACACATGAGTTTTTCATAGCAATTTTCCCCCTCGGAGCAACAAATTAGCTCCCTGCCCTGTTTTGTTTATCAGAGAGATGAATAATTCACGAGCAGAAGCAGGTGTGACAGAAAGTGGAAGGATTTTTGCTGGAATCACGGTTAGAACTATATTTTCCACTTGAGTACAAGCACCTCTTCTCTTATTTGCATTCAGGAACCTCAACAGAGAAACCTGTACGAGTTCAAAGTCAGTCTCCCAGGTAATGGAGCAGCTTGAGACTTTAAACATCTTATTATCAGTGACTGGATTCTTGATCATGCTGATCCGAAGTAGGAGAAAGACTTCTGTGGGTTTTACAAACTCTGACGGGAGCTCATACTGGCTGGGGATTGGAAGTGCGGCGCTTTCGGCAGCAATAATCTAACGGAGCATTAGTCATAGTCGGTGTTTGATGTCACATTTTTACCAAGTTTCTCGTGAGACACTTTATGCAGCATTTGTGTCGGGGGAACTTTCACTATCCTGTTGTTTGTCGTGAACTTACATTGATCTGCCGATCAGAGGCATATAAGACAAAGAGACTGTAGATGCGAGCGTCAGGCTGGTTTCTCTTGAGGAGCTTTTAAATGTGAAAACCCAATCAGTGCTATTGTCGAGATGGAAACCAAACAATAGTGGTATTGGTTTTTGGATTTAGCATTTGTATATAATTAAACATTTGTGATTACGTTTTTCATGTTTGAAATAATTACCTGGAAAATATTTTTACATTAAAGTAGAGTAGAATTTATTTAAATAAATAATGTGAAAAAGGAAAAATGTTAAACTGTGTTTAGTAGTAGAGATACAATTAATAAATAAAGCTTAAACTATACCTTACTTTCATGTGGGGATTCGCAACTAAATAATAATGAAGAAAAAACACTGTCATAATTTTCAACAAATGTAATTTATTGTCATTTATAAACAGCTCTGAGACATCTACACAATGTATTTGCACTAAAAAAAATAACACTATGTACACAAATATTTACATATTGCAGTTGAAATAAATTACTATTTAAAAAATTGTCGCGACCTCCAGTTCTGTGGCAACTGTGACATAGTTGGGAGTTTGTGTTTGCACTTCTGCAGGGACATTGTCAGTTTCGTAGTGCTGCGGGGGGAAGTACGAGGGGAGGGTCCCGGTCCGGGAGAAGGTCTGCACGCTGCTTCTGGACAGCGGGCGGTTGGTGCCATAGTTGGACTCCTTCCATGAGTGGGCGTAGCTTGGTGGGCGGTTGAAGACAGGAGAAGGGGTGTAAGCAATTGTGTAGGCGAGGTCTCTGGGGGGCCGGAGACATTGTGCGGGAATGGCACTGTATGTTCCGAGGCAGTCCGTGGAGATGCTGTCAGCAGTGCTGGACACACCTGAAATTAATGAAAGAAAGGAAATACAATGAGATTATTTAAGAACTATTTTAAGAAATTGTACGTTTTGTTCCCATTTAAATGCGTATTTTTAGCATTATTTAAATTGAAATGTTTTTAAAGGGGAACTATTTTGCTTTTTAAAGTATCAAAAAGGAAAAGAAAAGTTAACATTATAAAAATAAACTGTGATTTCTGTACAAAAAATTACACATGAATACTTCTGATTCTTACATGTATGTTTTCCTTTTTCAAAACATTAGCTTATTTTAATAATAGTTTATATTTATTTAATTTCACCTTATTTTACCAATCAAATACTAAAATTGAATCCAATATAAAAGTAAAAATAAAACATGATTGTAAAATATACAAAGTTAATTTAAAATCTTTTTTTTTATTTTTTTTTTTGCAATATTGTGCCAGTATAAACAATAATTTTAAAAAAAAAAAAACATGAACTCATAATAAATTAAAATAACTTCTTATTTAAAAAGAGACGGAAGAACATAATAATAATTAATAATCATATGTTATAAATAAGACTGAACTTGAAATTATAGGTTATTTTCATTATATTATCATTATTATTTTAAATATTGTCAAATTATTGACAATTCTAAAAATATATTTTATATGAATATATATAGATATTTATATATCTATATATATACACACACAGTATATTATAATGAAAATAATAATAATAATAATAATAATTAGAAGGTTTTTATATGAAATAATCGAAATGAACTGATTTTATTAAAACATACTGTATATATAGAAATGTACAAATTTAAAACAAAATATAAACAAAACACTGAAAATACACAAATTTCTATGGTTTTATTTTTATTTTTTCATTTATTTTTAAGTATTTAAATAAAAAAATAAGAATAATGACAAAAAGCTCAGTTTAACCATTAAACTTATTTTCACTGTCTTTGACTTACTCTTCATTCTGGGATGGAAGGTGCTGAAGTTCTTCTTGCCTCCGTCACCGCTGACATCGGAGTCGCTGTCGTTGAAGTCACTGTCCCCTTTGCCGCTGTCCTTCACGCTCAGCTGGTCGTTGTTTCCGATACCGCTGCACAAACAATCAGCAGATACAGTTAGAGCCAACAGTGCAACACATTAGCTTGATTATTGATGCTTTTTTTCTGTTCACGTGGAAACCTGATTCCTTTGCCAACCCTCTATAACCTCATTTCACAGAATTGCCACAAGCAACCGAAGCACACAGGCTGCATGTTAAACACTTGGGCTGAAAGTCGCGATCGTATCGGGGCAACAAAAAAAAAGAAGCACATTTAGTTGTCTTACCTCACTTGCAAGCAGTATTTGTCACCTTGCCACACAGATGCCGGTTGAAAATGCTTCGAGGGCAGGAACATCTAAGAGAAGGAACAGAGAGAGCTTAGTTTCCATTTCTGGCACAGAGATCAAGGCACAACATCATCTGCATATAAAAATAACTCCGGCTTCATCTCACCTTTGTCTCTGAGTCTCGACTGCGGTCTTCGTACAGGCAGGAATCATCCAGGGACGGTCCGTCATGGAAGAAGCCCCTTGGACCGGTGTAGATGTTTGGTTCAGTTGAGCCCAACATGGGCAAGGGTCTGCTGTCAAACAGGTTGTGACACACTTCTCTCTTGGCTCCTCTGCAGGCCCCACCACAGCTGAGCTTGCATGTCACCACCACTGCGATGATGGCTGTCAGCAGCAGCGCGCACCCCCCTCCCAGCATAATGATGGCAATTAGTGACCCGTCCATGCTGGAGGGCTCGCTGGACTGCAGCACGATGACGGCCTGATCTTCTGCGGAGTCTGTGATGATAAACCGAATGTTGCCGCTGCTGGACAGTGGCGACCTGCCGTTATCTCGCACGGCAACTTTCAACTCCAGCACTTCGCCCATCTCCGCCGTCAGCCACTGCTTGAGAGAGATCTCCCCGGTGTCTTTCTGAATGGTGAACAGGTTCTGGTCACCTTGGATGATCTGGTAGGTCAGCTCGCCGTTCACGCCGTCGTCCGCGTCCTCCGCCGAGACCCTCAGCGCCAGGTAGGAGACGGGGGCGTTGAACGGCAGGGGGATGTCGGCGGAGTCATTCAGCAGGATGGGGAAGGTGAAGAACGGGTAGTTGTCATTCTGATCCACGACTCTGATCCGGATCGTCGAAGTGCTGGAGAGGGCTGGGGAACCTTTGTCTTCTGCTTGGATGACCACCTCGAACTGCTGCAAATTCTCGTGGTCAAATGATCTTAAACTGTACAAGGAGCCGGAGTGAGCATCAATGGAGACGTAAGTGGATACAGGGGATCCTCCTTCGACGTCAGATTCGATCAACTTGTAGGAGACTTTGGCGTTTTTCCCTGCGTCCACATCCCGGGCAACCACAGTGGTGATGTAGGACCCTGGAATGTTGTTTTCCATGACCGACACTTCATAGAGGGACTTGCTAAAAAGGGGTGCGTTGTCGTTCTCGTCCGTGACGCGGATGGTATACTGCCTGACCGTCTTGAACGGTGGACTCCCTAAGTCTTCAGCCACGACGGTCAGGTTGTATTCAGGGATTCTCTCTCGGTCCAGCACGGTGGTGGTGATGATCATGAAGGTCTCGCCGTACGCCTGCTGCAGGGTGAAGTGCTCGTGGCCAAGAAGGCTGACGTGGACGTACCCGTTGGAGCCGGAGTCCCGGTCCGTGGTGCTGATGAGGGCCACGAAGCTCTCCCCCGCGGCTGCCTCTGTGATGTAGGCCACCCCGTCGCTGCTGGACGTCATGGGCTTTATGCTGATCTCCGGCGGGTTGTCGTTCACGTCCACGACCTCGACGGTTATTTTGCAGCTGGACGGTTTCGAGTCAGCGCCTAAATCTGAGGCTTTAATGCGCAGCTCGTAAGATCTCCTCTTCTCATAGTCAACCAGAGACTTGAGGCTCACGTCCCCGGAATATGGATCGATGTGGAATATGTGCGAAGCTTCTGAGGAAACCCCATCGAAGGAGTAGATCACATCCCCGTTGATCCCCTCATCCGGGTCAAAGGCGTGAACTCTGAGAACTCTGTGTCCCACGGGGGAATCTTCGTTCAGCTCCACCTTCAGAGAGCTGTGTTCAAATGTCGGGCTGTTATCGTTCGAGTCCAGAACTTTGATATGCACAGTCATGGAACCAGACTTTGCAGGGTACCCTCCATCTGTGGCAGTGACCTCCACCGTGTAGGAGTCCTCTACCTCCCGGTCCAGCTGCTTCACCAGGACCAGCTCTGCCACTTTCACACCATCCTCGCGATCATGCACTTCTATCTCAAAGTGACTCGACTTGGAAATGTTGTAGCTCTGAATGTAGTTCTCACCCACGTCCTGGTCCAGAGCCACCTGGAGAGGGAACCTGGACTGGAGGGGGACGCTCTCCAAAATCTCCACACGGGTCTCGTTGCGCAGAAACACCGGAGCGTGATCGTTGATGTCCTTCACCTCGATCTCAACGTGGATGAGCTGGAACTTTTCCTGAGAGAAGGCCACGATGTCGAAGGCGATGAAGCACCGCGGGGATCTTGGACAAAGCTGCTCCCTGTCAATCACTTCGGCAACACTCAATAGTCCATCCATCTCCCTCATGTGGATCACGGTCGAGTTGTTCTCCTGCATGAAGCTGAACGACGTCTCCTGATCATCGGCCGGATCGATCTTTAAATCTTCTGACAAGTTTCCTATCTCTGTGCCCGGAGCATCCTCTTCATACGTCACGTACCGGGTCGTCGTTGCTCCGGCGGAGCACAGGAACAAAGCAAGGAGAAGCAGTCCACTTCTCGCCATGTTGAAAATGTCCTGCAAAGACAGCAGGCTAGAAAGTGCAGCCCAGATGATTCATCAATGATGCAGGACTGCGTGTGTCAGGACGAATCACTGCTGACATGAGAGGAGTGACCCACTATAAAGCCCTGGTTATGCAAATCAGATGACACGTCGACCAATGGCCTCTCAGTGGGGCAGCAAAAGGGGGACATTTGGCACCTCACCAAACTGTTTTTTGAAGACAAATGTCTGGAATGAAAAAGTTGACTAAGTTACGTTGTTCACCGTTGACTTCCTGCAGATTATTAGAGTTTATTAAATAGTGTTTTTTGAATTTCTTGTTTTGTTTTTTTCTCATTGTTTTTAAAACATTAAAAACATTCTCAAAATATTTTTCTTCAATACTTCTTGCAATGCAATTATTTTATTTTATTTTTGTTTACTGGTTTTGCCTTGCATATTCTTAAATTAAACACATTGTGGACACGTATAAATGTTATTAATCGACCATATATTAATAGAAATAATATTGTTGTTTTGCTCCACTTAAAAAGAATGAGAATACTAAGTTAATTTTATAGGTAATATTTTACCTTTATATATATTAAGAAAGTAAAACATTAAACATAAGCTTAAAACACGTTTTTTTCATGTTTTTAATAAGAAGAGACTTTCAGGATTCAGCCAAGACCAAACATATTTCTGTAAATGAATTAAAATCTTTTTATTCTCTTACTAGTGAGGCATTTCAAGAAATCAGATAACTGTATTCAAAATGGTAAGTCATTAACATAAGCTATTACTCTGTCTTTAAATATAAAGAGTAATTGAAACGTAAAACAGGTTATTTTTGCTAATTGTTGTAGCTTATTATTAATGTAAGTACATCATTTCAAATGAAAAAAAATGCATATAAATATCATAACCATGCAAAAATATGACATTGCACCTTTTTTTTAACCTCAAAAATCTGAATCAATCTGAAATAATGTACAAAGAGTTATAACATTTTTAAAGGGTTAATTATCAAACAAATGAGTGTTAAAATAAACTAAAATGATTAAAAAAAAGAATTAATAAAATGTTGTCATTTAAATGTGAGAAACATAATAAAAAAAATCCATTAATTTAAGTATACAGGACAATATCTTTATCAGACACCTCTTCTGAGCTCCTGCACAGACGACATTGGTGATGGAGAAGAGAAAATAAATACACAACCTTGTCTACCGACGCTCGATCTGCTCTTAACCACAATGGTCCTTTGTCATGTATGAATGTGTGAGGCTGTTGTGTTTCCTGTCTGGTTCAATTCTCCTTTATACAACTTTTCTTAGCGGGGACCAAATTCAAACCTTGTAAGCCAAAGAGGCTGATTGTGTTCTTTTTAAAGAGCTGCTTATTGCTTAAATGCATTTTTGGACGTCAGCTGGGAGCCACTTTTCACCAGTGCCTCCATATAACTGACACGAGTACGAGCAATAATGGAGGTTAAGCTCGCCGTAATCATCTCGCTCTCTTTGTTCCGTCTAACAATACATTGTAAAGTTTATCTTGAGCCGTGCGAGGAAAGTGGATTTGTTCCAAATATACATTGTTTTGGGCGCAGAAATCCCTTAGTGCGCTATTATTCCTCCAGTGCTGCTGGGTAGGGAATAATGTCTGCGAACACAATGGATGAATACATAATTCTGAATTGAAATATATTTAAAACAAACACTTGACATGTGTAATTTGACGACGCTGGAGTCCTTCACGACATGTACAGTTTTCTTATGTCATGAAACCATTTTGTATTTGTTTTATTTCACTGTGATGTAGTAGTACAAGACCAAGTAGTTGTGATTAGTATTTTCAATATTATTTAAAACGGTTGTAGTAGCAGGAACAGTAGTAATACCAGTTGTATTACAGTATAATGTTTGCAGTGGTAGAAGTAGTACTTTTAATAGTAGTGGTTATTCTAATTGTGTAATCTCATTAGCAGTAATAGTAAAATAAGTGGTATTTCTAGTACTAGAAGTAGTTTAGTAGAAGTAGATGCAGCACTTTAATGAATAAATAATAATGCTTAATTTACTGGTGAATTATTATGTAGTAAAAGCAATTGTAGACACAGATATAGTGATGTTTGTAATAGTAACTATAACATAGAAATAACATGTCCATTTTAAGTGATTGTAGTGGTAATGTTAGTAGTAGTAGTCATGGTAGTATTACCTGTACTCAAGCTATTGTAATACAACTAAAGTAATAAGTAGCAGTGTCAAATGATTTGATTGATTGTGATTAATTACCGTTTTTTAATCTCATTTTGAATCTCAATCTTTACTGTTTCTGTTTACACATTTTTGTCACATCATTCCACATTGATTGATCTGGTTAGGTTTTAGAATATTTGTTTTTAACTTTTGATACTTTATAAAGAGCAAAAGCTTCATCTTATGATTTAGACAAAGAAAAATACCACCTCTGTTGGTGAAAACTAAATGTTTTAGGCAACACCTTGGACTCAAATACAGCAGAATGTAAACTTTAGGTGAGATTAAAGCATAGATTAATAAGATCTATTCATTCCACATCATTATTATTAACCAGTGCTAGTAATAACAGCGGGATCGTGGCTGTAGCGATAAGACTATTATAAAAGCATAACTTTGGCCATGATTTGGTCAAGTAGTTTAAATGAAGACAAGAATAGAAGAAGATCAAGAGGGATTTATCACCAGGCCACGATAGATGAGTCATTCAAAGCAATCTTGTAATGAGAGCAATAAAACTGACACGGTGTTTGACCGTCACATGTCTTGCGACTCCACGTTAAATGTGACTCAATGACAGCAGCGTTGGAGACGCCACCCCACGTCCCCCGCCCGCCTTAATTCACCTCTCTTAACCACTTCTTTCATTGCGTGTTGAACTGAACATGCGAACACCCCTAACAGTTTGACAGGGGGCGCTCTGGAATACACAAGATGCAAGTGGTGAGAATAAACTGAAGCGACTTGATCTCTGTTCCCCGTCGCCCTCTTTCCTCCGTCGCTCTCACGCGGAGGGTCGTTTGCACACTTTCCAAAGTGCTAACAAAGAGACGTGGGCTCGTGTGAACTATATCGGTGATTAGCTTTTGCTGATTAAAAGGTGTGTGTGGCACATCAAAGGGTTCCTCGCACCTCGGTATCATTTGCGTTACCTCTGTCTGAGCCTCCTGCAAGGTGTGAAAAAGGCAGACAAAAGATGGCGGAGATACTGCAGCGAGTAAGCCACAATAAGAGGGTGAAAAAAATCAGTTGTTTCATTTTTTTTGTGTCAAAGACACAATTCAGCAATAAGAACAACAGTGAATTTGTCAAGTGACAATGAAGCATCTCTGTAATGATTGACAGCTGGAGGAAAACTTAGCGGTACTCGTTTGATTTAACACTCTCTGAACATTCCTGACGTTTTCCTCACAAATGCGTCAATCTTTTTTTCCCATGAAGTCGCATGAATCTCTCAGCGAGGCAGTGAAGTGCCACGATTCTGAGAAAAAAGAGGAAATATACATGGAAATAGATTTTAATGAGTTACACGTTTATTTGTTTCTAAATAGGCTTTATTTCCTTATTATATTGTGTTAAATACATTTTAAGTACAAATGATATATGAATACAGTTAATAAAAAAGTGTTTTATGAAAACTAGATTGACAATATAAATAAATATTGATGTGGAAAATTATAACTAATTTAAATCATATTTCTAAAGTATTTTTTCATCCACAATTTTGCATTTAAATGAAACAAGTTGAGGACTCTCACAGCTATTCAAGATTCATTTGTTGAATGAATTAATTACAGATTACAGTTAATTAATCTATCAATTTCAATGTCTTTTCAGCAAAAATAATATTATTTTTTAACACTAAAAAAAGAAAATAACAAAGTGTGTCTTCATGCTGCACTTTCACAGCTTTTAATTTAAAAAAAAAAACAAGGTCACCCATTTTCAAATCAATATTATTCTGTTGTGAAAGCACTTTGGAGTGGCCCCTGTCCTATTTTCAACGGCTCAGACGGAAGGACGCTCCCATCCACCCTTCCACACTCTTTATCTCTGGTTTCTCACAAACAAGACAGCAGGAAGCACTTCACCGCTGATCCTAAGATCCTTTGCTGCCACCACCAGACGCACAACAGTCTCAGATTGAGCATGTTTTGGCTATAAGGAGTCTGATGCAAGCGCTGAATTATTAACCAAATTAGTTGTTTGCTCGTAAGCGGATTAGCCGTTAATCTGATCAAAAGTCTCACGCACTTACCACTTCATGTTTCAGTGATTTCCGAAATGGCAGCTGCTAATGCGTGCGAGCCGCGGTGAAGAAGAAAAAAAAAGTCACATAAAATAAACATTAACCTCTTACGCAACTGATTAGTCTCTTATAATTGATTTCCCAGCAACACGCGTGTGTGTTTTCGTCATGGATATGAAGTGTCAGCCTGTTGAGTCGATAGCTCGCCGCAAGGTCACGAGAGGCCTCGACGCAAACAAAAGCCAGGTTAACGCACCGGTGATACCTGTTTGTGACTTAAGTCGGGTGATTAATGCGGATCAGGGATTGATTAAGACGTATGCGGTGACAGTAAGAGCATTACTCCGGATAAATGGCTTTGGCCATCTGTCCACTCACGGAGGTGGCTTTAATTAATGGCCGGAATATTGTTCATGTTCTCACTCTTTTACAGTGTCCAAGGTGGCCGTCATCCTTTTGATGTCATTGGGCGGCCGTCGGCAGATTGTTTCTTCTCCTCGGCAACAACAGGCAGGAAGGGAAGGGAAGGGGCGAGCATTTGTCTGCACTGGAAGCAGTAATCCTGGCATATGCCAGAGGGAGCAAATGTCTGAGGAGCCCACCCTCTGGAGAACAGCCTCTCTTGACACCCTCCGCCTGAAAATTGTCACCTTGCAATGTTGTTCCTCGATCTGGGTGTTTCGGCTAATTCTCCGAGAAAACTCCTCGGAGAGTGTGTGTGTGTGTGCAGTGAGTGGCACGTGTTTTTCCCACTTGATTGTTGTGTTTCGGTGACAATATTGTTCCATTGGTGGGTTTGTGTTTATAGTAAGAGTGGAGATTGTTATCCGACTGGCGGCGCGTTATGACAGATTGTGTATCGGTGAATCACGTAACACAATTAGGTTGGAACGAAGCAGCTGTCGATTAAAATGTATTTCTTAAACCATGTCACCTTTCATTAACTTCACTTCAAAATAAATATAGAACATTTTGTTCATTTTATTGATGAGTACGATCCATACAAAATATAGAATTCAATCATAAATAGCACTTAGTTTTGGATGTAAGTTTACTTTACCTCATAGTGGAAAAACATTCATGTGGTTGCTCACATCACAGTACATATGTTATTTTTCAAGGAGGAAAGCTGTCAATAAAGGAGGAGGTTGGGATTTGTTTTCTGCAAATTAGCATTACAAGCTAATATTAACTAGTATAGCACAGCAACATTAAAAAAAACACGGGCCAAGACTCCACAGTCATGGCTTCATTTGAAGGTAAAAAAAAAGTATCAGAGTCAGAAAAATGTATTGCCAGTTTTGGAAACACAACATAAGAATCCAAAATAATAAAAAATGAAATAAGATATATGTATAGAGAGAGTGATTTTTTTTTTTTTACATTTTAGGTTTCCCAGTCGAAAATAACATTTAAATATGTAGTATGTATGCAACCTACATGCTATAAGAAAACTAAGATTAGAATCAGAAAACACATTTTTCTCTCCTTCTGTTTTTTTTCCCATGATGTTTGTGAAAAAGTACACTAGAAAACACAGTACAAGTACAGGGAAAACGGAATATATTAATGTTTCTAGTAACACACAAGAAACCTCAAACACTGAGCTTTATTTAATAGTCTTTACAATATATTCAAATGTAGCTTCTTAGTAGTTTTATTGATTATGATACTCATCCTAACAGGTTTTATTTCAATTCCACTTAAATTGTAGCAGCTTTGTTTTCTAATTAAATGTCCAATCTAAGTTTGTTCATTTTAATTTATTAATTTCTTCTATTCTGCCTTTTCTTGAATAGAGTTGTGTTGGCCAAGAGCCTATCCTGGCTACTCTGAGAGTAGGGATGCAGCCTGTCAAGCTGTATTTAAGTGAAAATAAATAACAATTTTGTTGAAAAGTCCACGACTGTTTAAATTTTGACTATGAATTCAACCTTATAGCATTCTTTCTTTTGTTTTTTAGTCTTAAATAACTTTTGTCTTGTCTTTGTTTTTTTTCTTCTCGTCAGCTACACTATTCAAATATTTCATCAAATACGTTTTAATATAATAATTTTCTCAAAATAATGTTAAAAATATAAACGTAAATGATACACAATCAAACATCAAACCAGAACGTCACAGTTAATTACACTTGTTTTACATCCTTACAGCGTTTAATCTTTCTTCTGTTTTGTTTACAATGTCCTTCACACATACATGCTAAGTCTTTTTTTTTTCTTTGTTCCCGTTTGTCTTTCGGCAAGACAGTCCCTCACAACAGTCCCAGTTTACATTGTGGCCCCTTTGGGAAATTCAAATCATCCACCCCTGACCTCCACAAATCACCAGTTCAACACCGAGCACAGGCAACCACACAAGCGTGCGAAGAACACACACGATATACAAAACAAACGAAAACGTCACAAGGGTATCATGACGTCTGTCTTGAATAAATATTATCAGGAAAATACAGGAAAAAACTTGGATTAAAAAGAAAAAGAAAATAAATCTAGTAAATTATGTGTTTTAATTAAACATATAGATAAATAGAAATCAAATAGGATCATACGCTCATATTTTCAGGCACATTTATGAAGAAAAAAAACAGCTAAAATTAGCTTCTCCGCCGGCTTCTGAGCCGATGCCAGGAATGATGGAGAGACACCCCCGAGAGCTGGAGGGGTCCCTTTCAAAGATGGAGTTGGAACTTTATAAAAACGCAGCATCGAGTAAAACCTGATGTGGAGTGTGTTTGGGTAATAGAACGTCAATCCACAATTAACAGATTTGTTGCTGTTGAATTAGAGTTTATAGCTGATTCAACTAATGACAGCAACATACAATGTATCCTTGAATATTGTCAAAATGATTTTGATGATGTTAGGGGTTAAATTTGGGGTATTTGTTGTTCAGTTTTGTCATTCTTAATCATTTATATATATATATTTAAATATTTTCCTTTCTATCTCCAGACTCTTACTTAAGCAAACCCTTGTACCTGAATTATCCTGGCAACACTGGGTATTTCAGCTACTGAAATAATATACATAATAATATAGAATTAAATAACCTACTAAGCTGATTTTTATATTGTCATGATATCAATACCCTTATATTGTCATGACATACAGTACGTAAGTAATTTAAACTTATTTTGTCGTCCTTGCATTTGTTTGGCTCGAAAGCTGTGAACAACAGTCGTGGTACATAATTGCACCACTTAGGAAATGGAATCGCCCGCCTCTGGACTGAAGGCAGGGTAACTGATGGGAAAAGTGGTGTTCAATGGGATAAAAATAAAACATTGTCTCATCTCATTTAAAATGTAGACAAAGTTAAGCTGGTGAGACGTAAGGTAGAAAAGAAAAGGGGCCAAATCAGAGTGAGGTATGCACGGAGAAAGCCATGACAACAAGAGACATCTATTATTCATTGAAAGGCAAACTTGTCTCCTTTACTTTTGAATGAAGTCGCAAGGTCAAGACACATCTTCTGTTTTGCACCTTGATTTAATAGACGGATTAGTCAGACGAACCCAAGAGTTTTTTGGTCGATTATACTGACAGGCAGGTTGGATTCTGCAGATAAAAATATAAAATAAAAGATAATTGAAGACTTGTTCTTCTGTGCTGACAGCTTGTGTTACAAATGCCGCGATGAGACATAAAAGGGATTGCTGGAGACCATTTGTAGGAGGAGGCGAAACACACAAGGTCATTAAACATCAGTTAACTGAAGCACTTCTGGTTTCTGCTCGAAATTCTCTCCGATACACCACAACCATTTTGTATTTGATATGAAAAGGCACCAATGTCGTTTCCACTACTCTTTTCTTCAATTAGAACTAAGAAGGGATTCTGGAGGTCACTTGGTTTCTATATCTAAACATTAGGAACATAAACTTCTACCTCTTTTCCAAGGATATGTATTTATTATATATATATATAAACGTAGTATATATGCGTTTTAGATTAAATTGAAACGTGGATAAGAAAAGGCTTTGAAGTCACACCTCTTTTCAGGTCATCAATTCCCTCATCTCTCCTTACCCTCCAATAAACTGGGGTACACAAGCCACTGTCTCAGATGGGGGGTTTAATCTGGGCCATTTGGGGGTCCAAAAGGAAGATATAATTAGGTCATGTTGTGCTGCCTGGAATATGCATGAAGTTTGTAGGTCGCGTGGTTATTTGTGGCTGTGTTGAGCATCGATACACAAGTGCTCTCCTGGTCTACACTGCATCCACCCATCCATTTATAACTCCTATTAGATTTGGTGTGTCCCGTGTCTGCCCCGGGATCTCCTCCCAGTTGGATATGACTGGCTCAGCTCATTCTGTGGGCGTGCAGGAAACACCAAACAGTTTTTTTTTCTTGTGAAGTAGCAGTGATTCTCTCATGACAAGAAAACTAATCTTGGTCTGATCTCGTTTTTTCAGTCACCACATAAATAAACTGCAGGCTACATGGAGAGAGACGTCTTTTGGCTCAGCTCTGTCCTCCACTGTTCAGAATAATTTTGAGTCAACAGGATGTGGAATGGCTCCATTCCTCCATCACTCAAGAACAAAACCAAGACTCCTCTAACCCTAACCATTGTGTTATCTCAGGGTCAAGGTCAACGACATCCCTGGCTTCCATAAATGCATATGCAGTGGTGGAGATCGTTCACCTTGACACAGAGACAACACAAGCGATACTGGAAACACATTTGTTTTCAGGCCTTCGGGTCACCTTGACCCTGAGTAAACACAAGGGTTAAAAATGATCATTTTATCTTAGTGACAGACATAGAGGAGCTGATCCTCATCCTGGCTGCATTACATTCAGTTGCCAAACGTTCCACCTGTGCACAGATCATTTGCAAAACGCAGCGACGATAGTCGGACCAAACCGACGCCGCTCTCCACTCCGTCTGCACTGAGAAATTCTGTCCACAAAATTATCAACAGAACTGGTGTCAACAGCTCAGCCGTGGCATAATCCAGGCCTCACTGCAAAGGTTACTCTAAACCAGGGGTGGGAAATTAAATGTCCTAAGGGGCCATTTTATATACGGTGACTGCTGCGGTGAGCCGTTAAAGAAAGAAGGGATAAAACTAATGGCTTTCATTTGCTGGGAACAAGTAGAAAAAACTAGGGACAAGAACAAAATCAATGAAAAGTCACAAATTCAAATTGTATTTCATATTATTTACACGTTAAATTCATATAAAATATCTTTGGACGTAACATGTTTCAAAGCACCTTCGTTTAACCTTTGTGTTATATCTTACTAGGTGACCCAAAGCTAGCATGAAACATTTCTACCTTTATGTTGACTCTGACCTCATAGTGGTCACGTAAAGGTCTGCACGCGGGGAGGCTGGTTAGATTTCCTTTGGGCCACATTATATTCTGTGGTTGTTTTGAGTGGTGGAGAAGGATAGATTGAATTGATAAAAAATACTATTGGATTCAATGTTTTTGTTCTTTTCTATTTAAGTAAGAATCAGAAAAGAGAAAACAAGTAAATATATATATAAAATAATTAATTTCGATCACCTCTCAGCAAGAAGGTTGCAGGTTGGCGTCCAGGTTGGGAGGGAGCCAACGAGTAACCTTTTCTGTGTGGAGTTTATTTGTTCTCCATGTGTTGCGTGGGTTTACTCCGGGCACTCCGGTTTCCTCCCACAGTCCAAAATCATACAGAGGTTGATGGGGAAATGATCCGTAGGTATGAGTGTGTGTGAATGGTTGTGTGTCTTTGTGTGCCCTGTGACCCACTGGCGTCCTGTCCAGGGTGTCCCTTGCCTCTCACCCGATAAAACTGGGATAGACTCCAGTCCCCCACAATCCTCATAAGGGATTAAGCGTTAGAATGCGATTGAATGAATTTTTCCATTTTCAAATTAAATAGGAATTAAAAAAGAATCATGAAAATAGTCTAAGTTACATTGAGAATTTAACCATTTGCTAATAAATGAACACATTAATTTATCCTAGTTTAAATTGTTGTAAAACATTTCTAAGCGATCATTTTTGTAGTTTTACTTCACAACGGCTGCACAATTTTCAGTCGGTGGACCAAATCCGGCCCCTGGGCCACACCTTGCCCTGGTATTTCCTGAACAGACGCGTGCAATGAGATCAAATCCATTTAAGGATGAGGGGAGATTTTGCTCACCTGCTAAGCTCCTTTGACGACAACAAAGCAGTTAAATCATTAAGTCGTTTCCAGTCAATTCAAGAGCATTTCTTCAATTAAACAGTTGAACGGGAGACTCTGCTGAGTCAGCGTTTAGGCAAATTGCACTGCAAAGTAAAGAGAAAATGCAAATTTAATGCAATTATTTGCAAGAACAAGATTACAATTTTACATTTAGATTCAGCTTTACCTTAGTGCCAAACACATTGAGCTTTTATCTGTGCTCCTTTCTTCCTGTTTAATATCCAAATGTTTTCTTTTGATAACATCCTTGGCAGAGGGAGAGTCACAGTTTATTCAATTTAGATTGGTGCCGATGTGCAGGGGCTGGAAGCCTTTCTTTTTAGGGCCGTGAACTTATCAATTTCCTCATCTCTCTTTAACCTCGGGTGCTCCAATAAACTGGGGGTATACATGTCAGCGCTCGGTCCAGCAGGGTCATGCGGAGGGTTTAATCTGGGCCATTTGGGGTGTCTGAAAGGGAGATAAAAGTAGATTATCTTGTGCTTTGGTGCTGCTCCTTGGTGAGACAAGAGGGGAGGTGGCCCTGTGCAGCAGCTGTGGAGGTGCAAAATGCCCAGACTGGCTGGTGGTAGCTTTTGTCACCTCCTGCGGCGTCAGAGGGGCAGATAACCCCCGACAACTGCTCATCCTCAAAGCCTTCCAAGTGATTACAACTGGCCAAATGTTTGACAAACTGCCTTTAATCACACTTCCGTCACAATGCCCCCTTAAATAGCTTTTAGCCCCAAATAAATCACATTGTTGTTCTGATGTTATTAAGTCTAATTGTTTGTGCTTCCTGCAAGTCTGTCCCTGGAGCTAATGCGTTCGGATAAGCGCGGCCAGATAAAATCAGAGGAGCGACTTAAAAAGGTATATTTGTAAAACAAAGATCCATTATGGAAATAAATGGTAAACAAGTAAAATCATCAAAAAGCCGCTCTATTTTATGATAAATGGATTAGTCTATTAAGGCCAGCCATGAATAATGTACAGAGTTAGCTTGTAATTAGATCTCAGTGGACTCAACATGTTTCAAACAAATCCAGAACATTAATATGGATGCCATGTAAACATGTTTCCAGGATCTCTGCACGTTGGCCACCAAAGGCAGTGTCTGTTAAGAAATTTGGAGAGACAGATATTGTTGTTTAAATCTCCTAAAAGCCGGAGCAGATCAAAAGCGGCATTAGTATTCAGAAACAAATCATGTTTGGCTGAGGTTCCCCTGCTTCTCCCCCCTCGCTCCCCTTAACTCCAACCGTTCCCCACTGTGTAACTAATGCTCGCTGCCTCCCAACGCTTGGAATAACACTTGCTAGCTGCACTTCATTATACATTTCTGAATAGATCACACGAGCAGGCACACGAGACAGCTGAGAAACATACATCTAAACAACTCGGTGCACCTTTTTTTTTTAAACACCTGACTGGGATCCGGGTTTTTAAGCCAATTATTAAATGGCAGTCATCCCTTAAGGTCTGGCTTAAAAGCAGGGATGACAGTGCCATCTACAGGTCACAGTGACAAAACATCAGAGGATTTTAATGAAATACAAATATATATTTGATATTAATAGCAGCATTTAAGAGCCATTTAATAAACGTTTTGGCATTTCAACAGTAAAAACTAAAATAATATGACATTTTTAAGACACCTTGTCATTATGAAAGGCAAATAAATACTCTGGGAATAAATATATTAATATTAGAAATATTAACAATATTGTTTTTTTTATTCTGGCCTTTTTGTAAGAAGCAGGAAAAAAATACATTTTACAGCCCTGTATTTCAAATATTTTATTTGATATTCATTAAAGATTTTGCGAATTTAGAATATATTCTTTAGCATACACACAGAGATATAAGTTACCTGGTAACCACTTTAACCTCACTGCAGATAGGACTATTAGCTTCTAGCTAAGCTATGTGTAGAATTCACAGTTGAAAATAATCACTCTCTATTGATCATGTGTTACGAAGTGAGAAGTTCAATAAACCAAAGTATTACGAAAAAGAGCAAATTCATCACCTTGTGTGGATACTTGAGACCTTGGCTCCTTCAAATTTGTTGTCACATGTCACTAACAGTGTCTTTAAAGGAACTAGAACATGGTTTTTACGTCATAATTATTTATTCTTTTGGTTTAAAAATAACACATTGTTTATAACAGAAAAAAGCACAATCAATCAATTTAATCATGAAAATAATGAAAATGTAGCTAGAGAACACCTTTAATGAACATATAGACCTTCTGGATGTCGACAAAGTGTTCATGTTGTTGAAAAAAAATGATTATATGTATATGGAAATGACATTGAGTAACTGGTTACACTTTAACTCTGATTCTTTTAAATACATTTAGACACATGTTGAGGGGATCAGGAGATGGACCTGACACAGTACGCACTAGCTTCACAGAATGACCCTCAGGACGAACCATTGCAGTGAAAACAGGAGCTAAACACGTGTGTGTGTCCTTCATCTGAATGGCGAAGGATTCACTGTGGCTTTTTTTGATCCAATTATGATGACTATTTTCACATTTCATGCTCCATATTGGATTTCAGTGCCTGCAGCCACACGAGCGAGGTCCCCCAAAAGATCAGCAGGCCTGCACATTAACCTTTGGTGATCTATATGTGATGATTGCGTGCACATATTTGACTTGACGTATCCCTCACTTTGATTTTCATCTCCCATGTCAAGTGGTGCACAGGTCACACACACGTTCAAGAATGTGTGTGTGTGTGCGATGGAGAGGAACAAACTATATTATTGTGGCTTGTCGGTGCCTCCCATGTCTGTGGATGTAAATAAGCATTCGCTAGTCCAGGCTGTGAGTAATGATATCCTCTGTTGGAAGGTTGAATTTGGATGATAGAGCGTTGAGCCTATTTATCCGTGCCTCCCTCGGTGTGTGTCTGTATGTGTGTCGGTGCTAATTTGTGCCTTTTCATGGTCCAGGTCCCACTCTTCCCCCTCTTTCAATATATTTTACATCTCCATATTGCCATCAGAGAATGTCGCCTCCTTGAAGCAATTTCCTCTTGGCCATTATCTGATGGCGGAAAAACTGCTTCCCACTGGCAGGTGCAGATGACACCCGGTCTGTGTCGGAGCTGGCTGTTAAATGTGGAACTGGATCTGGACCAAGCTCCACTGTGCCTGGCCCGAGTCGTCCCAGCAGAGCGGGCCACTGGGGGGAGGTGTGGACCGTTGGGCCAACTGGCCGCGCAGGGGTGTAATCACTCCCCCTGACATATTTGGCTCATGCCATCCATTTGCCTGACAAGAAGAGAGGCCTTTGTGAGCACATCCTGCCTAATCCAGTTAGGCCAGAAGATGGCAACATTGAGGTGGGAAACACTCCAGTGGAAGACATCCTGCTGCAATAATTCATGAGAGATCAGGGACTGAGAGATAAAAGAGTGGTACGGAATTAAAATAATCCAGCATGGAGATGGATTTAATAGAATTTTGTGTTGTTTATTCCACTTGTAGACAGACGGCCGAATAAAAATGTCTTTAATATAGAGCAGAGGTCATGATTGTGGTTCCCATGTGTGCCTCTTTAAACCCTGTAAGTGCCCCCTGAATAGTGATACAAGAAGGACTTGATATTTGGTTTTTATAAGAAAATGTGTTCAACGTCTCCCCTTTTTTTCTCTTCATCATCTTGAACTGGCTTCTTTTCGAGGAGCTGTGTTTGTGCGTTGAGTCTCTTTTAGTTCTAGTTCACCGCTGGTGAGGAGTTCAGGGCAAGTCCCAACGGACCATGAGCTGAGCCACGATAAGCAGAAGAAGACTAGAATCTTTCGGTTGCTTCCCAACAGACAAGTGTATATTTATTTTTTTATCATTTCTGATCTCGTCAGGTGTTTGACTGACTTTTATTTGCACTGACAGCATTTAAGCCAGCCATGATCAAAGTCTGGCCAGGGGTCCTTTTGCTGCCTTTGATAAGATTCCGTACAGTCCGCTGCCTCTGACATTTGTGGCACTCCATCACTGTCAAGTCACTGAAAGTGAAATACACTTAAATATGTGTCAGTAGATTGACTTGTCACATCAGCAAGATCTGTCGGTCGGCGTGACCTGAAGGTCTAACACCAGTTTGATAGTCAGTTCGGAAGAAAAACAAAACTTGCTTTACAATATTGCATAAATGCTGAATGCTAAGACTATGATCTCATCGTCGCTAAGAACAAAAATATTTTTTTGATGATGTAAACATTCAAATTGTTGATAAATCCTTTTGTGCCGATAATTTTAGTTAAGGGCACACTCTTGTTTGTTTCTGAGTGTTGTTTGTATAGAACATTTGGTTTTAAGCATAAGTTCAAGCGACGCCTCCTGAATTAACCTTTTCTAAGTTTGTGCAGCAAACAAAGACACGGAAAGTTTCCACGCAGTTGAATTATTCTTAAAATTATTTTTATTGTTAAAAACAGAGCAAGTTGTTTGGAAAATATTTACAATCTTAATTCAGGGTTTGGTTTTATCCTGCAGTATTATGTAGTGTTGCCCCATACATTTGATTAACCCTTTGGTTATCTCTGGGTCAATGTGACCCGGTGGTCCGAAAACAGATGTGTTTGTGGAATCCCTTGTGTTGTCTCCGGGTCAAACACATTTGTTTTTCTGGCCATCGGGTCACCTTGACCCAAAGATAAAACAACGGATACCACAAACACATTTGTTTTCAGGTCACCGTTACCCATAGATAACACAAGGGTTGAAGAAATTAAATAGGATCTTTAATTTTACTTACTATCTTAGACTCTTAAAACACAAAAATATGACCAAAACACTGAAAATGTTAAAGACGTATTGTCGCACTTTAACCACACAGTAAAAGTAAAGTACTTCATCTGTAATGCACGTTTCAGAGAGCATGACTACCAAGCCAATCAACGGAAGTGGGCCAGGGACAGTGTTAGCATTCATTTCCATAATAGCCCCTGTGTTAACTATGGAAAACTGAAGCGTCTCCAGCAGCCACAGTTAGCATGAGCAAGAGTAAGGCTCTAGTTGCATCGTTCTTCTCTCCTCACGTGGTTTCCCTGGCAATGTTGTACAAAAAAAAGCTACATCACGGGTCCGCAACCTGCTGATCCAGAGCCTCATATCATTATTTCATTCCCTTGATGTGGGTCCAGCAATTAGAAAGGTCAAATCTTGAAAAAAAAAAATGCTTACAAATAATACCCATTTAATTTATATTAAGTTCACTACTTGAATATGAAGTTCATTGTTTAACAGTTAATTCCTCTGACATTTGAATAAAATCATCAGATTTCTTTTATTTAATTATATTTTACCTTAAATATTTCTGGAGGGTTAAGAGAATATTTTTTCCAATCAGCATTATTTGTTGAAAATTCAAACACTTTATATAATAAAAATGTAAAAGATGTTTTCTCATCAATATGTTCCTTATATTTTTGTTGCAGATTGTATGACAATAACATGTGTTTCCGATATATATTATCTATCAATTGTGTTTATCAGTCAAACAGATTTTGTGGCTCTGAGGGAGTTTTAATTTGTCGGGGAACGTTCATAAATGTGTCTTAACAATTTTATGGTTCTTGAACAATGAAAAAAAATGTGTGTGAAGACAAATAAATGTTGCCCAGGTTTCAAAACTGTGATTTACTGATGTGTCAAAAAACGGTAAACATTTATTTTTCATTTTTATGTATCTGACCATTTTTTCACAGCAACATCTCCGAGAATATAAAAAAAAAATGGTAAAGATTAAAGCTCATGATCCAGTGGAACTTATGAACTCAAATAAAGTTCTAAAAATGTGATTTTATAAAGTCTTAAAGAACAGAAAGAAATAACAATTCTTCATAGAAAAAAGTTGAAAAAAATTCCCCAAAAGTGGAAGGAAATGCCGCTAAACCAAAGTTCATGATTGCATGTACAAGTCGAAGACAAATTAATGTTGTCCAAGTTTCGAAAATGTGATTTTCTGAAGTGTCTAGAATAAAAGAAATCAGCAAAACTAAGTAGAAAATCCTCACAGAGAGTATATAAAAAATATGTAGAGCAAATGTGTTTAATCTGCTGTTAGAAATCGAGACAATACCATTGAAATACCTTTTTGTCCACTCTTTTAAATCACAATTTGGTTTTGACATTCAGCTGTTCCAACTGAGTGAACCCCCACTGTGTCGCCGCATGTTTGCTGGCAGACCCTCACATTCCAGCACTGGAGTTGTTTGAAATCAAAAACACACTATTATGGGATGCCGCGGCTGATCATCATCGTGCGAAATGTGTTTGCTGGAACAAGTGCACAAGTGAAGCGGAGAGATAGATGGATGTTGAGGGGCACCAGCTCAGAGGATGTTTTGTTTCCCCACTGCGTGCCTAGTGCAGAGGGGAGTTAAGGGATTCCAATCTAGTAGTCGAGTCCTGCGGTGAGAAGAATGTGCGCGGTGATAGTGGACTCCATTACGGGCAAAGCCTCGGGGTAGACTGCCATTGTGTAGCAAGCGAGGAGGTTAATCAGATCGAAGCTCTATTATGAGCGCTTGCTATTTCTAAAGGGTTCTATCAATAGAAGACTGTTAGCCGAGGTTTAAAAAAAAATGAATTTCAGCTCTGCTTTTACTGAACAAGGCCTGATAAAGAATGGAGTGCTTGTAAATTTGAGCAGATTCCACATTCTCTAAAGCTAAAAAATGATTGGTGTATGAATGTTATTAATTATCAGAGATTAGAAAATTCTCTCTCTAGCTGTCCCGCCACGTCTCTCAACGCCTGCTTTGTTTGCCTTGAATGGAAGATTAGCTTAATTGATTTTTAAGTGTTAAATCAATCGCATATTTTGAGTTAAAGACATTTGCTTGCAGAAAATGGGCAAAGATATTATCGCAGTCTCTCAAATAAAGTAGACAGTAAATGCTGAACACATTAGTTTTGCTCCCACTTTTTCATTTTCACTTTAATTAACTTGCACACAGCATGTCCGATTTAGTTTAAAATTGCAGTCATTAGTTTTTGCAGGGACGTTGTCCGTAAAATATAATCGACTGTTAAAAGTGCTTATTAAAGTTTCACCCTGCACAGATATTAGTGAAGACAAAAACTTCAGATTTAAATGAACATTTCTTTTTAGTAAAAGTGAGGTGGATCTCGATGACTCAGGAAATCTCAACGCATTTATTTACTTTTGTTAATTTTATAGCACATTTTATGTATTATAATGCAAACATTGTGGCTCTAAATAAATTAATGAATTAACTTGTAAAAATAACAATACATTAGCTACTAACTACAAAGCTGGTGATGTTTTTTGAAATTGAACTAGTTTTAAACTTCAACAAATAATCATTTTTATTTTGCTTCTGCAAATATAAGTACAAGTAAGTAAATAAGTAATAGTTATTTGTAAAGGGCTTTTCTAGACCAGGGTCACAAAGCGCTTTAACAATCAAAAACAATGCATACAAATTAAAAAACTCTAAAAGTCCAAGACACATAAGACAAACACAGTCCCAGATAATTAGGAAAAAGCCTGCACAAATAAAAACGTCTTAAGATGTTTCTTGAAGGAGTCAGTAGATCCATCAAGCGGAAAGAGAGAGGACGATCGTTCAAAAGCTGAAGGAGGAACCATCAGTAGATTCTGATCCACAGACCTCAGACCCCGAGCTGGGGTGTAAGGCTGGATCAGATCACTAATGTATGGAGGAGCCTGACCATGAATAGCTCTGAAAGTAAGAACCAGAATTTAAAAATTGATCTAGAAAGAAACTGGCAGCCAGTGAATAGTTTTGAGGATCAGGGAAATGTGAGTTCTTCTACAAGAGCAGGTCAGAATTCTCACTGCAGAGTATTGTATTAACTGCAGGCGAGACAGCTCCCTCTTGTTTAGACACGAAAATAAACTATTACAATAGTCTAATCGAGAAGACACAAACACATGGATTATAAGCTCAAGATCGTGTTGTGACATCTTTTTCCTAAATTTAGAGATTTTTCTCAGTTGAAGAAGCAAGTCGAAAAATGTTCATGAGGATTTCTGCTTTCTTCTTGAATTGAAAAGAAACCCCAAAATATTTATGTATATTTATTTAAAAAGGTAAACGTACACAGTTATTCCTCATATTTTCTTTCATTATAATAATATGAATTTTCATATTTTTTATGTACTTCTGAGTCATCTCTTTGTGTTTTACAACTTGTTGAGTAATGCCTATGTATAGCATTTCAAGCTGCTGCAGCCTCACGCTCTCAATCACTCACACAGTGAAGTCATTTTAGTCATCATGGTCTCAAGGCTGGTGTATTTTGGGGGTCAAGTGCTCCAGTTGATGACTGCAAGGGATGATGACTCCTGCAATCAAGTGCTGACACGGAGTTTGTGTGAAAAAAGTAAAAAAAAAATTAAATTCAAATTAACGTGTTGGAAAATAGCCATGAGACAATACAGGAGGTGAGTTTGGATCCAGATGCTGTGAGGTCAGCGAAAATAAACAGATTTAACGATGAGGCGCAGCAATGTTGGAGGTTCAGACACCCCAAAGTTCTATGCTTTGACCTCAGTGGTAAGGTGAAGGGGTCGTGCCTGAATAACGGGGGAGCTACAATGTGAGAACTTATTATGAGGATCAGCAGAAATGCTTTTACATCAATCTTAAACATCAATAAATAAAAACTCTTTGAACTTCAGGGACTTCTCTTGAAATGTGTTTTTTTAAATTCGGCGCGTGTGTCATGGGTTATTTACTTGTTTGCTTTAGTTGCTCTCGTCTTGATCTGATGTTGAACGTACAAAGAAAAAGTACTTCTGGTGTCAGAAATATGATTTGGGCACTTTGAAACGATGTATAGTGGTTGCCATGACAACGACTAAATGAGCAGATAAGAAAAAAGTCGTAGAATGGGAACGCACCAAGAAACACTTCATTAAATATTTCTTATCTTAATCATTATCTAAGGTGAGATTGTCCGAGTTTATCTGAATGATATCACACACAGAAGATGAGAAATGTTAATGACTTACAACATCATCATAAGTATTAAATGGTTTTTGCAGTTTCATGAAGAGGTTTTCCAGACATTTTGATACAATATATTGTGATATACTATGATACTGTAGGAACAAGGATATGTTTTGAAGAAGTGAAGGATTGAGGATGTCTCATAATACAGCACCAACTAATGATACAGTTTGTATTTTTATTAGTATTTATTATTATCATTTATTTGTATGGAAAACAAAATATGGCTTCAAAATCTGCTTTAGTCGACTGTATCCTCTCGTTCTCAGTCGTCGCTGGGATCTCGCAGGATTTCATCCCTTTAGCTGCAGAGGAATGCTGAAGTTTAATTGCAACACAAAATTATTTCCCCATGTTCATTGTTAATAAAAAAAATTGAATACTTTTATTTTACACACTTTATTGAATTATAAAAAATAAAATACCATGATAAAAAACAGTGTGACTTGAAAGCCGAAAAAGTGCCAATAGGAAAATAAATTTAAAAATCTATAAATTGCTGTTGATTATTGATACAGTGTTGTCCTAAAAATATATAGCAATATATCAGTGTTTTACTATTTCTCATAATCCTAGTGATTACAATTCACATATTGTGACACACTAGTCACATGACCAGGTAACTCTGAGAAGATGTAGCAGGATAAAAGCAAAACAATGTTTTCTATCATCATTCAAAGCGAACAATTTGTTGTAATTTTAGAAAAACTAATTTTGAAACAAATCTAATACAATTTGAAGATTAAATATCGGTGGTGGTGCGGTACACAAACGGTCAGATACATAAATAATTTGAATAATTGGTCACTTTCAGTAAAAAGAAGCTGCTATTTGACCCGGAACAGATCTGGTGCACTACTGCCACCTCCTGTGCCGTTGGTCACATTGCAGTCAATTCAATTTCTAATGCTAAAAAGGGAATTCAGCAGTGGATAAAATAAACACAGAGCTATAATATTGAGTTAAAAATCAACGTGTCAATGTTCTTTAGCTTATAATTTATCCTCATTTGAGTTAACTTTTATGACCTCTGAGAATTTTTCTTGTTAAAAATGTAAAGGTTTGTTTTTTTAAGGGGGACAGAGCAAAGTCTAAAACCGTCTTCATTAAAATGTCATTAATAAACTAAAGCAGCATGAAAAATGTATGTTTTAGAAAAACGAAACGTCCTCACGAGAATAAAATAAGACGCTGCATTTATGTAAGCATTTTCTTAAGATACTTTCTCTCGGTCGAGAGCAGGAGAAAAGTGTCTAGCATGCTGCAAAATAATCGCGGGAGGAACAAAACACCTTTTAATTTGATGCTTAAAGGTCACTCTCTTGTTGACTTTAACCAAACAGAGACAGACAAGCTTATTATTGGGAATTTAATAGGAAGCTCATCAACATGGCCCTCAGGCTACTTTGTCTTGCCTCTTAACTCTTCTTTCGCTCTGACAACACAAGCGGAGGGTAATTGGTGATTTGTGTGCAGGTTTAGAAAGTGTAACCAACTCTTCACAGACAAAAACTTTAGCGGATAACAATCGAAGTTCCTTCTTACGACGCGTCTCCACCAACACAATTTTCTCCTCCAGATGTCCTCAATCTGTTTTTTCTTCTCCTCCTGCACTCAGATCTTTTCCTATACACTTTCCTCCTTTTCTTCTTCAAGTTGTGTTTATCTCCCTTTCTCCTGGTCCTTCTCTTCTTGCAGGCTTCTGCTCCAGAACTTAATTAACTGTCTAAGTTTACCGGAGCAATGAGTCATCTGCCCGCTACTGTGATTCTGGGGACAAAACCTTTCAGCTGGTGTTGCCCTGTAGTCTGGCCCAGGGGTTGCTCGCAGACCAAATTTACATCCTTATATGACAGTCAGAACACGTTAAAACAAGTGAATAGAGTTGAACAATTGCGTGCTGAAGATAACTTCTGCATAATCCCTGGTATTGTGTTCGGATGATTTAACCAGAATAATAGACATTTAACAACCGAGATAATGTCATGATGAGGGTATAAATGGTATAAAAGGCAGCGCTATCTTGGTCATATTAGTTCTAAGAATCTATTTTACCTTTTCTCAGATGTACATTCTTGAAAAGTTTTTTTTTTAAATAAATCTAAGTGAAACCGATTAGCAAAAATAACACAAAAGTTGTAATACATAGAGTGGCCACTTGGGGCTGGTCTCAAGTGAGTAAACTGTAGGTAAATTCACAGGAGTCCGAGGAAAAGTCAAACAGTCTTTACTCACAATCTGATAAATGAATTAAAACTTAAAATCCAAAATCTATCCAATTAGTAAATTCACAACATATTTTGTCAATGAATCCAAAATGTAATCCCTACAGGCAGGACTGACAAGGAAGCCCTGAGACAGGAGGCACGGATAAAGATCAGGTTCTCACCGAAAACTAGTGATGGTTGATGCTTCATGAAGCAGTGTCATAATTTCCAGAGCCCACTAGATGGCGGTCTCTGCGTTATCTTTGTTTTCAACAACGGCGCCACCTACTGACCTCTAAACACCATGACACTGCTTCTTGAAGTTACATCCGCCCATCACCACCAATAAAGATTGAAAGGCAATAACATAATTAACTAAAAACGCTTACAACGTCAGAAACTGTCCATCGGGAAAAATAGAACGATCCAGGGAAAACACTCAGGACCAAACGTGTTGAAGCTAAACCTTTATTACGAACTCCAATACCCCGTCAAGGGATCAACGTAACAAGAAAAAAGTCGACTTTTTTTATCTGAATAAATACAAGTGAGGCCAATGTGCAAGTGCAAAAAGCTGCAGTTCATGGAGTGGCCACTTGAGTCTAGTTGAAGAAAACAGGTAGTTACGTACACAGCCAGCTAAAAAAAAAAAAGACTTCAACTCTCCACACACAGTTACAATATATAGTTAAATATATAATATCAAATCCTAAATTTCAATATCATTAATAAAAGCCACTTACAGTACGATACAAGTAATGTCATGAAAATACTGCTTACATGACCACATTATGGATTAACCCTCATCGGCCATGGAGAGGAACCAGTTTTAAAATGTATATACTAATTGAATCAAGCCTATTTTAAACTAAACTAGCTTTTTTTAAAAAACAAACAAATGCAATTTAAAAATTTGATTACAAAAATATATATATAAAAAAAAAACATATTAAAGAAAATTATAATTCCTGCAATTTTACTTTACGCCCTCTTGGAAATTAAAAAACAGTGCAGTTAATAACATTTCAGTTGTTTAACAAGCAAGAATGTAGGTAATTAATTTATCTTTGTAAAAAGCCTATATGGAATTGTTGTGATATCTTGTTTATTTCCGCCTATTAAAGGGCGTTTGTGGACTTAGCCGTAATGTTTTAAAAGTCTCTCCGCCTAAATGGAGAGGTGACGTACTTTGTGGAGGCACAATAGTGTGTGTCTCAAGCTTTGCCTTTTCACTGCGGTTGTATTTCTGATCATTGAAACTAAATAAGACTTGCAAACAATATCGTTTAAAGACATCAACCAGACCAGTATCTTCGAGCATTATATTGGCGACAGTCAGAGATAAGGGAACCCTGACCGCACGTCCCTTCTGCTGTTGATCATGAATATAGTTAAATTAAATTTAATCTACTTATATTTATTTTTTATTAATTATTCATTCTCTATGTATTTGCCATTCTAGGTAATGTCTCTTATTTTATTTTAATGTATTCTGTTTTATTTTATTAATCTCTTTTTATTTAATTTATTTTATTTCAGTTTTATATTGCACTGTAATGCCACTACAACAAATACCAGTGTTGTGTTATTTGATTCTGTTTCAGAAACGTATACTTTGATGAGACTTAATATCTACATAAATTGAAGCTTAGCTACTGCAATTTATGATACAACTTCTCGATTACCATGTAGAGACTAGAATCCTTTGAACTTGTTTCACACGTAATTGGTCCACAAGAATTGTCTCTTGGGCCTCCAGTTTGACATAGAAAACATAGGCAAACCTTTTTTGAACCATTTTAATGACATGATGATGAAACAACAAACATAAAGTAGCATTCCAGGCAAATTAACAAACATTTGCTTACTAGTTTACAGGCTTATTTTTGAGTAAATGAACCAAAACAAGCTTCATGAGGTTAAGAGTCATAGATTTTATGGTATTTGTTTCAAAATGAAACACATTTCAGACAGTAAATCTAAAAAAAACTGAAAAATATAATTATGTATTTTTTCTTTTTTGCTGACTGGTTTCAAATACCTAGGGGACCTGAATGGGCCCCAGTCCGATGGTTAGGGTCAACTGTTGTAGATCAACTGTCTAGGATAAATAAGAGGAGCTAAACGATTCAGTTGTATTTCTGGCCAGTGAGTCTGAGAGGATAATAAGATGAATTAACTTTGTGTGTTTCCAGCTACAATGCAGGTCACCACCACACTCTTGGGAACTGTGAAAGCTCGATGCATTTAAGCTCATTTTCAATCTTCAAATTAAAGCGTTATTGTTCATCTCTCACCCTTGTCCTTTTCATTTTTCCCCAACAACACAGCTTCTCTGTAAATAAAGCGCAAATGCGAAAACAGACAATTACACTGCGCATTTTCTCGGTTGACAATATTTACAATGATTCTAAGTCAATATGACACGTCTGAGTGCAGCAGTGAGCGGAGACGACAATGAAATCTGAATAATGCAAATAGGACGTTGAGCAGTCTGCCACCAAGACAGCCGACTATAACCATGATTTAGAGCGCAATAAACATATGCCTAATAGGACAGTTCACGTTTCACCAAATTGGTGTGAAATCTAATTTATCCACGAACACTGAAGAAGGGAAATTTGTGTGAGCCCGCACAACAAGAGCGCGAATGTGTTTGCAGACCAGACAGTCCTGTACCGAGCAAAGAGGTATTTAAGTGGAGAAGATGAAGTGAGATGGAAAATCGCATTTCCATAAAAGAACAGAGGAAAACAGTCTGGCAGAAGGTGTTTCTCTCCTTTCTCCTGAATTATCAGGGCAATCATAGCTGCGCCGAGGCAGTTAGGGGAGCGAGGGTTAGGGTTGTGAAGGGGGTTAGTGGAGGGGATGGATGAGGTCGGCCGGTGTGTCTCTAAACCGCATCCAAAGCCACACAAATGAACTTGAACAATCTCGCAGTGGCACTCACACGTACGCCGAGGCAGATACAGGGATGCACAAACAGAGCGGGGTCTCTGAGGAGCTGACAGTGAGCACATTATGCAAACAGAAGCCCGTGTGCGAGTGTGTGTGTGTGTGTGTGTGTGTGTGTGTGTGTGTGTGTGTGTGTGTGTGTGTGTGTGTGTGTGTGTGTGTGTGTGTGTGTGTGTGTGTGTGTGTGTGTGTGTGGCTCGGAACGTGCCCGCGTGCTGAAGAGAGAAATTAGACTGATTAAAAAAATCGAAGGAAAGGAGAGGGAGGAAAAAAAAATAAAAATCACAAACTGTTCGAGGGATCTCGGAGGGGCTAATTAGTATGTTGAGTGTCGAGCCAACACACGGTGTTAGACAAATCTGTAAAATGAAGGTATATTTGTGATTTGTCTTCTTGAATTAGTTTTGCGAGAGCAAACACTGATTTGCATCACAACAAAACTAACCCGTCTGTACAGGCAGTTGCCAAAAACTTCTGAAATTGGCTTTTCAGGATTCTTCATACGCACGTTTTCGGTTACTTCCTGTTTGAGAAAAATTGATGGCGTTTTATGTGCCTATTTGTTGAGCGTGTTAGAAATTTTGAGCACCCGAGAATAGGTTTTTACATGCAGGTAAGTGACAGTTTGCATGTCATTTTTTCTCAAACAAAAAATAAAGTGGTTTGAGCAAACAAAAAATCTATTTTACGTTCAATAAAACTCAATTTGCGCATGTTTTGCGACTGCTGTACGAGTGCTCAACTCCATCTCCCTGCGCGCGCAGATTTTCTTTTTACGAACGCTTAACTGCTACACAGCGCTTCATTTGTGCCACTGAGCCAACCAATCACAGAGATCGGAGAAAGCTTGTTTCTGATTGGCCGTTTGGTTTCATGAACAACAGTCAGAAGCAAAAGTTCAAACTATTGTTCATTCGACATTTTTACTTTTTCTTGCTGGCTGAAGTGAGCGGTTTAATGTCTAGAAACACTTGAAAGCAACACTTTTCCCGGCATGTTGTTGCCGTATGAAACCAAACAGCTGCCCAGCTATCATTTTAATTAAATATACTGTTAGGTTAATCTCCTGTTCAGGTAAAGGGCAATTAAAATGTTGATTTAAGTGTGTCTTAAATAGATCTTGGACCTCTATTGTACTCATCAGTATGTGTCTGTTTGTAGGAAATGTGCTTAAGTCCCGCCCACTGAAAACACTTTGTATTTCTGGAGATTAAACCTTGTTTATCATAACCATACCCATACTGCTGTAATTGGGCATACCTAGGTTTGTCCCCTTGCGTTATCAATTCTCGGAAGTTTTCACCCACAAGGGACTCGTTGTATAAACAAAACAGGTATTTATTAAAGCTGACAGGAGGAGACATAAAGACCATTATTACGTCATAATAGGCTACGCTCTCGTAACCTCTCATTTGCAGAGAAATCAGACTGGGGAGAACTTTATAAATGAATAACTTAAAAACATGATCTTGGAGACAATTAAAACATATGAGTCAGGAGAATTGTTTTTTGTTTATTAGTTGCCCTTTAATATTCAGCTTCTTTTTTTTTCTTCTCATTACTTCAATATCTGGACACAATGTGTTCGAACGACATTTGGCTACTTTCCATTTAAGCAAATTTGGGTTACATTCTGTCAGGGTTAGATTCAGGTACTTACTGTTTTGGTTGACAACTGCCTACATCCTGTTTAAGTGACATTTTGTCTTTAATTAAAATGAAGAATTATTTCTTTATTGGAATTAAAAAGAAGATAGAAAACTGTAGCTTTATGCTTTTTTTTTGTAGGGTCATAGTGCTATAGTCCCACTGTCATACCATGTACTTCTTTAATCAGGAAAACGTAATATCTACATTTATACTGTTGTTCTCAAGAACCATGGACATGCGGTTCAATTGGTCCTCGATTGCGTCTTGAGCAATAGAATGAAAAGAGAAGCCCGTGAAGGAAAGTGAAATGACCTTCTGCACGCTGTACACTAAATATTTAATTGAAGCTGGAGAACGTTATATCCTTGAACTTCAGCAGACCCTGAAGACATCTGTTGAAGTGAGAGAACAATAATCGGTGCATGAAGCGATTCTCTAAAGCTCATAACAAGTCAATTTCACTTCACTTTATCATTTCTTTACCCTTAGTTTTCCTTCTCACCTGCCAGTCGTCTGGCTGAATATGTCGGACTACACCCAGACAACAAAATACTGCTCCACGGGGGAGGAATTACAGTTTTGATTCCTTAAATCTCTGTGGCTCAAAAGGTTCAGGATGCAGGTTCCCTGTCTTCGTGTTATTTGCACATTGAAGAGGAAATTATGCCCAGAAGGTTGAGGCCAGGAAACAGTCAATAGCAACGACCGACAGATAAGAATTCATATTATACATTCAACGTGTAATTATCCAATGTTTACCAGAGACTGCGCAGAATTGGGTTCAGTCAAGGTTCTGATGTGAAGGTTTAACACCAGCAGCATAAACAGCACACTTGTAAATAGATCATATTTGCACTTAATCCTGTGTTTTGCTGAAAACATCTGACCCGTGGAGCGGATTCATTGGATGCTCCGATCCCTGCCAGCCGTCTCTGGTTAAAGCTGCCCTGCAGGACACGAGGAGCTTCAACAAGCAATCCGTCAGGTCAACAAAGCCCACCCGAGACTAATTAACCTGTGTCTGTGTCCGCGAGAGCTCGCTGGTCTGGACTGGAGAGATGGCGCCCGTCCAAACCTGAAATAAATGCATTCCGAAAAAGCAACAAAGGTATTTTTCACCATAATGGGAACATTTGGTTCAAAGTTCCCTGCAGAGAATCAATTATCCCTTCGCCGCGAGGTGCATGAAGGTTTATATGTGAGTTTAGATCATTTATAGAAGCTGGTAAATACATTCTGGGTGTGTAACTCATCTAAAACCGCCAGACCTTGAAAAGTGTATTTGTAATCAAGCATCTCGCGTCCTCGACTAATTGTTTTGCACAGAAGAAGTTGATTAAAATTCCACTTTAGAACAACTCTTCAGTTTCAAACTCTCATCTAGAGGTGAATTATATAGATAACATCTTGAAATGTTCACGTTTTCATGTGGTTATTCAAAGGCTTCTTAGTTCATTTAAATGAAATCATCTTTTTAAGCATTTGAAATATCAATGTTACTATTGAAGTGATTGGAGCAGCAGGTGGCGGTGTAGTTCCAGAAGTCCCTTACACAACACTGACCATAACAGGGAGCATGAAAGTGCGACATTTTCTGCAGTGAGATCGTTTTTCAACTGTTAACACTTGGACAGATAAACGCTGACGACCACAAGTTTGGCAGTCAATGAAAAATACAAAAGGAGGGACATTTTTTGATCAAGTTTCTGCCTCGTATATTTCCCTTTCATTACTTCTGAAATTCCTTCAGAATGTATCATCATATTCTTATCTCCTGACTTAAATCTAGACAATATCTCCGTTGTTTTCCCAGACACTGTCTTCATTTTTTCCACTGATTGCATCTCCTAAACGTTTTTTTAATTTATTATCAGTGTTTTTTCGGTCCTCTTGTTCCTGTTTTTGTATTAATGATATCAACCGGGACAGATCCTTTATCAGTCGTTTCCTTTCCAAGCTGAGTTTCCTTTGATTGTTGTATTTCCTTTTCAATTTTCCTCTCATTTAATGTGGCAATATGTACTCTTAATTCCTCCCTTTTTTCACACCTTGTGTTGATGAATTCTATCCCTCATTCAGGTGCAGGAGTTCGCCAGAGGGGTAAATGGCGATGCCATCGTAAGTATGCCTTTAGAATTGGCTCTTGGATGAATCAAGTGGCAAGAGAGTGTGTGAGCTATAAACTATTGTCCATGTTTCTTTCAGGTAAGCAGTGGATGACTGAGTGGTTTTCTGAAAAGGGTCGCTGGCCTTTTAACCCTTCATAAATGTAAACGTGTTTTTAGATCAGTGCGTTGTCGTTGCCGCTAACAGCTAAGCTAACTGGTCACAAAAGTATGAACCCTACTGACGCTTGGACGTGATGTTAGAACATGGATTTGTATGTTTTTTTTGGTTTTACTTTTATGATAATCATTTATCATTGTACCCTTTGTGAGCCTTCTTTTAGAAATGACTCGAGGATGAATGGAGCGGCGACATAGTTCATGAGCTATGAACTGAGTGTATTATCCAAGATTCTTTCAGGGAAGCAGTGAATGACTGAGTGGGTTGCTGAAAGGGCCTTTCAACCCTCCATGAATGTCTGACATGTTTATGAAAGTTGAGTGTCTCATCTGCTAGCAGCTAAGCTAAATCGTAGCATTAGTGTAAACCAAAGTGTAATGTTAATATTTTTGAGATTAGCCTGAAATTTGAAAAACATGGAGCACATAAGTGTAAACTTTCCTGTTGTAGATGTAGAAAAGGTTTGTGGATGAATAGAATGCAGATTGCATGACCTGCATACTGACTTTATTTTCCATGTTACTTTCAGTAAAGCTTCTTTCTCAGCCAATAATTCGCGTGTACAACAACATATCAGATTCAGTGATTCTCAGCATCCACTTTCTCAGCACCTAAAGTCTTTTTTTCAAGGTTATCTTCAGCTCAACGGTTGAATCCCTGAATAAAACTGAACACAACAATCACAATTTTTTATTATTATTTCAATTATTTCTTTCTCTGGACTATCTCATACACTGTTTACGCAACAGTAAATAAAAAAATAAAAAATCCATCCCTCTTTTTTTTTCTTCTCTGACTGACCTTTTCTGTTTTAACACCATATAATAACATCTGAGTTTGGCTCTTTTAGTTTTATATGTTTTGTTATTTTTTCTTTGACTCTGGAGCATTCTTGTCTGGTGTCATCGAAGGTCAGGTAGACAATAATAGAAAGTAAGTAAGTAACAGTTATTTGTAAAGTGCCTTTCTCACAGAGCATGTGAACAATCAAAAATAATACAAAGTTAAAAATACCTACGAATTTAAAAACTCGTAATGGCCAAGACAAAAACACTCAGAGTCAAGTCCAAGAAGATTAGGAAAAAGCCTGTACAAAAAAAAAGGTTTTAAGATGCTTCTTGAAGGAGTCGGTAGACTACATCAACTGCAGATGGAGAGGAAGATCGTTCCGAAGCTTAGGAGCAACAGCCTGGAAGGATTTCTCTCTTCTGGTCCTGGTTCTGTGCAAGAAATCATCAGTAGATTCTGATCTAGAGACCTCAGAGCACGAGCTGGGGTATAAGGCTGGATCATATCACCGATGTTAGGAGGAGCCTGACCATGAATAGCTCTGAAAGTAAGAACCAGTTATTCCTGAAAGAAACTGGAAGCCAGTGAAGAGTTTTAAGGATCGGGGAAATGTGAGTTCTTCTACAAGAGCGGCCCAGAATTCTCGCTGAAGAGTTTTGTATTAACTGCAAACGAGACAGCTTCTCTTGTTAGACCCGAAAATAAACTATTCAAATAGTCCAAACGAGAAGACACAAACGCATGGATTATAAGTTCTTGATCATTTTCCTAAGTTTAGAGATTTTTCTCAGTTGAAGGAAACTGTTTATTACAGTGTACTAGAGACATGTATTAGTCAAATACAACACCCAGGTTTCTCAGGGTCAGTTTGATGAACTGGCCTAAGTCACCCAAGAACTTCCTAAATAATGGAATTATATTGACCCTGGGGGCCACATGCTGACTTTTGAGAGCATTTTGTGGCCCTTTGAAATATAAGTGACACTATTAATTGATTAGGGAATATTTGTGGCAGCTAATAAACAATGTTATTGTAACCTTTTTATCATTACTTTCAATTTCACCTATACATATATAACTGTCTTTCCTTTGGATTCCCTAAAAAAAGGAGAAGGTTGTGTCGTCTGGACAAGAAAGTTTCACGTTGGAAAGAGAAACAGGTCTTGGAGTTAATAACATGAAAAAAATAGCAGTTCTATCGTCAATGCAGCATCTTAGCTGATCTTATTGTTTCACAAGATCCCCTCTTATTGTACTAATGTGCATAACCTGGCCAGATAGGGATCAAATTCACTCTTAGAGCAGCGGATTGTTGCCCGATGAGCGACCCATTCCTCTGGGTTGACCTCCAACCCCAATTTATATTAAAGAGTATGAGAAGCCCTACATCACATATGTCTCTACGTGTGCATCCCAAACATAGACAGCCTGTTATGTCAGGCAGGTGCAACATTGCACAGTTTGTCTCCACCACATATAGAGGAATATCTCTCTTTTTAGAATATGTATAGTTTAAAATAAAGATTTTTATTATTAATAATTCACTTGTCCTGTGGTTACAAATTTAAAAAAAGTTTAGTCTGCACTATTTTCATTTTGAAAAACTGTTCCACCTTTGGACCTAAATAAACATGACACTGCTTCATGAACCTTCATCGGCTCATTACTAGTAAGTATTATGTTTTAGATTATTTGATTTACTATATGTCAAAAACAAATGAAGGGGGAAATAATGTTTACTATCTATATCTGGGATATACAGTATATATATATAAAAAAAACATTTGTTTTTAAATATTATGATTTAGTTTTAATTTAGTTTGTTGTTCTTATATCAGATTTAAAAAAGAAAATGTTTTTGTTACAACAATATTATACAATATTATACAACAATTATAATATTTAGCTTGAGGTGCAGCCTCAGTCGGTTAGACTAGATTTAAAAACCTCTTGTGTGGATTCATCATGGCTTCATATTAGCGAGAAGTCTTTGAGGAGCCTTCATGACGCGCATAAATTCCATAAAAGCATGAGCTATTCAATTTCTGGAGGACGTTCAGAAACGAAATTCAATGCAAGTTCCCCAAGTGCGGGTCATTCAGCTGACACAGCAAGGTGAGAGAATGATTCATCATAACTGTACATATTAATATTGGAGTTTTTCCAACATCATTTGAACGTTTCACAGAAGCAGCTGATAGACAGAAATTCAAAATGGTTACAAATGAAATACACAGAAAGCTGGAGTGTTCGAGGGGCGGGTGGAAGTTCAGACTATATTCTAGATCACGAATAAATCATCACAGACTTTCAAAGCTAGCGGGACTTGACATCAATTACATTCCTAAATCCTGGTTGGGGTCCTTCAGACAGACAGCCTCCTTTCATTACATTGGATTTGATAGCTGATACAAAGCTGTGTGCTAATGAGAGAAAGTAGGATTATGATTCAGTTGAATACTGTCAGCACGTCTTTTCAATTTTATTCACTCTACTTTCCCTTAAACTCTGCGTCTGACTTCTTCATCCCGCCGGGAGATGAGTGATCGCCTGACTGAACATGGTTCTCTTAAGGGCTCATTTTTTCCTTACAGCGGCTCACCATTGCTTTTGACTTTGTTTCAAAATCATATATATCTTAAACACATTAATGTACTTTTCAATCAAATGATGTGCCACCATAGAACAATTTCTAATCACCTGAACAATGGTGAGACGTTGGCTGACCTATGAGGAATCATACAACATATTCACAAAAGAGAATATCTCTTGTATCTATCTATATTTAACGTTATATGTAGTGATTTCTTTAACACATTTGACAAGATACATTTGTGTCAAATATTCTATGGAAAAAAAAAGTGAGGCACCTTGAACTTGAAAGAAATGTTTAATCAGCAGTTAGATACATAAACATCTTTCATCTTTTTTTTATTAACATTGGAGATATACCAGATATGTGATAGAGGCCTTGTTATTAAAAGTTTGCCCATATAAGGTGGAGGAGAAAAACAAAACAAACATGGGGACAAATGAACATTTGAATCGGAGTTGCTGGTGTGTAGAATGTGAGGTTGAGTTATGACACATTCGGCAGATCTGTGTTGTGTCGTCTGCCAACACTCCATCAAATCCGGTACGACATGCTGTTCTGTCATTTAATACAATTTTGGTTTTACATGATAAAAGTTCAAACTAAATATTACAATTGTGCTTGTGATTCTCTTTAGTTTGATTTTTTTTTCGCCAACCATTCAAGAGCATGTTGTATTCGTTGATTGTTTGCTGCTAAATATAATAAATCTTCTTCCTTATCTTTCAGCTCCTTTTAAGATCTCCAGCTTTTCCTCCACCTGGTCTCTGCTCTCACAACAGATCACAATGTCATCTGCAAACATCATAGTCCATGGAGATTCCTGTCTTACCTCATCTGTCAGTTTTTGCACCACCACCGCAAACAAGACTCAGAGTCGAGTCCTGATGTAGTCCCACCTCCACCTTGAACTTCTCTGTCACACCTACAGCACAGCTCCCTGCTGTCTCACAGTTGGCATACATGTCCTGCCCCAGTCTAACATACTTCTCTGCCACTCCAGACTTCCTCAAACAGTACCATATTTCCTCTCTCTGCACCCTGTCATAGGCTTTTTCCAGATCTACAAAGGCACGATGCAGCTTCCTCTGACCTTCTCTGTGTTTCTCTACCAAGATTCTTAAAGCAAATACTGCATCTGTAGTACTCTTTCTAGGTGAGGGATTAGATTTACCTTGTGCCACTAATAACATGTAACGTCACACCTTCAGTTTCAAGCTTCAGACTCATCAGTCTATCTGACTTTCAGATGATGGACAGGAGCATGCATGACCAAAGTTTGGCTCGATGACATTTGCATACCTGCAGATGTCATTCAGCCCCGACTTGTATTTTATTAAGTATCTTTTAACCAAAGTATGTAACACAATTAACAACATTTATAAATAGGAAAAATAAAACATTTGAAATGCTACACGTTTAATGACAATATCCCATGAGTCAAAAGGAAGCTTCAAAGTTAAGTTAAGTGTTGACGCTAGTTCCTAAATACTGAAAATATTCTCTGTCCATGAAAATGTTTTTTTGTTTCTTTGGTTAAACCTGCTCAAGACATAATGGTTTAATACTTTAAACTTAAACTGAAAGAGATGTAACTGTTCTGCTTTCAGCCCCACTTGTTTTCACTTTATCAAATGTGTCCCTCTTTGAAACCTCCCTCGACCAGGAAGTATTTTAGAAATGTATCCTGTTTCTAAAGTCTGTGGTGTCTAAAAATACTTGGACAAAAGATCCTAGGCCTAAATTGTGTAGCTATGACCCGAACATTTCCATGTAGATGTGACTTTAGGTAATGATCTTTCAAGTGTAACAACAATTTCAGGTCAGGCTCCTACGGTAGTTTGCTTAAGGTTTCTAAACAATTCAAGGTCAGAGAATCTTAGTTAAAAACGTTTTTCCTGTTTCTAAATAGAGGCTGACTTTGTCCGTGATGGATTGTACATTTACAGTTTAGAGTGTTAAATGAACAAAAGCCGCAACATAATAAATCATTTTGTTTTAGAGTAAATTTATTATGAGGAATGCAAAACATACCACATCCTCCCTTAGGAGAACGAAACACAAAAGAACCAGTCAAACAAAGACAAATGGCTCGCTATAGTTATATAAAAACATTAGACTCACAACAACAGTAGGGGCTCGCTGGAGGGGCCCGGAGCTCCAAACGCCTCCCAACGCCGAGACCAGAATATGCAGAATTGTGAATCGATTTCATTTAAAGACACAAACTTTTCATTTATGAGCTCTAAACCTCTCTTTTGAGTCCAGCATAAGAGCTGATTGCTTCAGACGAATAAGGATCAGTTAGAGAAGCAGGAAATTCAAAATCCTGAATTAGGATCCTGCTGTGAGGCCATTTGTTTTCAGCTGAGTTTAGGAAGCCGTAAAATTGGTCGAGACGTCATATTAATGTTAGTCTCTCTGAAAAGAGAAGATCAAATCGCTTTTGATCTTAACACCCCTTTTGGAGCGAATATTCCACACCAGTTGCCATGTAATGTAACAAACCTTACTGTGAGGGAACTGTTGTTGTCTTTCTTGTCGGTGGATTTGAAGAAGGAGGCATTGCCGGGGAGTCTGTCAGACCTGTGGCTGAATTAAATGTGTGAATATCTGCGAAACAGGCAGTCTGTACAAGCCAGAGGGTATGAGGAATTATTTACTTTTGTGCTGTACTCCTGTCTAACTGTCACTGTCTCTTAGTTCCACTCCATGGCAGATTATTATCTACCAGAGTGTGTTTTTCATTGCTTTGGCTTTAAATATTCAGAGTTTGCTCCTGCTCCTGGTCCCTCCGAGTGACAGACACTTGAGGTGTCACAGGGTTTTTACGAGGAGTAGGTGTGCGAGGGCGAATTTGGGTCACATATCCCAGATGCGCACTGTGATTTGACCTCATGCGCAACAGTTACAGCTGCTTTCCATTCCAGCCACATTTGGCGTTGATTACAAAGGCAAACTGACTGAAGTTCAAATGAATAAGATATCGCTGCCTCTGGACTCGCCGGCTGTCGTCAAAGGAATCCGTCCTTGAGTCCTACATAGTCTGATCCTGGGAATGATCATGAACTGTATGAGTTAAGACGAGGAGCCGGGGAACACGAGAGCTTGAGAATAACATGTTAAACTAATTAAGAAAAAAAAAAGCTAATGAATATTGATATCATGACCCACAAAGAGGACAGTAGAGAGAATTCCAGCCCTTTAAAGAGAGCCGGCTCAGTTGGATCCCATGTGGCTCCTTAAAATTGTATCACACTTAAATGGATTAATTACCAAATTATGTATGAAATTAATAATAGTAGTAATACAAACCAAATGTAACTAGAATATATATATTATTAATACAGCTTATTTTTCTTCTTCGATTCTTCATAAATTCAATTATTTATCACTTAATACATTCAACCCTAACCTTTACACTTACCCTAAAACTAAACCCTTATCACACATTTATGAATATATATTCAGTATATCATTGTTTTGCTCATTAAAACTTATTTACAGAATTCTTACATCTGCACAGGATGCTGTTTACAGACTTACATTGTTACCTTTTGCTCATTTTCTCCTAATAGGTAGCCCCTGTTGTTTCTTCAGAGAGCTGACTCTTGGCTGAACTGTTCACAAACAACCCATCGCTAATATGGGATTTAGGTTTGCCTTCCAACAGAGGGAGAATGTTAATGACAATTCATCCATTCATTTTCTACCGCTTTATCGCGGGGTCGGGGTCGCGGTGGAGACTGGAGCCTATCCCAGTACCTTCATAGGGCTTGTTTTATCAGTTATTTCTTGTTCTATTTATGGACTGTTCTATTCCATGATTGTATTTCAGCCCTTTATCTGTGCTTGAAACTTGAAAACTCTGTCCTTGAAATACACTTTCAGACCACAGTATTTCCCAGTCACAAACCCAGCCTTCTCCTTTCTCTCCACCTGTTGTTGTGCGTCATTCTCGCTCAGATAGAATGGACGTGTGACCCTGGCGCTCACTACAGAATACCTCCTGTTTTATTTTTGTTTTTTTTAAAGCATCTTCTAAAGTGGAAAGCACATTTTTACAGAATTCCCTCAGACCCTCACCAACCTTTCCATGACTGACATGCCAGAGATTGACCTCAACTTCTGTCCTGATGTCGGTCATTGTTGTTTTGGGAAAAACAATCTCTGAAGTTAGTGTCCGGCTATTCTTTCTTGTGGATCTGCTCGGAAAAAGATGAAAATGAGAAATGTTGAAAGAAAAATGTTTTTCAACAAACAAGCTTGTTTAAGCATTTCACTGGTGATACCTTTTAACTAATTTACGACACATTTTTTAGCTGTAAATAAAAGACAGAGATAAAGAGTAGCGAGGAAAATCACTGACTTTGACCTTCATAATTAGCTTTTGCATCTCTTTCTGATAATCAATTAAATACACAATTGACTGTTTTAAAAGTTTGTTTTGAACAAAGACACTGAAATTGCAAATTCATTACCTCTGTCAATGAAAATGTTGTCTGTCTCTCTTCCTTTAGAATCATACATCAATGAGATGAAAAGTAACCTCTAATTATTTTATTTATGTAATTCATTAATTAATTGATCTATTATGCACACGATAAATCCAAAACAAGTAAAACCATAACCACCTGAAAACATAAGTCACGATAAGTTTTATTCAAAATAGTTATGGGCTTGCTAGATAATATCACTAAAGCTTTGAACCTTCAGAAATATTGCAAGGCTTGCATTGACGTCAAAGTGAAATTGCAGCTGGAAATAAAGATGTGAATAATAATAAATAAAATAAATATAGATTTTCATTAGTTTTTGAAATCCAAATATAACATTAAAGTTCTGTGTTTGAGACCTGCTTTTCTTTCGCGTACAAAATACATCTTTTGAAATATATTTCTACTTCTATCTTAACCCTTTTGTTGTCTCTGGGTCAAGGTGAGGGATACCACAAACACATTTTTTTGGGGGTCTTACAGGGGTTTAAGGAAAGTATTGGGTTCCACAGCGTAGAATCGAGATTTTAATGATCAACATCGAAGCCCATCGAGAGAGGAAAATTATTCTAAATTACTCGACTTTATCCGAGTAAAACGGTAAAAATGCCGAGGGTTATTGTTAACTCTGATCCCTGCTCTGGTCTGCTCAATAGCTATTCCACTTACTTTTCCTTCTTCTAAACCTTGTTTCTGCCGCAGTAAAAACATCTGTTTTTTTTAGCAGTGGGCTATTGTAATGCTGCACAAAAATCAATTGCTCTATTACAACTAGAACAGGATTTTGCGGTTGACGAAAACCAGGAAGAGAAATCAAATGACCCCAAATTTGAAAGACTAGCTAGCTGTGTGGATCTGAATCGATTTTCAGATTCTTCTTGTTTATAAAAATCTTTCATGGTCTCCGTCCTTCAATTTTAAATCGAATTGCTTCCACAAAAGCCAAAGTTTCTTCTCTTAATGCTTCTAGGAATCATACAATGTTTTTAAAAAATAAGACAACAGTTGCTTTAGGAACTCAAAAAATTTGTAGGGTCCTAAAATCAGTTTTTGTCTTCTAATATGTCTTCTAAGTATTTTAAAATATAATTTAAATTGTATTTATAATACATTTACTATTTATTATGTATATTCTTAATATAATTAATAATTAAAAAATGTACATTTGAGCTTACCAGTAGTTCCTGTATCTGTTTGAACTACTACAAATTGTTAACATATTTAATTAAAAACATCTTTAAAATGATGGTGACATTCTAGTGTTTAACTTGCATTTAGTTTTATGAATTCTAACAAAACAACACACACATAATGTGTTTTTATTATCGGTTTGATATTGTCAAGGTGGCAACTTAAGGCACAATAGATTTGGTAATATACCAGAGCTAATTGCTAGTGAAGCTTCATGAAGCAGTGCCATGTTGTTTAGTCAGCAGGTGGCGCCATTAGTTTAAAAATGATGTGATTCTTGATCACAGAACTGGTTTCTCTGAATGTGGATCAGGGGTCTCTAATTCAACTGGCTGGGGGGCCACCAGAGGTCAATTCTTGCGGGAACTGGGTCTTAATTCCTTCTAATGTTGAACAAAATGGAGTCCCTTGCTATGCCTGAACCAAAAATACGTAAAGGAGGGCCACAGATTATCAGGTCAGCCATTGCTAAAGGATGTGGTTTGTTACTAAATCCTTTATGTACATTTCATTTATAGTTCATCAAATTATTGTAACTTTTATTTTTATTTATTTGCTACCACGTTTAAAAACAACATGTCTCCTGGATGCCTGTCTGATGCAAGACGCCCTTAGTTGACCTCAGTATTCCTGCAGTACAATTGGAAGAGATTTGGTGAAAGAGGGACATGTTTCTTTGATGGATTATAGTCCTTTGTGCTCTATGCTGTTTTATGTGCATGGCTTCATATTTTCTTATTTCTTCTGGGAAAGGGAAAATGTTAGTTTAGATTTAGAGACAAAGTTGTTACAACGACACATGTAGCTCATTTATCTCCATTGTGTTGCGGCATGAATCTCCATCTGAGCCATCTTTAAAGTGCCAAACCATCCGTTCTCCTCTAGTCTGGTGCCAAAAATGTATTGTTTAAACAATCCAAAAATATTTACCTTCTGATTCGTCTTACCTGCACGCTTGGAGAACTGTCACAGTGTGTCAAGGCAGACATCAGAAAACAAACTCTGCTGTCACTCTGAATCTGTCTCTCTGATGCTCCCTCGTGTTTTCTCATGGCCGCATGTTTCCACATAAACTGATGGGCTCAGCGAGATGTATAAACTGTGTGCAGATTTTTTTGTCTCTTCGGACACACGATCAGAAGTGCTGCGTTCAATCAAACATAAACAAAAAGGACGTAAATAAAATCCACACAGATTTTGCTAATGCAGGCTGAGACAAAAATAGGTGGTCTCAAACGTCACATGAGCTCCTGCCACTCCAACCCCCCCCCGCCCCATACATTTTGAAGACCATGCAAATCTCCTCAACACCACAAGACATCTCAAATAAATTCTTCATCGGCCTGTCAAAGTGCTTCTCTTCTCCCTTCACCACCAGCAAAACTCCACCGTGATCCAATATGAAATGGCCTCATTGTGAGGGGCATCAAGGATTGCCATGGCTCCGACTCCGGGTGTGCTCTGAACTGTGAATTTGGGATTCAGACAGCACAGGGCCCAAGGCCATCAGCCGCGAGCGCTGCCGAAGCACTCTGTTGCTTCACACATCTGAAAATGACTGACATGTTTTAAGTTCGCCGCACCTTTGCTCGGGATTTGTGTGATTGCTCTTCGGATACGACGTGAGAGCCGAGCGACTCAAGACCTACATGTGTCAGAGCAATGAAGCGCCTCTTCCTCCCGCTTTGGGAGTGCTTCTCCAGGAGTGCCATATAGACACATTTGACTTAAGAATTAGGCTATTTTCTCAATGCAACTTTGACACATCAGCATGTAATATGATAATCTGGGAGAGGATATTTGACGGATCGTTTCCCATAGTGCTGTAATCCCTTAATATCTCACCAATAACTATTAAGGGTTTAATGTCACTCACGCTGTCTGGGTCCTGCTCAGTTAGCGTGAACTAGCAGAGACAGACTGAGCCCATAAAATCTTTAAACTCTTCGCTGACTCGGTCATGCAGAAGAAAGTGTTCTCAGAGGTTGTATAAGACAGACTCAAGGTGACCCATTCGCTTTTCTTATAACTTTTTTCAACCTTTAGTCTGCAAAGTGACCGTAATACGGGTTTTAAAGGAAGTGACATCGTATTTATTTATATTGCTGAGCAGATGCTGATCCTACAGTGTCATCAAAACATCATTTTGAAACAACTGAACTTAAAATCCGTTTTTTATAATGATAATTAAGCTTTTTTTTTTTTAGAGTAATGTAAGTGTTTAAAGTGAGTAATACACAAAGTCAACATAGAAGTTTGACAAACCCTGTCACTAGTGATAGTCTGATGAAGCTGCATGAAGCAAAAATAGTGTAGAGGTCACCATCTAGTGGACTCTGAAAATTAAGACACTGCTTCATGAAGCTTCATCAGACCATCACTACCTGCCGCTTCACATATTGGGGCTCAATTTGGAAAATCTGAAAAGACAAGTAGCAGTGTGTAAACAGGGAAAAAGCCGGTTCCAAATCTTTGATTTTGCTTTTTCATACTATAATGTTGGATTAAGGTCTCGCTGACTCTTTGATGCATCATTTAGAATCCCTACTAACCTTAGATCCTCAGAAAAGCGACCTAGTTTTCTAGGTGAACTTGAAAAGCTAGGTAAATAGATTTTTCTGAAACCTACAACTTCCCAGGTTTGAGTAATGCAATCATTAAAATATTTCTGTACAAATCATTTTGTAGATGCGTTTCCAATTTACTTTCCAATTTATTTTCGACTTTGAATTCTTGCTGGATGGATAGATGGATGAATGGACAGACTTTTTTAATCCCTCTGGAGATCTCCTTCTGGAAATTAGGTTTACTTTTCTTTATTTTTTCACAAGTAGGTGATTGCTACCAAAGAAAAAGCTTCTAATGTCATTTTAGATCTCAGTAAATGTCTATTTGTCTCAAATGCAGTATACTTCAAATACATTGTGAAGTTTAACTGTCTCCTTTTATAAAACATACATTTGTATTATAGATAGAATCTTGGTGCTTCATACTGTCAATAAATAAATGTTTAATGAAATGACAACCTTAAACTGAGATAAAAAGTAAAGGCACGATTGCATGATATGAAAGCATGATTTGTGAGAAGGCAGCAGTAAACAAGACAGCTTTCAGGTCTGACTTAAACGGAGCAGATAGGACTTTGAAAGTCAGCTCAGGCGGGTTCCTTCCCGCTGGCGGGGAATTGTGAAGTCAGCTGAGGTGGTTTGGAATCATATAATGATGTTTTTATTTTTCCTGTGTGTTCAGCTGAGTTGAAACGGGAACCAGATGCCCGGATTACACCTGAGTTGTGGTTTAAGAACTGGGCTCAGGTTGTGTCAATTAAAAGCTGGCAGAGAGGTAAGTTACCGTTAAAAATGGATCTTTGTTAATAATTGATCGGCACTCACAGAGATGAAGAAGGAAATGGCAGAAATAGAAAGAGGTACTTCTGTCTCAGTTATAATGACATTTAAGTTCATATCACCAGATTATTCACCATCACGCATATTGTTTTTTCTCATATAATATAATCCTGCATTTGTTAATGATAAATTTGTGGATTTGGTCTGGTAAGGTATTAGGAAAGTGGAATAAAAAGAATAGATTTTCACTTTGTCTGACTAAGCTCCTGAGATAATCCAGTTAAAAGCTTGATTAAGACTTGATGTAACCATTAGCTCCATTAAGATCTGGTGGAGTGATCCCTCTCTTGCTACAGCAGACCGCTAAAGACAATCTAATGACAATCTAATAACATCATAACAGTTCTTGACATCAGCACTGGTGTCAATCGGGTTTTTAGGTTTCCATTCTTTCATGGGGTTTGTCGGTTTAAAGACATTACATTGAAGTAAATGAACCATTGAAGCTAGTGTTAGCAATGTTGCTTGTATTTCACTCTAAATCTGACCTGGGAGAAGTGTGACCCAGGGGCCATATGTATGTCATTACTAGTCTAAATATGACTAAATAAAGATTGTAATTGCTATAATTCACTTGTTGTCCTGTGGAAACGCAAAAATCTGCCTGTCCAGTACATTATGACCATCTGAACTGGAATGGGGAAGTCGATCAACTGGCGAGACGGTTATTCATAAAGTTAAAATCTGCGCCTAATCGTAGACAGATGATCATCCTTTGACAAGTTTAACATAAAGAAAACCCCGAAAGCGAAACGTCTGTAGCTGTTATAATATTTTTTTCTGAAATACATTTGGAACTGATATTAAAGTGTGTTTGGATCTCTTTGGATCATGTTAATAACTTCATCAAGACATGGGTATGGTATTAAATAAAACATATCAGTGCTTTCATTTCTAGTTAAGTTTCATTTCATCACTGCTCCAAACCATTTACCTAAAATTATTTAAGCAATAAAAAGAAGAAAAAAGTGATGAAAACTTGATCTTTGGAATATTACAATTCTAAAACAGCAATTGCAATTATGATTATTTTAGACGTGAAATTAGTACATCGAAAAATACCTTACTCACTGCTTGGGAACAACTACTAAAAACATAATGATAAAACTAAATCATGTGAGAAATGCAGTCGTTTATTTTAACACAAATGTCTTTGCCTGCTTTTTATTCTTGAACACGTGTTGAAAATGTTTCTGATGTTTTGATTCTAGATGGTTTGCGCCACCTTTATCTTGACAAGACAATTCTCTCCTTAAAAAGGTGTAGATGTTTAGCTTTATTGTATTTGATTATTTCAATTGTTGTAAGATCATATGATCTTGATCATCAATTTCAAATTAAAATAAATATCAAAGCCACACACCTCAATATATATAAGCCTCATGTTGACCTAAAAGTTCAATTCAAATGTCATCCATGTTGTTTTTCAATTAAGCCCAAGTGAAAAGCAGATCACACCAGTCGTGAGAAAAAGCACTCAACATTTTTAAGTGTCCTAAAAATCCTCCCGTTAAATTTTCATGACCGCACCTTTTAGCAGATGCGCCGGCTCGGTTTTACATTCAGCTCAGGCTTATTGGTTTTTGGTGTTTACCTCTGATGGAGTCTGAAGACTGGAGTGGCCAATATTCCCGACGCACATCAAAAATTAAGATGTTGACACCCTAGAAACATTTCAAAAAGCTCCTCGTAATAAGCGGCTGGGTAATTGGCAGAGCTGGGAGGGGAGCGGCAGAGATGGCGGCTATCAGATGTATCAATTCTTTTATCCAGTGTTTAGACAGACGTAGCACGCAGCGCGTGCGGCTCTTCCTTCCTGCAGGCTTCTGTGAAGCGTCTTGAATGATGTTGATTTACTCAAGTTGCACGATTGTATATAATAAACTGCCAGTGTTCACTTATGCTTGATAGGGAAATCTGTAAAGAGGCGCCCCGTGAAGAAATTGTCTCGGGAGATGCAGAATTTGAAGCAGAAGACGAGAGGATTGATGTTTGGGCTGCGAGCCCCGGAGAAGAACTTACCCGGGCTCTAATCGGAGACCAACAACGTACCTCGTCTCAGCTTCCCTTCCCCCTCTGCTCCTCCTCCTCGCAGCCACAGGATTTTTCCTCTCTCTATTCAGAGGCTGATAGATGAGCCCCTCTTTGTATTTCAGCCATGCACTTTCTTAAATCTGAAAAGCCAATTCATCTTGGGCAAACACCAGAGCAGGGGGAGCAAAAAGAAGAGAAAAAAAAACTTCAAAACACACTTTTTTATTCCTTACCAGCGCTGTAGTGTCATTCAGCAGCTCCGAGCACTTTGTCTCTCCCTCATTAATTGTCTCAGAGCTTCACCCACGCCTCAGATATAACCACAGGCGAGGAAATCATAACTCAGATGTTGCCCCCTTGTCTTGCACACTGTGGTGGGTTCACATTAGATCAGGAACTGTCAGCGCAGACTGCATTATCGGAGGAGGATTGTGTGCATTTCCATAAAGCTTAAGGGCCACAGGTAGTGTGAAACACACGGAAACAGTCGTTATTGTTGATCTCGTTGGACAAAATGTGTTTGTGTGCTTCAGTCATGAAGAAGGTGTTTATTATAAGGTCTGAGCTGCACTGTAGCACCTGATTAGTGATGTAACTTTGAATAATGTCCATCATCCTGTGTGGTCGGCCAATGGGAAAATAATTCATGGTATAAATCAGTGCTTCCTGACCTTTTTTTTCGGCGTTCAAGGGTTCAAGTTTTTCAGCTAGTTTTCTTTATCTTCTTTATTTTATTTTATTTTATTTTTTTTTTTTTTTTTACAGACCTTTTAACTTGTCCCTGGATTCCGAGCGGAAATAATTGCAATAATCTACTTTCAAATCTTTAACTAAACGTTTTTATATTGGCCTTAAGTAATAGTTGTCGGTGAGAAAACAGACCCACCCTGAAGTCGACATACGTAAGCCTTGTGTATCTTTTAGTACCTTTTTTTCTTTTAAATGCATTGACCTAAGGCTCTTTATATAGACCTGAGGTTTTATGGGATTTTTATTGTCAATTTTTTAGAAAAAAACAATAAAACAACATCATCCCTACTGGTGAAAATTAAAGGTAGGAAAAAATAAAATCAGCAGAATGTAAACTATGTAACTAAAAAAAAAGGAGGTAGTATACTTTTAAAAAAAGAGATCAGTTGGAAAAATGAACTACAGATCATTATTAATTAATATCGCAATGTTTTTAATATATTGACAGATGTCATATATATATTGATACTATTTTAGCAGTTAAAATGCTATCCTAAAACATTAATGATATCAATAAAATTAACTGTCAAACTCAAAAAGAGCTTGAACAACTAGTGATGTTCCTGAACTAGCCTCAGCAACACAAACGCACACACACACACACACACACACACACACACACACACACACACACACACACACACACACACACACACACACACACACACACACACACAAAGGCACGAGTACAGCTCTGCAGCTTTACATAGTAATTCATCTTTTAAAATATTTGTATTTCGTTTGGGATCACAAACACAGCCTACCTTTATTTTGTCCTAATGTTGAACATTTTCTTCAAACTTGATAGTTTGTTTTTCATTTGTTAACAGATCTAACCTCCTTCGCTATGGAAATGAAATCATCATCATCCATATTTTGACATTGACCTAAGTAGAGAAATTGTTTCCACTTTTGACGTGATATTTGTTAGCCGTGCCTTGTAAAAATAGAAATAAAGCTGCCGAAAGGTTAATCATCCCATGTCAAGTATGTTCACAATCTCACTTGAAATATGCTAAGTTTATTCTGAAAATATCTAGTAGAGCATCGTCTGCAATTTGAACTTTCACTCCTTCCCTGTGTGAAAATCTTTATGTTTAATATACAACAGACAAGAAAAACACTTGAGGAAAAAAAGTGTTTTCAAGTATTCTTCAGCCACTGTTGTTCTGTTGAGGTGTTTGTATCTGCAGTAATTATACCTTAAAATCAATACTTTAAATAATATATTGCTTTGTTTTCGAAAAATATATATATACTTTATATAAAACATGTGGTTTTTTTTCCATTTTGTCTCACGATGATGTGAAATCATGCTCAAATAACTGTCTTCTAATACTTGAATTGTACTTAACATTTTATCATCCCTAGAACTTGATTGATGGATTTCCAACCCGTCTTGTCCGTCTGAAATTGCCGTCACTTAGACGCCAAGCATTAAGCAAGCCAGGCTGGCAACCAAAAGAAATAAATCATTGCTGGTTTTGTGAAGTAGGGCATGAGAAAGGCTTCTGGGAAGAAAGGCTGTTTGAAGTTTGGGCACTTTCATTACACACATGTCAACCACATGTGCAAAGTTTAATGGCCCTGGAAGTGTTTTTTATTCCTACACTTGCAGTGGCAAAATGAAAACCTGTCTTTTTTTAGCTGGAAACACAATACTCACTAGAGCTTTCTGAGTGTTTGTAGTGTGTTAAAAGCAACACCATCATGTTTAATTAGCGAAGGAGCAACCACACCTTCTTGACACGTCTATTTTGTATCAGCTTCCTTTGACTCTTTTGAAAGACTATTAACATAATTGGGCTGCATAGTTATTATCATAGCAGCGTGATGGCAGAAGGTCTCCTGTTTGCGTCCTTTCAGTGTGTATCTGGCGTCCTCTCCCTTTGCTTGAGTGCTCGTCCTTCTGCATGTGTCGCATACGGTTATATTGCCGCTGAGAAAACTGCCTTAAACTGGCGAGTAAAACACATGAAAGTCTGACTAATCTAACCTACATGAATTTTCTTGAAATTATTGAAATTTCCCACATGCATATATTTTGACTCCAAGATGTCTAATCTGGGTATTTCCTTACTTTAATCCTATTCTGCACATGTTACCATAGTTACTGTTGACCTCTCAATTTTTCAGGGATAACTACACCCCCATCTGACCCTAAAAATAACTATAATTGCACGTACTTTCTATGAAACTGTAGCTATTTTTATTATCTTCACAAAAAAGCTTTTTTAAGAGATACATAAAAAATATTTGAAACTCAGGCAAAGTGCCTTTAAATATCGTATTTTTATTGTGACCAAGTGCTATTTTTCATAGAGCAGATAAATTACACAGATGGGTTGATGATGGGTCATGTATTGGACTCTGGAAATAATGACACTGCTTCATGAAGCTTGGTATCACTACCCAGACATGTCCACTTGTCCAGGGTTTTGAGTTTGTGAATTTTATCTTCACATTGAAGAAGATTGCATTTAGGATAAATACAATGAACAATTTACACATCTGTCTTTAATTTTAGTTTCTGTTACAATCTACTTCTGTATTATCACTAGTCCAGATAGCTCAATTGAAAGAATACACTACTCGTGATCACAAGGACTGGGTTAGAAACATGCATTTAGCAGTATAATATCAAGTGGTTATTATTATTATATTATTATGTTATGTATTTTTATTCCGCACTATGCATCCTGAGATTGTTTTATATCCACTGCAAGGTCATATCAACTCTTTAAAGATCAAAACAGTAAGAACACGTCAACAAAAACCCTTCTTTTATTCAGTGTTGATGCGTCATTCATATTTTACATATTAGTCATAAGAGACATTATTTAGAGGAAAGGGACTAAACCAAAAAAAGAGGCAACAACAACATGTCATTTTTCTTTTTATTTAGGCATTTTTTACATTCTTTTTTTAAAATTGACAACATATAGTTTATTTTGAATTATTCTGGCATGTACTAACTCTGTATTTCTAAGATTTGTTTTGACTAAAAGATAGATATAATGCTGTGTTGTTGTGAAATGCTTCAGATAAATTCACGTATTTTTAGTAAACATACATTTGTTTTCCAAAAGGTATCCAAGGTGATCAAGTGTATTTTCAGGTATTTAGACCATCTGTTTAATTGAGTTAGAGATGTTTAAAAAACACTAAACCTAACCCCTAAAAATCCTCAGAATTCACTCAACTTATTAGTTTAGCCTCTTTCGGAGCATTTAAAGGCTTTCCTTAATGAAGCCTTGGATTGACATCACTAGGCTCTGTTACCCATTAGCTAAGCTAGCAAGTAATAGCGTTTATGTTAAAATGTTTTTTGCGGATCTATGAGAGACTTTCTGGACATCCCATAAAAATTACTTTAAAAGCACCACAATGTTACATATCCATGACATTTCCTGCCCTAATGGCATTAAATCTTGTGATTCACATCACTTTAATTAATAGTTTTTATCTCTTAAAATACATTTTGACATTTCGAGGGGCTCATGAAATGGACTGGACAGAAAAGGCGTCGTAGAATTATCTTTAATTATCTAGTGTCACCACTGGTCTCCGATGACGCCTGGAAGTGCAACAATCTCCATCTGCATCAGGCGAGCGACGACGGCCTGCGTGCCTCAGAGATATACCCTGGTGCCCCCACCCCCCACCCCCCCAATGTGTGTGTTCACACACTGCCTCTTAAAACATCCACACAAAGAGAGGAAAATCTCACAGCCTGACCTAAATTCCTCACAATGCTTCACACTTACTCTGTACATACATTTTTAAGTTGATCCTACTTCAATATGCAAAACCAACAGACTTCCATCTCTCCACCAAAACACAAATTAACACTCACATTACAGGGAAACCAGCCTCGGTAACGGTGAGCGTTCCTGCTCGTTGGTAACATTCGCTGTCGGAGAACAGCCATTTAAAGGGGAGAAAAGTGAAAGATGGCTGCAGGAAGGTCTGTCAGAGGGCTCCTTCCAGCATCAAATTTCCTCCTAAATCTCATCTTGCTCGACTAATAATGTTGTTTACGTCTGCTCAGGGACGCACCAGGAGAGGCACCTTGAATGCTGGGATTCAGCTCTGAGCCCAAACATAAAGGCAGAAATGAAATATTCACTCGTCTTTCTGAAGAATCAATAAAACATAATGTTGCCTCCTTTCTGGGTTTAAGACTTCCGCTGGGGTTTGAAATCCCCCTGTGACGTTGAAGGCTTTACTGATGCTCGAGAAAAAAAAAAAAACTGTTTTTATTTTGATGTGTGAATTAATCAGCGGAGAGCATCTTCAGAACAAAAACATCTGACGTTGCCTGTGGGATCAGCTGCCATCTGAGAGGCCTCATTCGGTATTTAAAAGCGTGTTTTGAAATATGTATTGCAACAGCCAGTAAATAAGCCATCTATACTCTCTAAACACAGGCGTTTGTTTCATATATGCCGCAGACAGACAGACATCGAGGATCGCAGCGTACTTCCTGTCAACACAATAGTTAATTTATCAAACCTTTCACAAAGGCCTTTGAGACAAAGGACTTAAACAAGTCACAGGGCCCTGACCTCCTTACAACCATGGCTCTCCACTAAATTAAAGATTTTAAACCAAGAATAAATCTGCTTTGCTGAATCCATTCACTTTATTTTAACACTCTTTTTATTAATGTAACTTAATCCTGTCCAACTAATAGTCAAATGCAGTTTTGACACGTCCATTAATGGAATGAAAAATGAAGATAATGAGGAAATTTAAGCTTCAACAACAGGAGCAACTCACAGGCGGTAAAGATTTAAGATGCTGTTAAGACCTCATATTTAGCCAGGATGAGCTGAAATGTCCCTCGTGGACAACATTTTAAATCAGCTTAAATTATGCCTTTCAGCATCGAGGGAGGTCAAGGGAGGTGAGGAAGAGAGTGCAGACAGGGTGGACCGCAGATGACAGAAGAATGAGGAGGACAGAAGTGCGAATTGTATGGACACAAGCAAAGCGCGGCCTTGTGGCCATATGCAGACCAATGACTGTATTTATGCAATCCTCAAAAGATTTTGGCAGCTCACTGGCTGTGTGAAATGAAAAATATGTGTCAATAATTAAATACTTGTTAATGTTTATACATTCTTACAATCTAAAAATTAAAAATAACTTTTTTATGTTATTTTTCTCTCTCATTATCTCCTACCAAAGCTACAAAAAGTTATATTGTAAAGTTTGATAAAATAACATAATTTAAATGTTTTTTAGCTTTAGATAGAATATATTCTCTCATGCATATATTTATATTAACACATTTAATGTTTATTTATGTGCTGTTATATTGTATATTTCCCGGCTGGAACCAATCCACAATGAACGACCCTGCAGCCAGCTACTAAAGCTTTATGGTTCCAGTCCGTGGTGTCAAATCATGCACACTTCCATGCAGCTAACGTTCATGACTATCTTTGCTTCTCTTCTTGAATGTGTATTTCCTGGTGCTTTCATTTCCTTTTGTGCTATATTTCTCAAAGTGTATTTGAACCGCCATGTTCTGTGACTCATGCTACTCTTCTACAGTTCCTCCTGCGTATGTAAGTTTTGACCACTATGTTACCTTGGTTTCAGGTTTTCCCTCGGTTTCCATTCGTGTGTTTTCTTTCCAGTTCAGCGCCATCCTTGTGTCGTGTGTTGTTTTTGCCTGGATAAACTGTTAAATTAAGCTCTAGCTGTGTCGAGTCTTCCTGTTTCTAACCTCTACACACACTTGGTTCCAATTGCCTCTGAGTCTGTGACAAAGAAAGGTTGAATAATAAATATTCTATTAACCAGATTTAGCAAATATTTATTTGTTGACAACCTTATTTACAAAATTTAATGTCGTCATTGTTACCTAAGTGCTATTTATATGTCTAACTTTTCTCATTATAGCACTATGTCTTCAGAGACCAGTGTGGCCTCTCAAAACAGAACATTTGAGGATATTATGGTGAAGATGTTATGTGGCTGTGGATGTTAACTCATGATGTTAAAGGATGAATGAAGACATGAAGAGGAGTCTGACGTCTGACTACAGTGAGAAGATCCTGAATCATTTCTGCTCATTTTCTTCTATCACATGCTACATAAATTTAGAGTTTTGTTTTAATACACTGGATTTTCTGGTCACGGATACACAAATAGATGAATGATGTCCTGTCAATTTCAACAAGAATAAAGGGCAATTCCCACTAAATAGATGTCTCTCGCCCTGAGTAGCTGGGACAGGCTCAGGCCATCTGTCATCCTGATAAGGGAATAACAGCTATAATTTAAACAAATTAATATAATCAATGGTTGTGAGAGGACTGGGCGGATCAATGCCACTGTGAGAAGATAAAAAATGGGCACCAAGAACGGGTGAGAAATCCCTCGTGTGAAAAGCATCAAGTACTGGAATTAAGAGGAAACCAGAATAATTATGATGTGAATTTTTCTACATATTGAATGAATAACATAATTACTGTATATTTATCGTAAAACACTTGCACCCCATTATAAAAAAAAGAGGTCAACTAATTAGTGCGGAAACAAATGTGTCCGTGGTCGCTGAGAACAACACACATCTCGTGGTCTCAGTGTAGAAGAAAACACGGACTAAGAGGTCAGATATGTGCATAATTTACAATGTTGATCAGCATCTTGTTTCCCGTCGGCAGCCTTCTGGAGATCATAAAACGACAACGATCCGCTCTCTCCTGCTGAACAACTTGTCGAGCGATAAAACCATATTTAACCGTTGCTTCTTCTTCCGATAAGACCTTCAGATTTGTAATAATCATTGTTATTTGTATTCCTTCAACCAACATTACATCTCCTTGATCAATATTTATGTGCTCACCAAGCTTGCAGAGTTCTTAAATTAGGTGAAGACCTGGAGCATGAGTACATGTTGCACAAATCGAAGATGTTTAATTAAACATTTTGACCTACAGCACTCCAACAAAAACAAAACCTACACAACATTGTTACAGTCTTCATGTTTCAATGTGTTAATTTATTCTTGCACCACCACAATGTCGCATTGTTGTTGCTGCTCTTTATGTGTGACCTGTTTGAGCGATGAAGCGTTAAATGATGTACTTAATTGTTTACTTTGAATGTGTGAATACATATTCTGTGAGAGTTCTAAAGTGTCCTTTTCTTTGTTTGGCAAATTAATAGGAAATTAATCAGTGGAATTAATTTTTAATGTCACCTTAATGTGTAACTGTAACCAGTAGCACAGTCAGCATACTAAACAAAAATGTTTTTGGATCACAAACTCGGACTTCCTTCTATTTAGAAACATTGCACCACCGAGGGGTTAATGAGGGCAATTGAAAGAAACTTTCTCCCCACAACAGTTCCCGGGTTGGACCTAGTGCCTCCTCCCTGTTGGACCAGGATTACTAGCAAATAGTAATTTAAAAAGTTTGAAGAAAGTAAGTAATGGTTGTTTATAAAGTGCCTTTCTAATCAAAAAAAATCACAGTTAAACTATATACTTTAGAAGGCCAAGACACATAAGACAAACACAAGAGTCCTAGAAAATCAGGGAAAAGCCTGAACAAATAAAAATGTCTTAAGATGTTACTTGAAGGAGTCAGTAGACTCCATCAAACGCAGAGGGAGAGGAAGATCGGAGGAAATGTGAGTTCTTCTACTAGAGCTTGTCAGAATTCTCACTGTAGGAAACTGATAAAGGTTCTTCTTGACCAACACAATAATCCATCAGACTACATTGCATCTCCTCCCCTCACTTATCAACAAGAGGCAGAGCAATTCTGTTATACCAGGTTCAAAGTGACCCAAAGGTCCAAAAACAAATGTGTTTGTGGTATTCCTTGTGTTACCTCTGGGTCAAGGTGAAGGACCTCCCTGGCTTCCAGAAATAAATATGCAGTGATGGAGGTCGTTCACCTTGACCCTGAGATGGCATTGGGATTTTTTGTTTTGCGATTTTAGGGCACCACAATCACTATGAAGTGTGACACAGCAACTTTTTGACTGACTCTCACATTAAAAATGAGTGCTCTCAAGAGATTATAAATATGAGAGTTAAATTAATTATGATCTCGGATTAATTGATCTAATTCATCTCTTTTTGTATAATACCAAATAAGCATAAAATACCTTATTTTATTCCAATTATCATGGCAGATCAAAAGATTTATTAATAAGAAGTAATTCTGTAGATCTTTAAGTCATTTGTTGTTTGGGACAGAATTGAACAGATTCAGATCTAGTCATTTTTCATTCTGCTGTATTTGAAACTAGTCTCAAGTGTTGGCTTCAACCTTTAGTTTCCACCTCTAGTATATAAAAAAAACAGTTATTATATCATTCACCAGACCAATTAATGTCGAGGTATGACTCACTCATTGTTTTGACACTGATGACTCAAGCACAAGAAGACAAACACATAAAGAACTGCTTACAAAAAAACAGTAAAGTTAGAAAGGTTAAAAATTGATTCATGTAATGATTCATGTAAAAAATATACAGCATTAATTATAAGTACAATTAATTAATGCACTTCCTTCCTTTTAAACCTTTTTTTCCAATTTGTAAACATATCATTTCATCTTGTTTTCGTTATTTTAATTAAAATGAATTACATTCATGTAAAGTTACATGTATTTAATTAAAAACATTCTGTCCATTTTTAAGTGTCTAAGTCAATGATTCCCAAGCTTTTTTTCAGTCTTGACTGGTTATTCTTTTTTCTTTTAGTCCATTAATATGGACCAAACCTACAAATAAAAACAACCACAATAAAATGGCATGACCTGCAAAAAACCAACGTTAAGTGCATAAAATAACATCACATCATTACACTAAATAAGCACGATGATGTCTTGGACAGAACTGAGTTGTCCCAAAATAAACAATGACACGAAAGAATGTTTTCAACAATATTAGCTTAAAGTTTACTTTCCGCAAGTTGGGTTTGATACTTTTTTGACCTGTGGAACTTTCAACTTTTTTGCTGAAATGTGCAAATGTAACAATTATCCAGAGAGCACATGAGCTTTTAGAATCTCTGTCCACCACCCACATGTTTGCCCACCATCTCATAATCACCAGAACATTTGAGCTCGAGGACGCGGAAGAACAGTTGCCAGGTAAACTGTTCTCTGTTCGGCGTGTTCTCGTCGCTGCTCTCTCCAGTTTGAACCTGATTAGATCCTGACACCTCTCCTTACTCTCCGTGTCGACCACAGGGATAATGTGGATAATTTTGGATTCAAAGGTGAGACTTAAAGTCTGGAGAAAAGCGCGACTGATGGAACTGTAATCACACCCTAATTGTCAAGCTTCCCCGGAGAAGGAATTGTTAAAAGTAGACATTTTTGCAAGACCTACATTTTCTTTTAACCAATTAACACGTCTGGTCCTGTCATCATGGCGAGGTTGATTGGTTGCCTAGCAACGCTTATTGTCCTCCGAGGATAAAGACAAAACGGTCGGATGCCTAAAACATGAATTAAATTACAGAGATTGAGATGCACATGAAATAAAAATTGCTTTTAGCAGCTCTTCAGTTCTTGTGAATACTTGAATGTGTTCAAGTGTTTTTTTTAATCCCTCCATCTCATCCATTTCATTTACATGCCGTACGCTATTATCATAATTTCATCTTTCCATCATATTTAGCACAGAGACACTAACTGGAGCAGAGTTCCAAGAACCTCTTCTTATTTCTATCTCTTTATCTTTATCCATGTCTTTGCTTTGTTAACGTTGATCGATATTTCTTTATATTCACATAGGCCTACTACCTTTTATTCATTTGTTTTCAACCACTGATCCCCTTCATCCTGTTACATTTGGATTCTTGTGTTCAGTTGCTTGTTGGTCCTTTTGCTGTATTTTAGACAATTTTGACTCATATAGATAAACAAAAAACAATGATTTAATTCAGATTATTTCATACTAAATGTTGGAGTAGTTAATACGCTCAGTGTAGTTTGAGCTTATGTTTGGCAAACATATGTTTATGTGATCATAATATGATTCTGTGATTCACAAGAGAAACAGTGTTAGACTCATTTAAATTGTTTTAGCCAAGTTCTTATCTTAATATGCAACTATCTAAAAAACGATTTGATTTTTTTCCAAACAAACCTGAGGGGCCTTTCCAATGTCCTTTGACTGTTTCTATGTGGCCCTAATGAGGTCAGAGTAATATTTCCAGGCTTTTGGTAAATCATTCATTATTTATTTTATGTGTTTATTAGAATGATGAAGATGATGAAGATGATGAAAATGATGATGATGATGATGATGGTGATGAAAATGATGATGATGATGGTGATGATGATGATGATCATTATGATGATGAAAATGATGAGGATGATGATGATGATGATGATGATGATGATGATGAA